>NC_134862.1:90024807-90347492 GCF_049852395.1 Peromyscus maniculatus bairdii
TGGGAGTTTCACAGTTCTCAGTCTCTTTGGAAGTGAGCCCCACAGTAGGTGGTGGCTCTGAGTCTGGACCACCTGCTAAGCTCGTGCTTGGGTTGATCAGACTCCACAGTCACCCAACTATAAAGGACGAGGTTCCCGACCACCATACTTCTGTCTACGTGTCACCCACTACATGAACTTCTTGGCATGCTTGCATCCAGCCTACCTCTCCACAACTGCCCACGCAGCTCTCTCCCACCCAGGGCCTATGTCAGCTTGTTCCTAGGCCCCTGGCTTGTGATTGATTAGATCTGTGATCAGGTCCTCAGAGAATCTCAGTGTTAAACAATGATGCTGTCCAGTGGCAGGCCTCTGAGACACCAGGAGTGGAGTGTTGACCAGTCGTGGGATTAGAGGCTTGGGAAAACCATGGCTTTGTCCTGTGGGTAGGACTGCCAGTTTCTGTTCACCAGCGGCTCGTGGCTTACTTTTTCCCTGCTGGGGAGCCATGGCGTGGGCCGACGCTGTCCACTCCTGCTGCTGTATCGCCCTTCCCTCCCGCTACCCTTCCCAGGTGTCTTACCAGCTCCTCTGTGATCTCTGATGTTCTTCCAGTCTTACATAGGAACAATCTATGTTCACTGTAACACATGGAAGCAGTTTCTAATCTGCATTTCAGCCTGGAAGTTCCTAGACTGAACTGTCTAATTTGTTATGCCTTTAGTTGCACAGAAATACAGAAATTTTAATGTTTTCTTCCTATGCTTCTGGATCAACCATAAAAACAGAGGCCACAGATGGAGAGCTATGCCCTAAGCACTTTGGCTTGGTATACAAGGCCCTTTGCAGTCTAGCCTCAGTTTACTTTTCCAACTTTATATTCAGCTACATCTGGTCACATATGTGGACTTACCATGAGACGATGGACTTGGAGAGCACAGGACTGGAGACTGGAATCCTGAGATCTCAGTGTAAAGGTGTCAGCATGCCGGGCAATGGGCATTCCACCTTTGGGTTGCACTGTGCCAGCTCTGCGAGACCCCAGACAGTGAGAGCTGGCTCTCCTTCTATCTATAGACTTGTCCAGACAGCCTGGTCTCCACATGGGTCTGGTTGGCAACAGCAGATGAGCCGTTCAGTGCCTGCCGTGGATGGAACAGCGCAGAGCAGATGGGGGCAGATTGCAAACTTCGCAGTACGTTTCCCTCCGCTCTGCCACCTCAGCCTCCCTGCCAGACACTCCATCTCCAGGCTGTGCCGTCACGAGGCCTCCTTGGGCCTTGTCTCATCTTTTCAGGAGTCATTAGTACAAAGCAGAATGGGGCTCTCCCCTGCCCCCCAGCACGCTTCTTCCACAGTGTTAAGGGAGTGAAGAAGGCAATGTTTCAGAGGTCCTGGAGACGAGGACCCGCATGTCGTGATGGCCAGGCTGTCCTGGCTGCAGGGTGTTTGGTTTCTCTGTTTCGTAGTCTCTTATGCTGCTCTCCTGACCTGAGGGAGGTTGGGAGGTTGGTGGAACCACCACGGCCCTTGCAGACACGAGCTGCTATGGAGAGGTGTGTGCTTTAGAGAGGGGCTTCAGACTGGGAGGGACCCACACCACCAGCTCCTCCGGTTACCCAACTGTAGGCAGCATCTGGTGGGGATTCTCAGCCTCTATGATTATAAGGCCAACCCAATCCAATGGTAAGGGACAAAGGGGACAGGAGGTCTGGGACAGGAAGTACATCCAGGCTTGTACCCTTCCTTGGTCTTGTGGGATGGCGAAGGATGGGATATTTTTGCCTTAGCGAAGGGTGATGGATAGAGTGCTGACTGTATCTTGCTTGCTGCGCTGCACGAAGGGAAGTGTGTTTGTGGAGGACGGTTGTAGAAGAGGTAGGGTCTGTCCAGATGGAAGAGACAGAAATCCAGTAGGTACGTCCATAGTGTTATACAAAAAAGCCAGGGTAGTATTTGTAGAGCTACTTTGGTTCTTTCATTTTGTCGGAATTCTAAGCTAACGTTTTTGTAGTTATCTTGGCTTTCTTCACACTGTTCATCAAATGGCTGCAGCAGCTCCAGCCTTATCCTCATACATCTAAGCCCAGAGGCAAGAACTGGGAGTGAGTTCAGAGGTGTCTAGGACAGCAGACAGGCTTTGTACACATTTCTTTCTTTCGGTAAAGAAAATCACTTCCCCAGATTTCTCCTTCATCTAATTGACTGGAACCTGTTATGAATCTACCAATTAAATAATCTGGAGAATGGGAAGGCATGTATGATAACTGGTTGAGATAAGTAAGGACTCACAATGATACCAGGTAAACAGCTAAGCACGCCAAAGTGAGATTCTATCAGGAAGCCTGGGGAGGAGAAGGGGATGGGCAGAAAGAGTGGTGTGCAAAGTTTTGAGATGCTTCTAAGCCATCAGTGACTGTTGAGGACATCTTTGGTTTCTACCTGTCCACCTGTCATGCCTTCTTTGGAAGTAGACTCTGATGTTCCTTTGGGCATGGAGGGAACTCTGTTTCTTATCATTCCAAGGTGGGCAAATGACCTGAGTCAGACCCATGGGATCAATTTCAGGGTTTCTGTCTGAATACTGGGAATAAGTTCTCCTCACCCCATGGTGTCTGAGGAGGCGATGTGCCAGCCTGGATGCACCAGTTGGCCTGCCTGCGTGAATAAATGATCAAATGAAACCAGCAAAAAGGAAGGAACCGAGAGCGAATGAGGAACGGGGGTCCAGATGAACTAACTTCCTGGAGCTCTGAAGGCAGTGGTGACAGACTTCCCAGCTGGTTCAGTGGTCTGATATGGCACAGCTGTGGCATCTTTACTTCCCGCTCGGAGCCGGAAACAAGTAGGGAAATGTTGTAAGTAACAGATTCTAAAACTGGAATTGGCTGACTCAGGGTTGGGTGGAAGGCAATGAGGAGTTCCATCCTGGGCTAAGACGATCACAACCATGCTATGTTCTGACTAGCTCAGACTCTGCCATGCCTTTCCTGCGGGCACAGGGTCAGTTCACAGCAGGCAAACAGCTCAAGTCATAGAGCTATGTAATGGGATTCAGTTCCTGAAGGATTGGAACCCTTTGGGAGAGAGAAGCTTTGTTCTCTATGGCACTAATGTGGTGATACCTGAGGGCAGGATCACTGGAACTTCCTTCCTGGTGCAGGGGAAAAAACCCGCAGGTGAAGTGTTTGCCTGCTTTAGCCGAGAGATGTGGAAATGGGGCAGGAGATGGAAAGAGGGGGAGCAGGGCACCTCATCGGAGCTAAGGAGATGATGATACTCCTGAACTTGTTTGTGACATGAACCAAAAAATTTCGTATTTTCTTTATAAGTATCTGAGATTTGAAATTGAGGACCCTGTGGCCACAGTTCCCTGTGGGACATGTAAATATGGTTCCATGTGCTTTGAGGGTGTTGGATACTCTGTGGTACTCCAACATACAACCAATTAAGGAAGGATGGATTCCTTGGAGTGTGATGAGAAGAACCAAAAGCTGAGAGGAAAGATTTCAGAACATCAACAAGAAATTGTAAAATTAAGAGTCAGGAGACAGAAGCTTGCAGGAGGCCCTGGGTAGGCTTGTTGCATCCCATGGGAGGGGGGTGTGTACTGTTCAAGGCTATTTTGAAGGGTTGCCCAAGGCCCTTTCTGCCACTAATTCAGCACCCAATGCCTGGGGAGTACTGTATTCTCCCTCTGTCTTCTGCTTCAGCTTGGCCTGGGTTTGACACCACACAGTGTTGTGGGCCAGAGACCAAGGTGGGCACAGTAGATTTACATAACCATAGTTGTATTTGTTGTTGTTGTTGTTGTTTTGTATGATGATTGTATGCTGTCTTAGTTAGGGTTTCTGCTGCTGTGAAGAGACACTTTGACCAAGGCAATTCTTTTAAAAGAAAACATTTAATTGAGGGCTTGATTACAGTTTCAGAGGTTAGTCCCTTATCATCACGGCAGGGAGCATGGCAGCAGGCAGGCAGGCATAGTGCTGGAGAGGTAGCTGAGAGCTACATCCTGATCCACAGGACCAGAGAGACTCTGGACTTGGCATGGGCTTTTGAAACCATAAAGCCTACCTCTAGTGACCTACTTCCTCCGACAAGGCCACACTTTTCTGATCCTTTCAAATAGCACCACTCCCTGGTGACCAAGGATTTGAGTGTATGAGCCTCTGGGGGCTGTTCTTATTCACACCGCCACATACACATTTTATCTTCCCATAAAATTTGGTATCAGAACTCCTAAGCGTGTGTCACAGTATAGACCCAAAGTAGGTGCTTCTTATGGTTTTGATATTTGTGTCTTCAAAATTGATAAGTTGAAACAATCCCCAGTGTGATGGTCATTTCAGAAGATAGCTCTAGCCTCGAGAATGGACTAATGTCCTAAAGAGATTGGAGGAAGTGTGCTCCCCCTTCTGTCAAATGGGAGCTTCAAGAAGGTGCCATCTTTGAAGTGGATTACCGCATGAGACACCATGTCTCCTCGCACCTTGGCATTGGCTTTCCCAGGCTCTAGGGCCGTGACTGATATATTTTTGGTGTTTGTAAGCTAGCTTTGGCTATAGTCTTTTGTTATAGCAGCACCAATGGGCCAAGACAGTGCTAAAAGGCTCAGTGAACTTGGATGCTCATTGTAGGCACCAGTCTTGTGGGGTTGGTACCTGATGGACAGAAAGACGAAATCTGTGCAGATCTCTCTGGAGGATGGTGCTGCTCAGGAGAGGCACAGCAGGGAGAAATCTTTGAATATCACTAGCCTGCTGTCGTTCCTGTGTCTGGATGACACTGTAAACAATCAAGTTTATTTGTCAGCCATCTGTTCAAGGAATTGCATGAAGCACCAAGATAAATGTTCATCTCAAACGAGAGAGAAGATGCCTCTTGCGACGGGAGCATGTGACCGCCCGCATTTCACAGAAGCCTCAGCGAAGAAGTGGCTGTTGGATCAGTTGAGAACTTCGCTTGAGGGTTGTCACTGAGGCAGCAAACCCTGAAATGGGCTGGCACATGCTCATGCCAGGCTCTGTTTAATGAACACATTGTTACCAGTAGCTCCACTCTGTATTTATAGCACAGGATTTCGCTAAGAGCCTATGATGAAACATTATGCAGAATTTCATACAAAATGTTTCTAAAAGGACTTATAGTTATGGAAGCTTGACACTGATACAATGACAGGAAATAAAAACAGGACACAACACATAGAAATATTTTTATGCAAACATGTACATATGTCTGTGTCTGTATCTTTACACAAAGACTAAAAGTCTGGCTACCCTTAGATCATTGAGTTGTAGATGACTTGGGGTTTTTATTCATTTGCATTTCACATTTTGCTACCACGATGATATAGTGGTTTCTGTGTCATTGTATCTTATAATCAGAATATAAAGACGAAATCATCTTTAAAATGACTTCTTCCTGTTCCTGCCTTACCATAGGATTATAGGAGTGTGCCACTGTGCCTGCCTAATGCTGTATCTGATCATGTCACCTGTGGGGTATGTCACAAAAATGGCTTTTGAAGGTCTCTGCCCTCTTCTAGAGAGCTGTGTGAATGTGTCTGCAGCAGGCAGACTGCTGGTGTTGCCCATTGCTTGGCCTGCTCCTTGTGTTGGGGGAGGAGATAGGCCTGCAGGGAACATCTCCCAGCCCACGAGGAAGGGGGAGGCAGGTGAGTCTGGCAGTCAGACGGCCTCCTGGATTTGGGGGTACCAGTGTGCTTTGGTTCCAAGCAGTTCTGCTTTGTTCTGGCTTCCTTTGTGTTACCCTGCAATCCTCCACACACCAGCAGAGAAGCTCTCCTTCTGATGCAATTCGAATCAACCCACCAGTGTGCTTATTTATCGGGGTCTTGTCAAGAAAGGGTAAAAAGGGGGGTCACAGCAGCAGCATCCAGAATGAGAAGCAGAGAGAAGCGTCATTATGTTATTGCGCCATACTGGCTAGAGTGGGGTCAAAGGGTAAATACCAGCAAGAAGCAAAGGTTGTCCAAGGGATGTGTCAGCCTGAAGGACAAGAAAGACTGAGGTCCACACATAGCCTCTAGCCAGGGTGCAACTCCTGGGAGATGGTAGAGGGCACTAGAGGGCACAGGTGGGAGGGAAGCAGAGGAGAGAGATCACTTCTCAAGGGCCACATCAGTGGGACCAAATGGGAAAGGAACACTTCGCACAGTTCTTTGAACCCTGCAGTTAGGCCTCGCCTGCTGAAGCTGGAGTGTTCTTTCTAATGGTGGACTCTATCTTCACGGCAGAGGCATCAGGAGACGTTAGAAGTTGCTATGGCAAATGTGAGGTGCCCCCCGCAGCCTCATGTGCTTGGTCACCTGGTCCCAGCTGGTGATGCTGTTTGTGGAGGTTGTGGGGCCTCTAGGGTGGGAGGCAAAGCTGGTGGAGGGAGGTCATGGGGGTGAGCCTTAGGGGGTGAGCCTTGGCCCGCTTCCTGACCAGGCTGTCTATTTCCTGATCGAGGCCATATGAGGACCTGCTGCTGTGAGCTCCTGCTGCTATAGACTCAGTGATTCCAGCCACCATGCTTTCTGCACCATATTGTGCCTCTATCATCTCAACCCGGAGCCCAAACAAATGTCTCGTCCCTTAAGAGCATCAAGGAAAACTAACCGAGGCATGCCATCCTAAACCCCTAGATGATGATGATGTCGGCATGGCAACCAGGACCACTTCAGCCAAAGTGGACATTCATTGGCGTCATATTGTGCTATACAGGCATGGAAAGCAGTCTGTCTTCTGGGGTGGGAAAGGGTTACACTTTGCTAAGGGTAAGTCGAGGCAGAGCCTCTCGAGAATGTAGCCTCCAAAGTTCTCCAGAGCCAAGAGTAAGGCTACTTGTAGGCCAAGGCCAGAGGGGGCCGGAAGATATGTTAGAAGGTCTTCTTTGGATAGCTTAATTATGCAACAGTGTGTTTTGATTGTGATGCTTCTATGTGATTTTTGTTTCTCTGAAGTGATTATTCAATTACTTAATGTTTATTGAGTAAACGAGATCTCACAGGTCAAGTTTCAACTGTAGTTATTATAAATATTGTCATCAGTATTAGTATTCATATGTTACAGGCTTTTGTGCTCATGAGACACTTTCAAGGTAAAAATCACACTTACTATGATACAGCAATTTGTGAGATCAGGATTTATTTTCCCTACACGGACAGGCGACAAAAATGAGGTGAGACACATCCAAAGCTACATAGCCACCAAGATGCAGAACTGGGGTTTTATTCTATTTTAAAATTAATTTTCTTAGTATACTATTAAAAGACATTTCCTGTCCTGACCACCTGGTCCCCAATAATCACACAGAGGCTGATTATTACTTATAAATGGTTGGCCCATAGTTCAGGCTTGTTACTAACTAGCTCTTACATTTTAAGTTAATCCATAGTCCTTATTTACACTCTGCCACATGGTGGTACCTGTATTAGCGTGGCACGTTCATCTCCTGCATCTGGCAGGCGACCCTCTGACTCTGCCCTTCTCCTTCCCATCATTCTTTGTTTGGTTGCCCCGCATACACTTCCTGCCTGGCTACTGGCCAATCAGCGTTTTATTAAACCTATTTGAATGACAAATCTTTATAGTGTCTAAGAGGATTACTCCACAGCAGCCTACAAAACAATGGGGTTGATTAGGGCACTTTTACACACATGCATCGTGATAGCATGTCTGTCCTGTTTACACCCCACTGTCCTCACCTGTACCTCCTTGCTCTGGGCTGGTGTCCCTCCCTTACTGCTTCCCCCACCCTTTGCTTTCTCATCACATGTGCTTTCTAAATCTGGAGTCTGCCCATGGAAGAAGAAAAACAAGATATTTTGTTTCTTGTGGAATTAGACTTCTAAAAATGTTTATTTCATTAATAGCAATTTATTTATTTAATGTGTATGTTTGTGTGAGTCTATGTGCCCCATGTGTATGCAGGGGCCCTTGGAGGCTGGAAGAGGTTATCAGATCTCCTAGATCTGGAGTTACGGGTAGTTGTGGGCTGTTGTGGGGATGCCAAGAGCCAAACTCAGGTCTTCTGTAAAAGCAGTAAGTGTTCTTAACCTCTGGAACCATCTTTTTTTCCCTGGGGTGGTTTAAATGAGAATGGGCCCTATAGGCTCCTATGTTTGAATGCTTGGTCCCTTGTTAGTGGAACTGTTTGGGAAGGATTAGGAGGTACGGCCTTATTGAAGTAGGTGTGGCCTTGATGGCGGAGTTGTGTCATTGGAGGTAAGATTTGAGGTTTCAAAAGCCCATACCAGGCCTAGTCTCTCTCTCTCTCTCTCTCTCCTCTCTCTGCAACTTACAGATCAAATGTGAGCTCTCATCTACTTCTCTAGCACCATGCTTGCCTGTCTGCATGCTGCCATGCTCCCTGCCATGATGATAATAGACTAACCCTCTGAAACTGTAAGCAAGCCCCCAATTAAATGCTCCCTCTTATAAATTTCCTTGGACATGATATTTCCTCAGAGCAATAGAGTAGTAACTAACACACTGCCCTAGATCTGGAATTTTAACCCTACTTTTTTTTTTTTAATTCACTTCTTTTACTCCTTGGGATGAAATGATTTCTTCCTGGGGAGCCGGATAGGGCAGACTTTCTAGTGATGGAGTCAGCACAGAGTTTATAGTATCTCCGCAGATTCTACATCCTTCTTATCATTGTTTCTTGTAGACATGAAGGGGCAAGATCCAGGGTTGTGTGGATAGAGAAATGAGCACGTGTTCCTTGTCTGCAGCCACACTGATCTCCTCACTCTTTTAATAGATGCTTACCAAACACCCGCGGCATGTCAAGTGTGGAGCCAGGCACTGGGGTCCAGTGGGCCGTGAGATAGAGTGGACCCTGCTGTCACAATGCCCAGAAGGGAGGGAGACACATAGGTGTTCAGTGAGACATGACTCACTCTACTGACGTCAGTGATGAGGTTCGGTGTGCACTTTTAGACAACACGAGCATCTAAAGAGGACAGATTCAAACTAGGGGATTCTGGAATTGTTTTCTGGAGAGAGCCATGTTAGGAGTGAGAGAATAAGCCGAGCGAGCTTTAGGTCCCACGGAACATGTACTTCTGAAGAGCTGAAAGGCCCGGATACCCAGCAAGAATGAAAGAGGAAACCGTGCTGATGAAATGGTTGGGGCTAGGTGATTCAGGGGACATGAGGGTTTCTATCTTTAGTCTAAGAGTAAAAAAAAAAAAAGTCAATTGAAAAAGGAGCTAAATGATGTCATTTGTAGAATGAACATTCTAATAAATATATTGGTCTATTCAGGAGAGGTTTATGTGGGCTGGAATCATTCAGGGAATGTGAAGGAACAGAGAAGCCAGATTTAGCCCATTGGAAATGGCTAGATTTGGCTGATTCATACAAATAGAAGGGACAGAGGAGGGCATTCCAAATAGGAGAATGTAGTGATCCAGACAGAGCTTGGATACAGAAGAAAGCAGTGTCTATCCATGCCTCTAGAATTTCTGTCTTATTAAAGTTCTATTGCCAGCCTGATATGTCCCAGCGGCAAGGCCTATGGTCTCAGAGGTCTCAGAGCTGAGATGGTTGGGTTTTGTATTGAAATCTATGGAAGTGGTGACCATGGGCTCAGGAGCACGGAGAAACCCTTGTCAGCTCCAGCATGGATATGGCATCCTGTTACGAGCTAAGTTGTATTTCTCCAAAAGGTATTGCCTTCCTAACATACAGCAGGTCAGATTAGGGCCTTATGGCAAGTAGAGTTTTTGCAGATATAATCAAATTAAGATAAAGTCATTGGGTACCCCCTAATTCATAATAGGAGTGATATTCTCATTAGAGGCAGACTTGGGTATATACTCAGAAGAGAGGGGTCCATGTGATGCAGAAATGTCCAGGAGAGTGCTGTTTGATCACAGAGCCTGAAAGTAAAGTCTGGCCATAGTCAGGAGTGTTCAAGGTTACCAACAGACCTAGAAATGAGCGTATCCTTACAGGTTCTCGAGGGACACGGCTCTGCTGACACTTGGATTTCAGACTCTGGCCACCAGAATTGTGAGCCAATCAATTTCTTTTGCTGGAAGCTATTTACTAGGTGGTACTTTGTTACTCTTGGAAACAATGGCAGGGTCCCTTTCATGGATGTTTACTTGTCTTAAAGTTTCATTTTTTTGTATTAGTGCACCCCACTGAGTGACCTTAGTGACCTGCTGTCCCCAAGCTCTGATAGCTGATGATGGCACAATGAGACTGTTGGGAGCTGCATGGGCTGGGGAGGGACCAGAGGCCACTCAACAGTATCTGAGGAGAGTTTGATGAAGGGACACCACAAAGTTGTGTATGGTGATTTTTTTTTTGTGCTGAAATGTGATTTTATTTGTATTTTAATAAATAAAGTTGCCTGGAGATCAAAGGTAAAAGCAAGGCATTAAGCAGAAGTCTGGCAGTTGGTAGCACCCACCCTTAATCCGATCACATGGCAGACAGAGTCTCTGTGTGGTCAAGGACACAGCCAAGCGGTGACCCATACCTTTAATCCCAGGACCAACCATAGAGACCTGGAGGTCTGTATAGACAGGCAGTGACGAGGAAGTCATGTGGTTGGGTTTAGAGCCAATGAGAAGGCAGAACAGAAAGGCAATAAAAAGACGGGTCACACAGGAGGGCTCTTTGGGGAAGGACAGGAGCGAGTGGTAAGCTAAAGGCTATTCACTAGTGCTCTGACCTCTTGGGCTCTTAACTCTGTATTTTGTCTACAGTCGTGGACAAGGGCAGGAGAGGGGTGGCTACTGCTAACCAGGTCATTACTACTCACTCGGGTACCATTACCTTTTTAGGCCGAGCAGGCAGGTGGTGGGTCCCAGAGCTTGGAGAGCCTATGGTAACTTCAGGAGGTGGCTGCTGTTGCCAGAATTCCTTCCCTGCAGATGTGTAAAAGACATTTATTCCGCCCCCCCCCTCATAGGCCCCAATGGCAAACCAAGGTGTGGTTCCACCAAAGCTTTATATAGCGAACCAGTGACTTTGGTTGAGTGTGTGGGTGTGGTTGACCCTGTAAGTGCTGAGGGGAAAGGTATCCTGGCAGATGAGAGCCAAGGGATACCACAAAGTCACATCGTACAACAAACCTCACACAAGAGATTTGTTGGGAACGATACAGAGGTGGCTGCCTCTGCTTGGGTGAGAAGCAGCAGAGAACTGAGTGGGAGACAGGCTTATATGGGGTTTTTTTGGGGGGTGGTGGTGGCATTTTTCAGGGTGGGATTTCAAGTCCTGAGCTTGGGGTAAACTCAGGGATTGGTGGGATTTTGAGCTCAGGGACTGGTGGGTTTTCAAAATCTGGAAGTGAGCTCAGACTTTTTTTTTTTTTTCCCTGCAGACTCCAAAGCAGCTGCACTAGGAAGTCTCACCCAGAGTGAAATGATGGCTTCTCATAGTGCGAGGATGGAGGGATCTGTCTCCCCGTTCCCTCTGGTTATCTTCCCCAGCCTATGCACCCTAGCGCCTCCAGAGGCCAGGCACAGTTAGGGCTGGGGTACGTACAAATGGCTGGGGGGCCCCTGGAATCCTAGGCAAGGGTCCAGTGAAGGCCCGCACCCCGTTCTACTCTAAGGTGATAGCAACAATCCACAGGCCTGGTCTGATAGTCTCTTGCAAGCAGGCACAGCTGATTTGCTGAAGATGGTGGCCGTTTTGTTCAGAGGACCTCGTTCTACAGCATCTGCCTACCAGGACCTGTGCCTTCTGTGGGGGCAGATGGCCCTTCGCTTGCAGAGAGAGAGGGAGGGAGCCCAGGGGCCACCCAGCTGGCTTCCCTCCCCCAGACTGTGTCCTCTCTTCCTTGGAGCTTTCTCACTCAGTGCTTTGCTGCTGCGGCTCCCATGAGCTCTTCAGGGTTATCTCAGCACCTTGGCGACATACCAGATTTCCAACTGTCTTTTCTTTGTCACATGACCTGTCTTCCCATCTGATATGGGCAAGACAGTTTTGCCTTCTCAAAAACCTGCCTCTGCCCAGCCTATCTGGTTCACTTGCTTGTTATGATGTTAAGGCTCTCTAGGACTTAGCCCTAAGCACCTTTCTCATGCTCACACACTTGCTGCATCCTCCTCTGACCACACCATTTCTACTTCCCTGTTTTGCTGATGCCATCTGAGGAATATAATTCCCGGACAGTTCAACCCACCTCCTCTTGCGGCTTCTTTGGTTCATCCCCCACTTCAGCCACGCTACTTACTTCTCTACTACAATGGTTCTCCCGTCCTGCTCAGCACACCAGTCAATTGCCTTCCACACTGTAAGTTCCACAGGGGCAACTAGTGGCTTCTGTCCACTCCCATGTCCCTGCCTTGCAGTCTCCATCACACAGACTTTCTTTCATTCATCGTCGCCTCTTGGTAGATGTCTGCAAATGAGTGGAGGCTATTCAGATCCCACAGTGTGGGTAATTGGAGGTTGGCTGTGAAGTCTGTGGTAAGAGTTCCAGAATGTCTGATCTTTTTCACTGCCACAAGTTCAAACCAAGGTGATCCGGTGACCGGGGAAGCAGTCTGTGGGAAGTCTGAACAGAAACACAGTGTCTCTCCTTCCCCTTTTGTGCCTGTGATTTTTGTCTCATGGCCTTGAGTTGAAATTTCTCTTGGAAACTTGAAACACAACCGAAATAGCCTCTTCTGTGTCACCCAGTAATAAGGCTTTCCAAACCCTTCATTTTCCTGCAAACATCTCCCTTGAAAATCAACTCTGCTACCAAGTGGGGCTAATTCAGCTGCCACCCATGCGGATGCAGTTGTGAGCAGGAGTTTAAATGGGACATTTTTAGCCTTTCCAATATGTCAACAAGCTAAGAGTTTCATTCATTTAAAAAAATGTAAATAAACGCAGCTGCATCTGGCTGTGTGGACAATGAGAGGGAGACAGCAGTGCTAAGCTAAGCAAGAAGGGCTGGACCCTGACAGAAGCACCCCGCTCTGAGGAGAGGTAGGGAGCGTTAACAAATACATCCAGAAAACTCATGTGGTAAAGCTCGTACCTCTAGCTCGTCTTTTTTTCCACAGTGGGAGCTAGCGGAATTCATAACGACTGCTTAAGAAAAACAAAGAACTGACTGCTTACCAAAACCAACGGATTAATGGTAAAAGGAAATTCATATATATCAAACTTGTGCATTCCAATTCTCCATCACTATGCTCGAGTTTCTTATTGGAATCCTCTTATTAAGTGTATTAGTCAGGGTTCTCTAGAGGAGCAGAACTTATAGAACAAATCTCTCTCTGTATATAGAAAGGGGATTTATTAGAATGGCTTACAGACTGTGGTCCAGCTAGTCCAACAATGGCTGGCTCTGAATGGGAAGTTCAAGAATCCAGTAGTTTCTCAGATTACAAGGCTGGATGTCTCCGCTGGCTTTCAGTACACACTGGAATCCTGAAGAAGTTGGCTCTAATGCCAGTGAAGGAATGGACTTGCTAGCAAGGTGAGGGTAAGCAGGCAAAGAGCAAAAGCTTTCTTCTTCCATGTCCTTAAGTAGGCTTCCAGCATAAGGTCTGGCCCAGATTAGAGGTGTGTTTTCTTGCCTCAAGATCTAGATTAAAGGCGTGTCTTTTCCCAGTTCAAAAGATCTGGATTAAAGGTGTGTCTTCCTACCTCAGAAATCTGGAATAGAAGCAGATCTTCCTATTCCAAATTAAGCAAATATCCCTCACAGGTGTGGCCTCTATGTTTGGGTTTTAGTTCCAGAAGTAGTCAAGTTGATAATCAAGAATAGCCATTGCACCAAGTTAAGCAGTGTTCAGGTTTTAAAAACTAGATTACCAGAAATCAGCTTCAAAGTCTGTTTGTTTGAAGATATAATGCTGCTTTTCATAAAAGTGTCATTGGGCTAGAGAGATGCCTTTGTAGGTAAAGTTACCTGCCTTTCTAATGACCTGAGTCCCATCCCTGTAAGTTGTCCTCTGATCTCCATGCATAAGCCCACCCCAATAAATAGATAAATAAATAAGGTGTTTTTTTTTTTAAAGTCATGTAGCCAGGTTCCCGAGTTGGCCCACTACAGCCATTCATTATCATCATAATATTGATTCCATATTGTGTATTTGCAAGAAAATATAGCAAGAGAACATTTCCAATGCCATATTTGTATTTACATAAGTAATTTAATCTCCTGTTGCTGAAATATATTGACAAAGGCTTTAATTTTTACTAAATGATGGTGTCTATGGAAAAGTAGATTGAATTAAAGGCTGAAACACACATGGATGCTGTGGTAGGGATTTTAAAGAAAAATTTGGGCCCTTTCCAAGGCTTGCTAATTTGTTGTTATATGTTCCTTTTTTTTTTTTTTAACAACCAGTATTAAATCATATTTCCAAATATGTAGTATCCCTTTCCTAATACGGATGTGTCATTGAAACTACTTTGTGGTTATCATTCATGATTAAGGCCATTTTCGCTTTGGCTTATACGTGGAAGAGACCAGGGATACAAAGGAGGGACGGAAAAAAATGAGCAAAGGTGAGAAGAGAGGAAAGAAGCCTTAAAAGGGTCAGGCAGCATACGAAGATGCCACAACTGGCTGGAAACTGCGCTGTGTCATCAAAAATGCGATGCCTGCAAAGAAGAAACAGCTCTGGGTTAGATCCCAGAGGCCCCTGCGGCCACAGCCCACACAGTTGCCCGGACTGCAGGGGCAGCAGAGCAACCAACACGGACAGCCCCCCCCCCCCCCCAGGTGGCACAGAACAGATTCACAAGCCGCCGCCGGGCCTTTCTGGTTTCGTGACTCACTGCATCCTCATCAAGAAGTCTGAATTTTGTGAGTGTAATTTTGACTTTTTTTCTCTCTTTCATGTTCATACTAACTGCTCATCCTATTCTGAAAATGTTTTTAGGTTTTTCCTATCCTTCGCTCTTCATCACCAACCTCACACCCAATGTACTCAAATGCTCGGCACCTTTGTTCTGACTTGATGCCTTGGTTTAATGAAAGATCGTCGGACCTTCCCACCAATGAAAGCTCAGTGGATCCCAGTTTTCTTCACACATTGATGCTTCCTTCCTGTGTTGAGGACTTCCTAGTCCATTCCCCTGCTTCCTGCCAATCCGTCACCTTTTCCCCAGGGGCTGGTAGAACCCTTCCTGTGGGTCTAAAGCGCCACAGCCACCCCAGGTTCTGTGCCGCCTTAGCTAATGTTTACCTTCTTGGCAATCCTGGTGTTTTTCCTTCCTGCTTGTTCAACCCTGTTCACTTGTGGGGAGAAACTTGTGCGGATTCTATTTTTAAGGTATTATAGATACGTGCAGTCCTGGCCGCCACGCTGCACTGTGCAGTATCATTGTCCCAGATCCATGTTGTTGGTCTGAGTGAGGGTGTGCAGCACCCAGTGGGAAGATGAGATTTTTCTTTCTTAGGAATTCAGAAATGGAACTGAGAACCAGTGTGGGCATCCGGAATAGGAACACATCACTTAGGAACTCAGGTCCAGCCACAATCCATTTTATGGAAATCTATGGAAACCAAGGGATACAAAGGAAATGAGAGAGCAGGCCAGTTAGGGTTCTTGGTAGAAAACAGTAGAAACCAATTCTAGATAACTTAAACATAAAACAAAACCCAAAACAACAACAAAACCCAAAATAACGTGGTCCGGCCTTGATATGAGGGTTTGTGTCTAGTTTTATTGCATCTTATTCTGCCATGTTCGGTTGCTATCCCTGGGAGGCCTGCTCTCTTCTGAGATGGAGGAGCAGTGGATTTGGGGGAGAGGGGAGATGGTGGGGGCCTGGGAAGAGTGGAGGGAGGGGAGGCTGTGATCAGGATGTATTGTATGAAAGAAGAAAGAAAACAAAACAAAATAACAACAACAATCAAACAGATAAACCAGACTCAGGGAAGGCAGAAGACCAGATCTGGGAAATGGACCAGAGGAGAAGAGGCAAGAAGGCAATCAAGGTGTCTTCCTAGGAGCCCCTCAGGTGGCGTCCATGTGTCCTCCTGTGGCCCACCTCTCCATAGAGCAGCTACAACAATCCTCTTGCTGCTACGTTATAAAGAAATCTGGGGTTTTTGTTGTTGTTGTTTTGGGGTCCTGGCATGAAGTTTGTAAAACTACTGCAATTTCCCGAGTGATCCTCAACCCTGCAGTTTATGCTAATGAGATGACTAAGCCCTTGAATCCCAAGAGACCAATCTTGTGATTGGAAGGCTGGGGCGGACTGACCTCAGGGAAGGTGAAATTTATCTTCCCTGAGGTCACATCAGCAGAAGCCTGGACTCTGATAACGTGTGTCTGAGTCTGTAACGCCCACTGTCCTCCAGTGGGTCTCACAGATGAGGTAAATCTGGTACAGGGCACAGCAGGGTTCTGGATAGAGAACGTATTTTTAGCAAAAAGCCTGTGACAATCAGATTTGAGAAATGAGACATTCAAGCACTTAATGAGAACGTCTGAAGCAGTGGCAGGAAGACCAGGGACTACCCAGTGGGTACACCTGCATTCAGGCCTGCCACGTTGTCTCCATACTGGACTCCAAGTGAACAAAAGGACATTGGTCTTGAGGTTGAAAGATTTCCTACTGCCTGGAGAAGTTTGATAAATGACTGGGGGTGGGGGACCAGAAAGGGCCTCATCACCCTGGGCTTGTCAAGAAGCAATGGCAGCGTTTTCTGATGTTAAGAAACTCTGCTCTCTCCCTTCTCTTGCCCTGGCCTCGCCTGTTAGCTTTATCATAAATCCAACTTGGCAAAATATTCTAAAGGAATGGATGCTGAGAGTGAAACAGGTCTGTAGTCCAGAGGGTTCCAGGCATAGTGGGCAGGGAGGGTCCCTTAGGCTGAATATTCCTACTGAAGCTTTTTAGGATTTAGATTAGTTGTTCGTGGTCATTTTCAGTTTTGATCCTATTGATCTCTTATTAATTACTGATTATTTAGAGCCCCCAGTCACCCTGTGTATATTGTTAGCACTCTTGTACTAGCAAAACCCCTTCGTTAACACATGCCACTGGTGTCCAGATGTCCTTTAGTTCTTTCTCAGAATAATTTAGCAGGGTTCAGTGGAACTTCATCCATCCGTTTGTCCATCCATCCATCCATCCATCCATCCATCCATCCATCCATCCATCCATCATCTATCCATCCATCCATCCATCCATCCATCCATCCATCCATCCATCCATCCATCCACCCACCTATCCTAAGATCTGTCCATTCATCTAATCTGTACAGAGAACTGTGGGGGGCACTGTGCCAGTGTAGGGGAAGGTAGTTATTTAAAAGAAAACAGATCGGATGTTTGTAGATAGGGCTATGGTAGTTGGAATGCAACTGGGCCCATAATCTCATAGGGAGTGGCACTATTAGGAGGTGTGGCTTTGTTGGAGTGGGTATGGCCTTGTTGGAGGAAGTGTGTCACTGTGGGGGTGGGCTTTGAGATTTCCTATATTCAGGATACCGCCCAGTGAGTCAGTTGACTTTCTGTTGTCTGCAAAATGTAGCCCTCTCAGCTCCAGTACCATGTCTGCCTGCATGCCGACATGCTCCCTATCATGATGATAATGGACTGGACCTCTTCAAGTGTAATACTGGGAGCCACCCCAATTAAATGTTTTCTTTATAAGAGTTGCTGTGGCCATGGTGTCTCTTCACAGTGATAAAAACTTAAACTAAGACAAGGACAATGAATGCATTGATGGGAGCTGATGAAGGCTAGAGGTGATTAATCACCAATTGAAGGCTAAGTGTCTAGCTGCAGCCAGATGGCAGGAAGATCGGAGCATCAGACCCAGAACTTAATTACAAGAATAGCTGTGTCCCAGAGGAGGCTGATTCTCTGTTTGGGCAAGCTTTGCTATTTTGGGGTCAAGGCCTTGAGCTGGGCAGAATTGAATCCTGAGATTCCTGGACTGCTGGCATCATTTGAGTAAATAGCCTTGAATTTCCCAGTCCAAGTCCTCAAAGGCCTGTTGGAGATTCCCTAATAGAGGCTAGTAGCCTCTCTTGCTTTCAGACAAGGCCACTGGGCCAGCAAGTGGGATTGAGCTGTAATACTGTGATCTGGCTGGGGATGTTCTAGGAGGAAAGGGATATGGGGGCCAGAATCAACATTGCGCCACAGGAGCTGGGAGAGAACACACACCCGCATTCCGAGGGGTCCAGATCAAGAGAACATATAAAGTTGGATAACTGAAGTTTATTAGTAGGGACTACTTTCTCACAATACAGGATTAACAACTTGGCAAAGACGCTGGGAAGTGGATCAGTGTGCATGGTTCTTGGAGGTGTGGAAATAGAGTGGCTCATTTTAGGTGAGGTAGAAATGTCAGAAATGCTGTAGCTAACAGTGGAAGAAGTGATCGAAACACCCAGAGAAGTTGGGCATGCAAGGGTGAGAACACTGTCCAGTGCTGGGACGCTCACCAAGGACTACATCTGTGGCAAGTCTGTGGTTATAGTTAGTGGTAGGTCTGTGGCCGTATTTGGTAGCAAGTCTGGGCTATATTTGGTGGCAGGTCTGTGGTCATATTTGGTAGCAGGTCCATAGCTATATTTGGTGGCAGGTCTGTGGCTGTGTTTGGTGGCAAGTCTGTGAATATATTTGGTAATCAAATCCATGACTATTTTCTCCTTATTATGTTTGGTGGGCAGATCTTCAGTACATCTGTTTAACAAAGTAATATAGAGTATGCGAGAGAGTTGGGCATTGGAGTCATCGAGAAGCTCAGTGTGACTTCACAGGTTGGGCTGAGGTTAGTAGGTGCTATCTTAGAATTAGGTTTTCTTATAGCCAAGAGATGATGGGACCCCAAAGTAGTAGGGGCCAGATGCTGGCACTCAACAGAAGCCAGATGGAACATAATTATTAATATAATGAGAGAGAAAGTCAGAGTGGTACCCATGGAAACCTGATGCTTAGGGGGATGTGGAGATGGTTAAAGGAATATACTATCTCTAGAGACATTTGGTTCAGGTCATACAGAGAATCAGGGGGGCTGGAGAGATGGCTCAGAGGTTAAGAGCACTGGCTGCTCTTTTGGAGGCCTTGGGTTCAATTCCCAGTACCCATATGGTGGTTCACAACCATCTGTAATGAGATCTGATGCCCTCTTCTAAATAAATAAATCTCTCTTAAAAAAAAAAAGAGAGAGAGAGAATCAGGAAGCTGAAGGCCACTAGCCTTCTTATAAAGTCCCAATGTTTTGGCACTGGAGAGATGGCTCGATGTTAAGAACACTAGTTGCTTTCATTGAGGACCTGGCTTTGATTCCTAGCGCCCATACAGTGTCTACACAACACACACACATACACATGTGCACACACGAAAATAAACAATTAAAAAATAGAAGTAAAAGCCCTGTCTCCGCTTCGCCATCTATGAACTGAAGAATGAATTTTGAGTCCACTCAGCATTGGGAAGTATGAATGGCTCAAGCCACAGCAAGGGGGGTCAGTGGGAAAGGAATGATGCCAAAGGAGAGAAATCCATTATCAGGACAAGCTTAATGAGTGGATTAAACATGATGGCTGTTTTAGAGCCTGTCTGAGCACTATTTTTCCTAAAAAAATGAAGATTCACAGACAGCAGAACCCTGTTAATTTGGCTGTCTATAGCTTCTTGGGGGAGTTGGGTGGCAGGCCACTATCAGAGATGAATCTTTTCCACCGGAGTCCCTGCTTGTTCACAGAATTCTGCGCCACCACAGCATTGTGAGGTAATATCCATCATCATGCATGGCGGAGAATGGTCCTCGGGAGCACTGGCTGCAGGGCCCTTGAGTGTGTGGATGTTTATCTGGGCTCCTCCTGGCCTCAGCTGTTCCTCTCCTCAATCCTTTTCAGCGTCACAGCTCCGCTGAGAGCGACCGCCTCTTGATTCCCCCTGCTCCAGGTGGTGTATTGCTCTGCTTCCTTCAGCTGGAGGCTGGAACCTCTGGAACAGTGACTGTCTTTCCATCTTTGCCCCCCACCCCCCAGGATCTGTGAGCCCCTCAGGGCAGATACTATGCATCTCCAAACAAAACATGATGTACTGAATGCTCATGGCATATATATATATATATATATATATATATATATATATATATATATGCAGATGACCAGGCCAGGGAGTGGGGTGTGACTCATTGCCTAACAGCACAGAGCGGACTCTATCTTGGTAGCAGGGTGCTAGGGCTTTCTCCAGCCCTCAGATGGGACGCAGTAGGTCACAGGTGGTTGGCGTGCAGACTTGGCTGACATTTCTGTCACCTCAGCCACTTAGGTGGAGAGAAGCATGTGTTTGCTGCCCAGGAACTCTCAGGAGCTGGCTTGGCCTCTAGCAGCTGGCTTGTTTCTGGACCTCTTTGCCTAGTGATGCTGCTGAGTATGTAAGACGCAGACCCATCATCTTCTTCTTCCCGGTGAGAATTCCTTGCTGCTCACTCTCGAGGAAGAGTCTTTTGGAGTCCTCCAGGGGAGCAGTCCCTGGTTGTAGCATTGCTCCAGGCTATTAGCACCCTCAGCCTTTTACTGCCCTGCTCTGACTCCCTACAAAAACCTGCTGTCCCATCAGAGGCAGGTGCCAATCTCTTGACTCACACCTTCTAAACTTTCTTATATATTTACACATGTAATAGCAGAGGTGGGATTGCCTTACTTTTTTTATTCAAATGAGTTTTTACTACAGATTTTTTGTGTCTAATTTCTTTCTTTCATCACTCACTTCCTTCCTTTACTCCTCACACTCCAGCCAACAGATCTTTATAAAGAGACCTTCATCCTCAGTGAGGCTGTGAAACACTAGATTTCCATTCAAATACTTTGTTCATTCATAGGAAGTGTACACTCGCCGCAGATTAACAATTCAGTTCGCTGAGGAATTAATCATCCAGTTTGACAAATGTTCTCTATGTCTGTGTCTATAGGCATCAGTCATCTGTCTCAACCTTCCTAATGCTGCGGCCCTTCGACACAGTTCCTCATGTTGTGGGGATCTCCAGCCATAAGTTATTTCATTGCTACTTCATAACTGTAATTTTGCTAGTTGTGAATCATAATGTAAATATCTGATATTCAGGCTATCTGATATATATGACTCTTAGGAAAGGGTCCTTTGACCCCCAATGGGGTCACGACCCACAGGTTGAGATCCACTGGTCTACAGACAGTTGTGCTGGAGTGCTGTTTTAGGATTCACACAGATAAGAACTCCACTCTGGCTGTGCATTTTGCCCATGCCCAGGATGTCTAGCTCTCTACCTACTCCTGCCTGTCTTTCACTTTACACCCTTCTCGTGAGTTTTCCGCCCAGCAGATGAACCTTGGCTGTGATCCAGAGAGAACGGCTTTTGCACACACTCACTTTAGAAAGATGGAGTTAGTAATCTTGGCCCAATAGTGAGGCTGTGGGATGATGTCCACTCAGCAGATCTGTTTCCACAGCTAATGTAATCCTTACTCCATGCCAGGCACAGTATATGTTCCTTAGATGTATCCGCTTGATTAATTCTCTCAAGCTTCTTATGTGGCTTCGGTTAGTGTCTTCTTGTTACAGATGCTGAAAACAAGGTTCAGAAAAGTTGAGACACTTGCTTCAGAAGCACACAGTTAAGCATAGGATAGGCCTTGAATGGAGTTAGTTCTACCCCGTGTTCCCTGCTCATAGGCACAAAACACTTCCTTCTCCAGGCTGTTAAGAGTTAATGACCAAAATTCCAGTGTGAGTATGTGTGTGTGTGTGTGTGTGTGTGTGTGTGTGTGTGTGTGTGTGTGTGTGTGTGTACCCTAGGGATCAAACTCAGGGCCTTGAGCATACTAGTCAAGTACTCTACCCCTACGCCACATCTCTAGCATGTTTAAAAAGGATTGTTCATGACCTTGGCTACATCAGTGATTTTCACCCCTTCCCCTTTGCTTAGTCAATATTAGCGGCCTGTTCCAAGATTCTAGGAACTGTTCTTTTTGAAGGCCTCCACCCTATCTGGTAAAAAAAAAATTCCACATTAAATATAACTTTCTTTACTGTAAATATTTTGGGAGACTTTTTAAAAATAATTTTGCCTTCGCAGTGATCTAGCTACGAACAACTTATTTAATTCACAATTTACTGTGATTTCTCATTCACACTTGGAATTCTTGTGAAGTAATTACAAAAACCTAAAATACAGATTGTTTCCAAATGTAATGAAATTCCTGTGAATAATAATTTAACAAATGAAGTTGTCATGCTACTTTGTAGACATTTAATTAAACATTTATTGATTATGAACTTGCCATATTCTTTTTATAGTTTTGATCCAGACATGCACACAGAGACACACAGACGCACACACAGTCTCTCTCTCTTTCTCCTAGTCTCAAGCCCTTCTCCTCCTCTTGTATGACGTGTGGTCCATGGCTGTGCTTTGTTTGGGACTTCCTGAAAAGGCCATGTTCCCAGCCATTACCAGAGCTGTATGGCGCTACAGTTGACTCTTTACAGGCAGAATATTGACTCTCTGACTAGATAGGAGGTTGAGAGACTCCTGTTGCCTCAGATGGCTTTACTCATCGGCTCCTATGGGTTTTAACTGGAATCAGCTGGAGTAGGCAGGGTGTGTTGGTGCTATGGTGAGGGCCCCCCGCCCCCCATTCAGAGGCTTCAGTTTATTGCCTGTCCTCACAGCCTGTCACTTTCCTTCCTGGGATGAGGGAGACTCTGACATGTCTAGTCACTGTTGTTTGTTTTTGATTTTTTCTTTCTTTTTATCCCTTAGACAGTACCTTGTTATATACCCAAGACTGACCTTAAACCTGAATCCTCCTGCCTCCACCTCCTGGGTGCTGGGGTAACAGGTGTGAGCTATGTTGCCTGGTTTATACTTTGGCATTTTGGCTTCTGTGGCATTGGGCCTCTGCCTTATGCAGTCATGTGTGTCTTTTACCATGCAGGCTGCACTCCGAAAGAGCCTGGGGGTGAAGGATCGTCTGGGAGTTCTACATGCTGGGATTCTCATCCCAGCTCTGGCACTTACTGCATGTTGACTTTAGGCAAACCAGTTAAGCTCCCCAAGGGTCCATCTCTGGTTTGTAAATGATAATAGCAGCATCCACCTCGCAGGCACTAGCCTGGGCTAGCTGGCTTTGTGCTCCGTGGAGCTGACCGCTACTTAAACCTGTTTCTTATGAATTCCCTCGGATATGCCTTGAGAGACAGCATCTCCGGGCGTGGAGCAGCTGTCCAGACCTCCAGCTGCCACAGGCCCCCATCCTCAGCTCTCCAGTACCCTCTCCAC
The DNA here is from genome assembly GCF_049852395.1 of Peromyscus maniculatus bairdii. NCBI lineage: Eukaryota > Metazoa > Chordata > Mammalia > Rodentia > Cricetidae > Peromyscus > Peromyscus maniculatus. The sequence continues at coordinate 90,048,012 of NC_134862.1, forward strand.
CTGGGAGCGATGTCACCTTCCGGGCGATCTTCCTGGACAGAAGCTGAAACAGTTCCAGGCCAGCGGTCATCATCTTCACACCTTTCTGCTTCATTTAGAGGCTTTATGTCCCAGCACATCCCTGCCTGCTGCGGCGCTAGCTTTCTTAGGTACCGTGAGGTGTGGGGCAACCTGGAGCATACACACTGGTGCTCAGAAGATGTGAGGTGAGAGGGAGCACCCTCAGCCCTCGGCCCCATCGAGGTTCAGGCAGTGCTTACCCTGAGGAAATCTCCCCACAGAACCTCTTCTCACCCTTTTAGGGGTTCTCAGCCAAATCTCAGCTGTCTCCTGGAGTCCTCTAGTGGGATGCATCCACCGTCAATGGTATCTTTCCATCTGAGCAGTTGTACCCCAGGACATTGGTGGCCATAATCCTACTCAGTCGTTACCGTAGCCAGCGTGGAAATGTACTGCCATGACCCCGACTCTGTATCTTAGGGAAGGAACTCAGGATTTGTTGATGGCCTCACTGCAAGGAAGCAGGGTTAGAATGAGAGCCACCCACATGGCTGAGGTCATCTGGTGGTGACCCATATCTGATAGTGACTGCTGACCGTCAGTGGCGCTCTCTCTGTGTGCTCTCCTATCTCCCGGGAGGCTGGGCGAGCTTCTCAGTGTGATGGTCTCAGGTTCTGAGAGCACCAGGGCAAAGTCCCCCGACGTCTAGGGCTGGAAGTCCCCAGTTGTCCTTTTACATTGATTTGGTTGGTGTGACCTACAGGCCCACTCCGATTTAAGAAGTGGGGAACAGTGGCATTCAAAGGGGGCAACGGGACACAGCTCCACAGTTAGCTGAAAACTCTGTTTTTGTTTTTCTTATCACGTGGGCTGGGGACCCTACACCATGGGGATGGCAGTGGCATGTGGGGAGACAGACTGAAATGCCGACAGTTCTTCTGACTTCTATAACAACTCACTGATGGCTGCCGTTTCTCGAGGATGGTGGTGTTGTTTTCAGCTGTTAAAAGTCAGTTAATTATATTGCTGTGAACTAGTAAAATAATTAATAAGTGTTAACATTTGCATGTTTTAATTAAGAAATAAATGTCTTTGAATGAAAAAGTGCCTGCTGGCTTACCCGGTAATTATCAACATACTAAAAGCACCCTTTAGAAGGCAGACTCTAAGAACCCCGCACAATCAGGCATCAGTCACCTCTGCCTGGGGGAGTGCCAGTGATGTCTTTCTTTGCAATCCCCAGCGCCCGGCAGGTGAGGAGGCAGGGGGTGGGGGTGGGGCGGCCTTCACCTCTCCTAATGGGGCAGCAATGTCACCCTTAGGTAAAGTTGGAGTTCTAGGTAGACAATTCTGCCTCAAAGCCTATCCACTAACAATCCATTTTGTTGCCTAGTTCATTTTTTAAAAGACAAACAAGGCTTATCATGTCATGAAAATAACCTGCTTATGACCGACCATCTATTTCCTATGTTGGAACTTGTGAACTCTTAGGGCCAGGAGCCAAAAGTCTGTCTGTCTTGCTCCCCTCCTTCCTCCTCTCCTTTCCTCCCTTCCTCCATCTCTCTCTCTCCCTCCTTTCTTCCTTTTCCCACTTAAAGGTGTACAGTGTATCACAGTTGAAAAAAAAATGTACAAAGGGTTTTGACATTATTATAAGAGAAACACCCAGATGGAAAAACAGACTCTTGGACTCAGCGGTAGAGCACACGCCTGGAGTGCCTGAGACCCTGACTTCAGTCCCTAGCACCACAGACACCCAGACTCTGCCAGCATCCCGGGAGCCCCTGGACACCCCACCTCCCTAAAAGTCACAAGCATCCTGTCTTAGATGATCATCATATCCTAATGATCTTTCCCTAGGAGCTCCACCACTGAAGTGCACCTCCCTAAACATCACGTTTTGCTTTCATCTGGTTTTGAACTTTGGTCACAGTACTTTTTGGTATTGTGAAATTCAACCACACTGTCAGGTCAGCCTTGGTTCACTCACTGTCACTCTTGTGTGCCAGGGAAGGAACGTACCAGTGTATTTCTTCGCTGTCCTCTTGGTGGACACTTCTCAATGCCGGGTAATGGGGCTGCAGCATTCCTGCATGATGCCTTCCTGGGCACTTGACTGTTGCTGGAGTTTTCTCCAGTCCTGCCTGGCCCATGATCAGGACAAATGTCTCTCACCCGCCAGTCCCACAGCCACTCAGACCCAACCAAATAAACACACAGAGACTTATATTGCTTACAAACTGTATGGCCGTGGCAGGCTTTTTGTTATCTAGTTCTTCTATCTTAAATTAACCCATATCTATTAATCTATACCTTACCACGTGGCTCGTGGCTTACTGGTACTTTACATCCTGCTCCTCATAGTGGTGGCTGGCAGGGTCTACTAGACTCCACCTTCCTGTTTCCCCAATTCTCCTCTCTTCTTGTCCCGCCTATACTTCCTGCCTGGCTACTGGCCAATCAGTGTTTATTTATCAATCAATTATCCACAGCACTTGATAGGTTATGTCGTACGTATCTCGGTACTTCTACACCTAGGAGGAGGATTTCTGGCTCACAAGTGGGGAGGAGGTATTCAGCTTAGTAGCTGATACTGTGAGCAGTTTCCTGACTCTTTGCACACTCCTCGTTTGCACATGGAAGTACCGTTGCACTCTTGAGACGTTTTGTGGCGTGGGTGTTTGATGTCAGCCATGCAGGGAGTGTGCAGTGGACTCTCCCTGTAGTGTGAGTGTGTGTCTCCCGGCCACAGATGATGCTCAGCACCTAGTTATCTTTAGTGGTCGCTTGTGTACACTCTCCTGCAGACCCCCTCTTCAGATCTCTTGTCTTTTTTGATATTGGATTTTCTGCTGTTTCAAAGTTTTAATTTGTGTTCAGTGGGTTTTCAAACATGGGCTTGTAGTGAGCCTCTTCTGAGTTATGTGTTAAAACTGGCTCTTGAACTTTTAATTATCTTTTTTCTCTCTTATGCTGATTAAAACAGGTTTTTCTAAAAGAAAATATTTATTTTTACTTTTCTTTATGTGTATGTGTGTGTCTATGTCTTGTATATGCTGGTTCCCAAAGAGTCCAGGAGAGAGCATCAGATCTCCTGAACCTGGAGTTTCAGGCAGCTGTAAACCACTCGTGGGTGCAGGGAACTGAACTCAGGTCCTCTGGAAGAGCAGCAAGTACTCTCAATCACTCAGTCATCTCTCCAGTCCCCAAACAGAGGTTCTTTATTATTGTTGAATAAAATTTCATTTTAATATATTCCAATGTGTTCCTGTCTTCCTCTATGGAATATAGGGTTTCTTTTTCCATCATAAACTTTCCTGGGTTTTTGGAAGACTTTTAGTTTTTGGCTTTCATATTTTAGGCTCTGGTCTGGCTGGAACTGGTTTTGGGGAATGACGTGGGCAGGAGCCAAGTTTTGATTTCTTCCTCTGTCTCTTTGACCTGTGTCCATGTTGCAAAGTCTGTTCCTCCATACTCTGGAGGCTGTGCTTCCCCTGGGCTGTCCCTGTCCCCGACTGAGTGTGGCAAGAGCGTTAAAGCCATGCATTTCTGCAGGCTGTGGGACTCTCTAAGAGTGAAGCCAGGTTTGGACACTTCCCATCATCCCACTGACTGCCCCAGAATGGAGAGCGACCCCAGGCTCATTCCACCCAGCATTCCTTCTTTGCTTTCACGGGGCCACACAGGTGAGGTGTGAGGACTCTCCCTGCCTTCTCTTCCACATATCTTCATGACATCGCCCCCAAGGAGCATCGGTCATGTCTGATGCCATCTGGCACCCAGAGTGACAGAGTGGGCAGGTCTTATGATAAGAGAGAGAGAAAGGGTTGTCCTGACTACATGGCATAAGGGACCCCATGAAGAGAATGACTGAGGCCGTCCTAAAAGGAGAGGAGCAGACATTTGTATTGAGCATGGTGGGGTCAGGAGGTGACTCCAAGACTATACTTAATGGCTGTGCCAGTGAGGGAGCGCCCATTTGGCAGAACCACTGGGGACATTATTTCTGTGAATCTGAGGTGCACATATATTTGACAGGAACACCATATTTCCTAATACTTAGAGAGGTGACTTTACAGAGGGCAAAGGGCTGATATTTCACAATTGATCACAGATGGATTCTATCAGTGTCGGAGAAAGAGAAGGGAGGATGCTGGGAAGTGAAGAGATGCAGAACATTTTAGAGGGAGTGCATGGCGTGTGCACATGCTCACTCACACACGTGGGGTGTCCTCAGACCTCAAACAGGGCGAGGAAAAGGAGGGCAGCAAAAGAGGAGTCAGAATAAACGGGCTGCAAAGGCCTTTGGGATCTTGGGGAGTCATTAATGTGGGTTCTTACCTTTGCTAAGCCCCTCCTCAGCCGCAAGGCACCAAGGATGGCCCCGATGCTCCCCACTTGGTGGGGAGGGGGAGTAAGACTTTAAGTCCCTCCCATTCTAGGATTGGACAGACAGGTATTTATTTTAAAAAAAACCAGATGGTTCAAGAGAATTTCTAAATTTGCACCATCGGGCACCAGGTTTCAAACTAAATTTGGGCTCTGCCTTCCAGCCTTCCTGTTGCCCTGGGTTGAGAATAGCCTCCACTTCACCAGCCATCTGCTCCCTTCACATCTCTGCTATGAGTGGCATCTCCAGTGTCTTCCCGCAGACAGGACGAAGTCTTTAACGAAGCCTACGGCGTGATTGCGTGCCTTCTGGCAGGGGGCTCCCAGGTGGGCTCCAGTGTGAGAAAAGTAGTCATATTTACCCTTGACTTGATAGAATGGGACCCCCAATCACTCATGTGTTGAACTGTGCCTTGTACTGGACAGTCCAGATCTATGCATCTAAGGGTTTGACTTCTCAGAACTCTCTCTCCTAAATAAGCAAACTCTGATGATGGTCATCTCCGCTTGACCATCAATCAAGGCTTCCAAAGGCTCTCTGTGTCCCGGTACAATTGGCAGAGTGCGGTAGAAGAAACAGTTTAACCATTTAGGGATATGTTTTTGCTAGTCGTCTTTCTGCGACTGTAACAAATATCCAGTTTATGAAGAGCAAAGGTTAATTTTGGCTTACAGCTTTAGAGGGCTCAACCCATGTTTGCTCTTAGGCCTGTGGTGATAAAGCATGTTGTGGCCAAGAATGCTTTTTAGAGCAAAGCTGCTCACCGCATAGCCAGGGTACCAAAAAAAAACAAAAAAACCAAAAAAAACAAAAAAAAAAAAAGAGGAAGATAAAGGGCTAGGGCCCCTCCCATGATCCTCTTCAAGGGCATGCCCTTAATGACCTGAAGGCCTCCCACTGGGCCCTCCCTCTTAAAGACTCCACCCCTTGACACTCTGGGGATCAAACCTTAGTACATGGGTCTTTAAGGGACATTCCAGGTCCCAAATCATAGCAATATCTTTTATTGTTTTTGCTTTTGAGATATAGTGTCACATTGTCTAGATTGGCCTCAGAGTCACCATCCTCCTGCCTCAGCTTTTCAAGTGCTTGAATTACAAGTATGTACCCCATGACATCTATTATCTTAAAAAAATCTCCTCTCTCTGTCTCTGTCTCTGTCTGTCTGTCTGTCTGTCTGTCTCTCTCTCTCTCTCTCTGTGCATGTGCATGCATGTATGCATAGTTGTATGTGAGAGTGTAGGTGTGCACATACCATAGCAAGCTTATGGAGGGCGGAGGACCACCATGAATATGAGTTCCCGTTTTCCACCCTGACACAAGGCCTCTTATTGCTTGCCACTGAGTATGCCTGGCTGACTGGCTGACTCATGCCCTTCCAGGGATTCTCCCATCGCTGCCTGCCTCCCATCGCTGCAGGAATGCTGGGACTGCAGACTGTGCTATGACGTCCAGCTCTGCTCGAGTCCTCATGCTTGGATGGGAAGAGTCTTATCCCCTGAGCATTTCTCTAGACCTCTTTTTCCTTTTCTAAAGATGACAAAATTGGAGAATGAGTTAGCTTCAGCTTTGATACTAGTCTTTTGAGGAAGAGAATCCATTATTGTTTCTGCAGCACTGCCCCCGGCCAGATAGGAGAGGCTGAGGCCGTCTCCCAGGGCTTGCGCAGACCTTGAGGCAAATCACACTGTACACTTTCTTGGCTTCCCACTCTTGGCTTCCCTTCGACAACCCAGCATTTTTATCCTGGTGAGATCAGGTTCGAAGGAGAACTTTAAGGCCGACTTGAAGAGAATAAGAAGTCACACAATGGACCCACGTGACCAGAGGCACTGAACAGAGTTGTGTAGGCGTTACCATTTGGTTTGCCTCGGTAAAGTCAGATTCAAGGTTGGAGGGTATTTTGTGAGCCTCAAGCGCCAGATGGCGGGGTTACCTCACTCTACCCCCACTAGCTGCTTAGCTCATGTGCCTAGGTGGGATTGTCCCACTTTGCTTGACACCAGACTGGGTTCTGAGTGTATGAAGGAATAATTATAGTTGAAATGAATGTATAACGATACCTAGATAGAGACGGCTCAGCTGGCTCCTGACAGAGTCTGTTTAAGAGAACCAGAGCAGCAGCCGTCATCCCCCACCAGCCCGGTCCCCGTCCCTTTAGTCTCATGTCACCCTGAGACCCTGTGTGAGCAGGTTTGGAAATCAAAAAGTCCAGCTGATTCATCTCATCAGAGGTTTTCTCCATAATGGACAGGCAATAAAACAGGTCACTATTCCCCAAAATAGCGTTTGCAATGCCTGGGGGTACTTCTTAATATGTAATAGTGGGTTTCCAGGGGTAGAAAGCTGAGATGCGAAGGGTATCTTGCCCTGGTGTATTTCTTCTTGTAAAGAATCTTGTAATGGGGGTTTAAAATTTCACTGGCTGATTGTGCGTCCAGGGCCACTGCCCTATTGGTGCCAGACCTCACAGTCTGAACGTCATTGGAAGGGCGCGATGCTCTATGGAAATGAGCGAGGTGGGTCCATCTCAAATTTTGTTTCAAAGGAAGGAAGGGGTACATTTATTGGGTTTGTCCACTGGGCCTTAAGTCCGGCAGCATACGAACCCAGAACCGACTCTCCTTGCATTCTGTGTGCCAGGCCTTCTGTTCTAGCTGTCTTCCTAGGACTGTGAGCACTGATCCTCTGAATCTGCTCTTGTTAAGACTAGACTTGCTCCCCTGCTGCCAACCCTTCAGAGTCCGGGGTAGACGATGCTTCCCTGGGAAGGTTTTCCTGAGCCCTCGTGGCAGCTCCTGCTTCTTCCTCACATCAAGCAGCAGCACCGTGCATTTTGCTTTTCCTCATTAAGATGCATGTCCCCATGCCTGGCACACAGCAGGTGCTCATTGACTGAGCTGTGTCTCACCGTCCCCTGCCACTGTCACTGAGGCCAAGCCGACACCTTTCCTTTCTCTTGTCGATCACTAGCTTCCCAGAATGCCAGCGAAGACTCCGTCTTTGCCTAACCTTCTGCCTTTAAAAAAAAAGTAATTTTAATTAACTTAGAAATTTGACTGGATGCCACTTTCTGAAGTCTTCTCAGGTGAAATAATGTAACTCTGGATGTTTCGTTTATCCTTCTGTCTTCCAAGAAGCTTCAAGGTTATGGAAAGAGAGAGGGAGAGAGAGAGAGGGAGAGAGAGAGAGGGAGAGAGAGAGGGAGAGGGAGAGAGAGACTGCAGACAGACCAGAGCCAGACCCTCATGGCCATGGTGTCAGCACTACCACGATACTCTTTGGTTTGTGGCTCTTTTTCGTGACAGATGCTTTCAAACTGGGTTGGGGTTGCGTATTATAGGGCCCAGAGCATCCTCTAAGAGCTGACACTGAGAAGAGTCCTCTCACTCCTTTCCTGCCTATATGTCACACAGCCTCTTATGAGTTACACGCACAACCCTGAACTAGGCAGACTATGCTACATTGTAAAACCTGTCACCCCGCCCCCAACACTAGTCCTTTCTGCTTAGGCTTCCTTCCATTTGTCTCAAGGTTTTCACAAAACTTTCTAGCGAGAGACAGAACCCCAGGAGTGATCTGTTGGAGGAAGGGAAGGACGTCCAGAAGTCTCTTTTTAGATGCGTTTGATCTAATGAACCTGGTGGGAACCAGGAGTGGGGCCTTGCCTCCCCTTGACTTTGAATAGACCTTGAGTCCTATCCTGCGACATTCTCCAGCCTATCAGCTATCATTTGATTTGCAAGAAAACCACGACTCGCTTTTGCTCAACTTTATTTTAAAATATTTATAGTGAAACAAGAATTAGAAGAAGAATGGGCAGCTGAGGCCTGCCAGTCGCCGTGTGTGTTTTCCTTAGTCACCATCCCATTTAATTGCTTTGATTAGATATTTATAAAGAACAGTCATAAGATGCAATAGGTGTAGATTTCAAATAGGGGAGACCTGCCTTGGGCGTTACTTCCTGTCCCTGTGTCCTTCAGGACTCCATCTTCTTCCTCAGATGCTGCCAGTCTCCTGAATTTTGAGTTTACTGTCCACTCTCTTTCCAAACATCATTTTTTTGGCTATGTTCCCAAAATAATCTGTGGCTTGGTTTTGTGTGTCTTTGGACTGTGCAAAGTAGAATCATAAGGTCTATGTTGTCTGTAACTTGCATTTTCCACTCAGATATTTGACCTTGAGATTCATCCAGTTATTGGTGTCACCGTTAAACATTCCTGTTCATCTTGATGTGGTCTTAAGCATGTGAATATACTTCAGTGCATTTATTCATTCTGATGTGGGTGGATTTCTGGATTGTTTCCATCGAAAAAATAATTACAGACAGGACTTTTTGTAGCTGATTTTATATGTGCCCTCTCCTCGACATGTACTGAAGTTATGTGGGTTTTCTTGAGGGGGGGACATTTTAATAGCATATTTGACTATATTATTAGTCTCTCTAGGATTCAAAATTGGGAACAGCTAGCCTATGTGTTCCTGACCATGGCAAAAGGAATCACTGTTTTGTTCTTTAGAAAATAAGTGATCTCTGATCTCCTGGCTTTTCAAATCCAAATCAGGTAGGAGTTCTTTTCATTGGAATGGTATCTTGAAGACAAAACTGTTTAATATCATAAAGTTGTATGAGGAGTTACTGAGGCAAAATTATGGGGTCTCTCTATAATTGTGTAGCACATGGGACAGTGGAGCCGGCCACCAGTCTTGTCTCTATCATTTTACAAGTGTGCAGGTATGTGACTTTGTGGAATGCACATGTTTGTTAGTTAAAGTAGTGCATACAAAAGGCACCTAATCAAGAGAGAATCTTAGTTACTTTTCTACTGGTGTGAAGAGACACCATGACCAAGACAACATATAGAAGAAAGAGTTTAATGGGGCGTGCAGTTCCAAAGGGTTAGTGTTCATGGTCATCACGGCAGGGAGCATGGCAGCAGGCAGGCACGGTGCTGGAGCAGTAGCTGAGAACTGACATACTTATCTGCAAGTAGGAGAGAGGGAGAGGGAGAGGGAGAGGGAGAGGGAGAGGGGGAGAGAGAGAGCGCTAACTGGGAATGGAGCTAACTCAGAAAATCAACTCACATATCCTGGGCTTTCTTAACAGCAATAACTATGCTAACTTGACTGGGAGGTTATTAGACATTATGATCCCTAGTTTAGTCACAATTTTTTTCCTTTGAAGTTAATGTTTGCCTATTCTGTTTGGTTGGCTGGCTTTCCCTCCCTCCCTCCCTCCCTCCCTCCCTCCCTCCCTCCCTCCCTCCCTCCCTCCCTCCCTTCCTTCCTTCCTTCCTTCCTTCCTTCCTTTTTTCCTTTTTTTTTTTTTTTCCTGAGACAGGGTTTCTCTGTGTAGCTTTGCACCTTTCCTGGAGCTCACTTGGTAGCCCAGGCTGGCCTCGAACTCACAGAGATCCACCTGGCTCTGCCTCCCGAGTGCTGGGATTAAAGGTGTGCGCCACCACCGCCTGGCTCCTTCCTTCCTTTTTAACACATTATTCTTTTATTTATTTTTATTATTAATTATAGGTATTCATGTGTGTCTCTGTGTAGGTATGGGCTCATGAGTGTAGGTGCTTGTAGGATCCAGAAGAGGGCGTCAGATTGCCTGGAGCTGGAGTTACAGGCAGCTGTGAGCCGCTGATGTGGGTGCTGGGAACTGAACTTATCTCTCCAGCCCTATGATTAGCTTTTGTTATGCCTTCTACTAATTCAAATGCCTGTCGTGGTTTGGGTTTTCATTGTTGTAATAATACGCTGACCAAACACGATTTGAGGAGGAAAGGGCTTATTTCAGTTTACATGTTCTAGTCCGTTACTGAGGGAGGACAAAAACTCAAGACAGGAACCTAGGTTCAGGAACTGAAGCAGAGCTATGGAAGACACTGCTTCCCGGCTTGCTCCTCATGGCTTATTCAGCTTTCTTTCTTATACCATCTAAAAATCACCTGCCCAGAGGTGGCACCACCATTACCAGTGAGCTGGGCCCTCCCATATCAATTATTAATCAAGAAAATGTCCCATAGACCTGCCTACAGGCCAGTCTTATAGAAGCTATTTCTCAGTTAAGATTCCCTCTTCCCAGACTCGTCTAGGCTTGTGTCAAAGGTGATCAAAGTCAACCAGGACATTGTCTGATCTGCTTTTAGTGCCTAAACACATTGCACATTTCTATCAATTTTATTATCTTAATGATCCGGGAGCCCTGACCAGCTCTAGCCTGGGCAAGAGACACGGCACTGAATTAGTCAACTTTCCATCACACTAACATGTACTCCAGACAATCAACCACTAGTGGGAAGAGGTTTACTTGGGCTCCCTGTCTTTATGGTTCCGGTTCATGCTTGTGTGAACCCGTTGTTTCTAGACCCCTGGTGAGAGTGCATGCTAGAGCAACAGAGCTCACACCGTGGTCAACGTGTGAAACACAGAAGGAGGAAGGGGGTCCTGTTACCCACCATGAGGGCGTGCCCCCAATGACCTGCAGACCTCTCTCTGGGCCCCACCTCTTTAGAGCTTCTACCATCTCCCAACAGCACTGACCCAGGGAGCAAAACGTTGGCATGTATGTGGGCCTTTAAGAACATTCTAGACCTAAACTCCAGTAAGCTTCCCCCACCCTCCCTCAGCAAGTCCCTCCCTCCCTCTTTGCTTGGCTCCCTGTCTCCTGGATTCAGAATCGTTCTCTCTGCCAGCTCTCTTATTTTGGTGGGCCACATCCTTTAATACTTAGCACCGCCTTCAGAGAGGTTGCACAGGAAGTGTTTTGAGATCTTACATGTCTATAAATGTCTTTGTTCTACCCACACACTTTATTTTAGCTTGACTATATAAAGTTTGGATTACAAAACATTTTCCGTGCTCCATTATTTTCTAGTTCCCAGTGCCACAATTGAGAAATCCAATGCCTTTCTGTTTGTTTAGAGGGAGGGTTTTGTATGTTGTCCAGGTTAGCCCAGACTTCTGGACTCCAGGGGTCCTTTAGCCCCACCCTCTCAAGATTCTGGGGCCACAGGTCGGTGTCACCACACGTTGCCTTTTCTCTGAGTTTTTTTTTTTTTTTTGGTTTTTCGAGACAGGGTTTCTCTGTGTAGCTTTGCGCCTTTCCTGGAACTCACTTGATAGTCCAGGCTGGCCTCGAACTCACAGAGATCCACCTGGCTCTTCCTCCCGAGTGCTGGGATTAAAGGCGTGTGCCACCAGCACCCGGCTTGAGTTTTCACACTTCTGTTGAAACTTTTCAGGCCCCCCTTTTCTCTGAAAGTCTGTAGAATTCTCCCTTATTCCCAGTGGAGTAAAATTTCACAGTGTATGTTTCCATTTTCATCCGTTGTATTGGGTTCTCACAGGGCTTGCCCAATGCTCAACCCCACATCTACTGTCCTGGGAAATCTCAGGGATCTCGTTTCTTCACAAAATGAGTAGGGAGCAACCCACTAGTCTCAGCCTTCCTGTTCAGATGGTGGAGCTTGTGAACAGTCTTGTTTTTGTTTTCTTGTCTTTTTTTTTTTTTTTTTTTTTTTTTTTAGTTCTCTCTCTCTCCAGCTTTCTGTAAAGTCTTTGGCTGTATTTCTGAGAGATTTTTTTTTTTTAAGTGTTAACTTGTTACTATTGGGATTTCCAGTCTGCCATCTCATTTTAAATTCCTAAGCACATGGGATTGTTTTAGAATGTATCTTCCCGTAAGTTCTGTTCCTTCTTGGTTGCAGTTTTCTGCTTGTTCGTTCTAACCCTTCTTTCCCTGACATGACCCAGTGGTCCGAGGCCTCTTTTTATATGTACAAGGAGGGGTTTCCTTACAGTGAGTGGGGATTCATGTGTGTTGGGGAAAGCTTGTTGAAGGTGGCCTCACTGAGGTGATCTGGTGGCAGCAGTTCTGTGGGGGACCTTCTTGTTGTTGGCATTTTTAGATCATATTTGCCCCCTTTGACAAGCTTCTCCAGGGAAGATGCTCCCCATGTCCTGTCTACAGAGTAATGTCTAACAGTGTGTCAAAATGAGTGGAAGCAGGCCCGGGAAGTAAAGGCGATGGGTTCTCGAGGTTAGCCCATTACCCCCTAGCACACCTGCTATGCATGTTTTAATATGCTATCACCTCCATCCCACCTCCCAGACTCAGCCTCCAGCCCTCAGCAGAGCTGGCGGGAGGGTGGTCCTGAGGGAAGGAAGGACTGGGATCCGGCTGTAGCTCGGGCTTCCCCCTGAGCCCCTGTGCTCAGGTTCAGCTTTCCTAGGTCACCACCTGCTTCCCGGTTTCCTCTCCACGTTGCTCTGGTCTCTGTCCTGTTCGTTCTGTGTCGTTTTTATGGGTTTGTGGGACTTACGGAGATAGAAGGAGCTCTTTTGTTGTTCTATTTGTTGTTGGTTTATTATTTGAAGCAAGGCCTTTCCGTGAATCCAAAGGTGGTTTGGGGCTCACAATCCTCCTGCTTCAGCGCTGGGGTTACATATAAACCACCACTAGTATGTCACCTTCAACCGTACCCCCAAATTTCCTTCGTTCTCCTTTTAAAAATGAAGGTAGCTTATGAAATAATAGGTTTCATTGTGACATTTTCTTTCTTTCTTCTTTTTTTTTAAAGATTTATTTTTTATTATGTATACAGTGTTCTGTTTGCATGCATTCCTGCAGGCCAGAAGAGGGCACCAGATTTCATTACAGATGGTTGTGAGCCACCATATGGGTGCTGGGAATTGAACTCAGGACCTCTGGAAGAACAGCCAGTGTTCTTAACCTCTGAGCCATCTCTCCAGCCCCATGATATTTTTCATACATATATTTTACTTTGCTCATGTCTACCCTCCACTCTCTTCCTCATCCCTCCTCCCCCTTCTGATGATCCCCTCTGCCCCGAATAGTCCTCCTTCTGCCTCCATGCCTGTGAGGGAAAATGTGATATTTGGCCTCTCTGACTCCCGTTAGCCAACCCCCTCCTGTCCCCCCAGCTCCCTTGATACCTTTCCCTTCTCTCCTACTTCCATGTCATATCCAGATTTTTTGAAAAAAAAAAAAAAAACTTAAAAAATTTTTCGTTGTGGGGAAAACACTACAGATCATCACTCCCTTCGACCCCCACTTTTTTCTCTGCTTCCACGGGTCTCTTGCTCTGCTAATTAGCCTGACTATATATTTAAACTAATTGGCTGGTCCACAAACTACTCAAACACTACTCCTCAGTGCTCTCGAGCAGGGACTATGAAGAGCCCCACTCACGCGCCCCCTCTAAGGGAAGAAAACTGGACTGCTCTTTTGAAAGTGGTGCCCATGGCTTGGGTCATGCAGAGCTGTCATTTTGTGTCTTCAGTATTTGTCACTGCCTGCCTGGCTTTGTAGAGGTGGCGACACCATTTTTCTTGGGAGATGATTTGGTAAGGCCATGGTTAGTTCATTTGCTTTGCTAAGAGCTTTTAGGGATGACATTTAGCTCTCCCGTAAGTGTAGACTTTGCGGCAGAGAATGTTTATATCCAGTTTTGAATAGGTTGAGGAGGACTCTGGGAAGCTGAAAGCAGACAGCTGAAGGCGCTTTCCCTGGGTCCTTTTTCACACGGCTGGACTCAGCTATGGTGTGTGCCCGCAGTATCAGATATTTACCTCTATAACTGGTGGACGGACATGCACCATAGGATTGGTGATCAAAAACATTAAATAAAAAATCAGAGCAGCTGTGGGAAGGCCAGAGAAGGTGGCTCTTCTTCCAGGCATTTTTCTTTATCACCCAACAGCCAGTGCGGTTTGGCCGCTTGCCTTTGGTATTCTGAAGCCTTGAGGAACTCTCTGTCCTGTCTTTGTGCCTCTCCTGTCTGTGCCTGAGTTTAATGACTTCTTTTAACTGCTGTTCACAGTTCACAGGTAGCCGCAGGAGGCCAGGCCTTCACGTCTATCAGTGTATTAATGGGGTTGACGGCGAACATTTTCTTAGGATGTGTAGACAGATGGTTGGGATTTTCTTTCACAGGGTTTGTCAATGACAAAGACATTGTATAAAGATGGAGAATGATGGCAGCAGCAGCAACACCACAACACACACACATGGACACACACATGCGCACACACATGCACACACACACATATGCACACACACATATGCACACACACGTGCACACACATATGCACACACATATACACACACATGCACACACATATGTACACACATGCACATACACATACACACACATACATGCACATACACACATGCATACACACACACACACACACACACACACACACACACACACACACACTTTTCCCTCCCTAGTATAGCTACCAACTTGTTTTTAATCCATCTCTAGTGGGTCTTCTCTTGATGTCACACAGCCGTGTGACTTCAGCTGATGTGTTTCTGGGGTTCAGAGGTGTTAAAGGTGACAGAATTCAGAACACACATGACACATCCTGGAGCATTTGTGGGCTCTATGAACAGATTACAGAGCATCAAAACCCATGTGTTAAAAGCTTCACACTCTATAAAAGTTACATAAATTACTTGAGTGAGTCCATCTAGGCATTCTCTGTATCTTCACGTCATACATTTACCATCAGTATTGTTTTTTGGCTGTGATAAAACACCTTGACCAGAAACATATGGAAAAGAGAATTTATTTTGGCTTATGGTTCTGGAGGATGAGAGTCCATCATGGTGAGCTGCAGGCATGGCCGCAGGAGCAGGAAGCTGTGAGCTCACGTCCTCAACGGTAAACGTGAGGCAGAGAGGGTGGACTGGAAGTGGTACAAGGCATCTTACCACAGCCTGCTGCCAGGGACAGTACTTCCTCCAGAGAGGCTATCCCATCCAAACATCCCACGCAGACTCTAGCGGACATTTCTCATTCAAACCACCACACCATCCCAGGTACCCAGAGTGCTGTGGTGACTCAGAGGTTGGGAAACATTACTGGGAGTGAACAGAGTCACAACAGACCAGAGAAGGCTTTATGGAGACAGGATTGAATTTTAGAAGATCTCAAGTGTACGTCGCAGAGGAAGATGTGTTTGGGGAGGTCCCGGGGGAGGGGGTGACCCCAAGCCTGGCTGGAGGGTGGACTAGCAAGCACACTAGAGGACTAAGGGCGACTACAGAATGAGCCAAGGATGCTGTGCTCCAGTGGAGGCTGAGCTTAGAGACTGGGCCGTTTGGTCCAGGGATGCCTCATCAGAGCGTTTTTAAGCTACCCTTGTTGGGACTCCACCCCTGGAGATTCTGGCCCAAGAGTCTGGTGTGGAGTCTAAGGGATCTGTATTTAGGAAAAAAAAATCTTCAGCTAATTTCATTGCTTAAACACCCCAGAAGTGGGAGACCATCGCAATAGTTCACTTTCAAAGTAATGGAATTGGGATAAGAAGGGTTAAAGTGAGAGAGAGATTATGTAAAGCAAGAGCAGGCAGTAGAGGACTCTCTCTACTCTAGTGTGTCCTTCAGATTAGGACACGCTGGGTGTCCAGCTCGTTCACAGCTGCATGGGCTTCACTTCTCACTCCACCCCGGGAAATAATTACATTCACTACATGGTTCTTTGAGAAACTTGTAATAGTTTTTAAAAAGAGATGTTTTCTGCACATTATTATTGCTGATGTTGCATTTATTTGTAATGCTATAAAAGCTATTATAATTTCTTCTCTTTATTTGTATTGAATTACCCCCTTTAAGAGAGAGTTATAACACACAAAGCAAAGACATTAGGAAAAAAAATCTTCAAGTTTCTGTTGTGTAGAGGTAGACAATACTTATAAACAATACAGCTCTAACTTGTCCTTGAATATCTTTAGAGTAATGGGGGACTCGGCGATATTATTATGCTCGATTATATTTAAGACAGCTAGGTACTTCTTAAGTGCATTTAAGTCTTGTTTGGAGACTAGAAAAAAGATAATGGGTTCCATCATAGATCCTTTATGTCAGAGCACAATGTTTCATTAAAGGCAGAGAAAAGAGCTGATGTAAAGCCTTCCTTTCCTGGGAGCTGATTCTTTTTGCCATGGAACAAAGACTGACTTGTAGAAATATTCACACATGCAGTCATCAGGATAACAAAACTTAAATTTGATGAACAAACATATTTATCATTTGCTGTATTTTATTTTACTCCCATTACTCAGCATTTCTAATTTTCTTTAAAAAATTGAAAACAGTTTTCTTCCTTGTGAAATATGTTGTTTCTTTAGAATAGTCCTAGTATGTGGTGTGACAAAACACCTTGAGCAAAACAACTTATAAAACAGAGCATTTAATTGGGGATTTGCTTATGTTAGGGTCCTAGAGAAGTCCCACTAAAGACCACCATCCACATATGCAATCAACGAGAATGTTTATTATCTCAAGAAAGATTTCAGCATGCTACACAAAGGCAAAATGTCAGTAATCCTGAGTGGGATGTATGGGCTCCTTTTAAGCATAGCTAAAGGGGAGTTCCTAAGGCAGTTAGGTCATCTCTGATATGATTGACGTAAGCAAGTGGCAATCGTATTAGTATATTCTAATTGGCTAGGGCAGGTCAGAGGCTGGCAAATCCCAGGCTTTATCCTTTTTTGGTTGTTACCTTGAGCTTATTGACTGTGAAGGCTGGCTAGCCTAGTACCTGCTGACTGTGGGGGCTGGCTCAGGCCTGGTACTGCATGTACCAGGCCTCCTTGTCCTTGCTGTCGGGGGTGTTGGAGATTGATTGTCTTTTGTTGGTGGTTCTTTCAGAAACTGCTTGCTCAGTCTCAGGAAACTGAAATTGAGGCCTGATCTTTGAGAGAAGAATGAGCAGCCTGTTATGGTGTCTGCTCGGCCCTCTCACTTAGAGTTTCACAGGGCTAGAGTCCCTGATCATCATGGTGGGGAGCATGGCAGCAGGCAGGCAAGCATGGAGCTGGAGAAGTGTCTGAGGGATTACATCCGATCCACAAACACAAGGCAGGGAGCAGGGGAGGGGGGTAACTGGTAATGGCTTGGGCTTTTGAAACCTCAAAGCCCACCCTCAGTGACACACCTTCAACAAGGCCACACCTCCTAATCCTTCCCAAACAGTTCCACCAGCTGGGGACCAAGCGTTCAAAGATATGAGCCCATGGGAACCATTCTTATTCAAACCACCACATGGCGTAATTAACTCTAGGACATTTTCCCTACTCGGTGTAAGACCAGACATGCCATGTAGCCTGGCTCTGCATTGGGTCAAGGAATAGATCAGAGAACATAGTTTGAGGACTGTAAGGTATGCAGCAATTAGGATGTCCACACAAGACATGTCTTTCGACTATTCTTGGTTTGTTCACACAAGCATTCCTTACAATATCGTGTTAATATACAAGTTAAGCAGCCGTCTTACCAAGTGGGGAAACAGTTATCTGGGCAGAAATGCTGCTGCACGGTTCCACTGGGGGGGGGGGGGGTCTTCTCCAGCAAGGACTTTGGAAGTTTTCAGACTCAAACAACATCCACTGTGAAATCCTTGAGCTGTGGCTGGTTGGGAGGGTGGTACTGATGGAGGTCCTAGGGGACCCTTGAGTGCTAGACCAGCAGCTAGTCTAGTGCTGACAGGCGGGTCTGTGTGGGCTCAGCCACTGTGCCGGAAGTGCAGTGGTCACTGAAGCCAGGGCCACACACAGAGCCTCAAGTCCTCTTGCAGATGGGTATCAACACAGAGGCCGGAGAAGCCTGTCTTGGGAACACCGCAGGGTGATCCCAGAGACCATTCCCAAAGTTTCAATTTTTCCGTATCATTTCACAGGGCAGCAGCCTTGCTTATCAGGCTTCACAGCTTGGTGCTGGCTCACTGATCAGTATCGCTTTTGGGTTAGCTCATTAGCATATCAAGGCCTGTCCTGGCTGGGCGCCTATCTGAGCTGCCAGGTGGCCTGCCAGGGGCTTGCTTCTGAGGCCCAGCTCTTATCAGAGCTACCTGGTGGTAATTTCAAGTCACATAAGATGGCTTTTGAGTTACACCAAGTGATGTTTAAGTATGTTCCTCACAGGTGTGTTTAGGAACGGGAGTGTTACCAATCAGATGGCTGGTGTCCTTATTTTCCACCAGGCTAAGACTCATCAGTAAACAAGGGGAAGCTCTTCAGGGACTGACCGGCTTTGGAAGTGTTTGTGTTCTTTGGCTTTTGATGCCAGAGAGCAGTGGCAGCCGGCAGGCAAGAGCCGCAGCAGGTGGCGCCCTCTAGTGTTACAGCTCACAGGCTGGCCTAGGGCCCTGGGACCCTGAACTCGCCAAACGCTACTGCGCAGGTCCAGGCCTAGAAAGCGGGGATTCGCCCGCTGTCAGCAGAGGATGGTGTTCCAGCTTCCAGGTGAGCACTTGATGGCCACCAGTGTTACAGCTTTTGCGGGTGGGGTGTCCATGACCCTTGAGCTCCTTCTGGCTTCCTAGCCCTCCTAAGCCTCAGTTCTCCAGCCTCTGTCTGCTTCGGCGAGTTCTGGCGTGGCACACTCTCTGAATGTCCTCTTGTCTCTTGTTGCTATGGCTATCCTCTTGGTCAGGAAGCTGCTACCAACTCTCCTTTGCTGCTGCGGTTTCTGCTCTTCTGAGCGGCTGGCCTTGTGGCTTGCTCTCTTTTATGTCTGGCGATGAAGTCGGCTGTCGTACCACTTTGGCGGCTTGGCTCGCTGTCCACTCAATGCTCCCTCTTCTTCAGATGTCAAGCCGTGGGTTGCTCCACGCCACAGGCATGCTGACTGCTCTGGTATTGCTGCCGCACCACCGCGTCTGCGGGTTTTTTTCATGTGTGGCTCTCTGGTGTTACAGCTCTCATACACAACTGCTGTTAACTCATCAGAGAAACCATTGCTTTAGTCCATTATTGCAATGCTAAGGAATGCCACACAGGAGGGTGCGTCCCAGTCTGAAGAGCCTGCTTATAGAGCCAGAGAAGGGGAGGGGGGGCCTTTGGACCCATCCTAGAAAACACCCATGCAAAGGAAAGTTTGTGTTTCTGTCAGTCATACTATTGTCCCTTTTGCATGAGCCACAGCTGCCTCTCTGTCAGAAGAACTCCTTCCTCATCCGGCTTAGGGGGAAATGGCGGTGTGGTCATCTAGAGCTTGGAAAAGGGTCTGATACAAACTGCCAGTCTTGGCTAGGGCTACATCTTCAGCTGCTAGAGCAAGCAGCTGTGAGTGTTGTGTAGCTTCCTTAAGACACTCATGGAATGTTCAGAATGGTTCCAATTGGCTCACCGACTGACAATCCTTTTGTTCAAGGCAGCCAGAGTACCAAGGGAGAATCCTACAGCGGACAGGGGTCAAATTCCTCCATCCCTCTATGTTTACTTACAGACAAACACCAGAGGCACATTTATGATAAGAATTTAAAGAACTTATTCTTGTCACCAGGAGTGATTTTAACAGTGTGCTAACAATGCTAGCATCTCTCTGCTCAGGGCCTTAGGGAGAGGTGGGTTCCCCCTTGTCTCAGGGAGAGACGGGGCTTCCTTATCTGGCACAGCAAAGTCTGCCACTAGCCTCCAGAGGGCAGGCATGAGTCCCAGACATGCTGTCTTCTCTGTTGTGACAGATCAATGAAGCGTGAATTTATGTGAAGCACTCTTGAAGCATTTCTTGTTTTAGTCTGGATTGCAATGCTCCGTTTCTCTTCCATGGAGAGCCTCTGTGGAGGATCTCTCACACCCTTTAGGGATGGATCCCTCAGTCCCTGCTCCCACTGCTGCCAGTCACTTAACTCTTTAGTGTTCTTGAAATTTGCATCTCCCCCCCCCCCCTTCCTACGATGTAGCTCAGGAGGGCCTCAAACTCTATATCTTCAGGCTCCCACGGCTCTGGAGCTGGGATGACTGGCATTCTGCCATACCTCCCCCACTTTAAATCACACTTGTTCTGCCCGCTTCCCTAAGTTACTGTTCTGTGGCTGTGAAGAGACACCATGACAAAGACAACACTCATAAAAGAAAACATTTAACTGGGGGCTCGATTATAATTTTAGAGGTTAGTCCATGATCATCATGATAGGAAGTATGGCAATCAGGCAGACAGGCATGGCGCTGGAGCAGTAGCTGAGAGCTTTATATCCCGATCCTCAGGCAGAGAGAGAGAGAGAGAGAGAGAGAGAGAGAGAGAGAGAGAGAGAGAGAGAGAAGACAAGAGGAGAGGAGAGACAGACAGACAGACACTGGGTTTTTGAAATCTCAAAGCACATCCCCAGCTATCACCTTGTCCAACAAGGATGCGCCTCCTAATTCCTCCAAATAGAATATCATCTGGGGACTAAACATGCAAATGCATTCTCATTCAAACCATCACGCCCCTTTACAAAATCCCAGACATTTATTTTTCAAGGATTTGTCATGAAGGTTGTCAGACCCCCAGCCATTTGACCACATTAATGAACAGCTACTCTGTCGTGTTGATGCCGTGGCTCCAGACAGACAGAACACAGGGCCTGAGGGGTCACATATGCCCTTCCACAGCCCATGCATAACCAGGGTTCCAGGCAGTGTTTAACTGCAACCCATTCCTTCACTCTGAAGCCCCAGGTCTCGGTTGCTCTGCAGCTGTGTAGCTGCATAGGGAAGGCGGAGGTGGCCTGGGACAGAGGGGTCATTCGAGCTAGATTAGATTTTAAAAACCAGGCGAGCTTAGTCTTGAAAGCCAGCTCGCGGAAAGACCCAAAGTCTTTCCAGAGACGTGCATCTTACATAACTAGAGCAAAGCTGGGTCCGCGCAGTTTATAGAATTTTTACCGTGTGTACCAGAGCTGACTCTGGAACGACACAGGAGAAGGGGAGCCACCTTCTCCCAGAGCTGGGGGAGAAAAGAGGCAGGAAGGGGCACTTTCACGGGGGTGATCTGTCTTTTCAGTGGCATCTGAACCCTCCACAAGGCCCAGTGGCAATGAGATGCTGGGGACGCTGGAAACGTTAGGGTGTACTCTCTGCTTCCCTGGAAGCAAGTGACAGCAAGCGTGTACCGTGGGTTAAATAGTGACCCCCAGTGCACCTTCACCTGGAGCGCTGAGTGTGGTCTTATCTGGGAACAGTTACCAACTGGTTAAGGATCTTGAGATGCATTCACCCTGGATTTTGGGTAGACCTAAACCCAATGACTAGTGGACTCATTTGAAAGGAAGAGAAACAGAGACGCTGGAAAGGGGCCGTATGCAGATGGTGGCAGAGATTGGCTCGATGCTGCTGAGGAGAGCTAAGAGCTTTGAGAACAGGAAGAGGCCCGGAAAGGGCCACCACTACAGTCCCTGGAGAAAGCGTGCCTCTGCTAACCGTGGCTTTGGATTTCTAGCTACCAGAACAACGAGAGAATAGGCATCTGTCCAGTGGCACTGTGCTTACCAGCACTGCCGTGGGAAAGTGGTGTGGGAGCAGAGGCCATGCTTTTGGTGGCCCAGGCCTGGCACTGTGTGTAGAGTTTACTCAGCCCTTCCAGGAATGTACATGTTGAAGGGATGAGTGCCAGAGAAGAGTCTGGGACTGGACAGAACCGGGGGAAGCCATGAAGGTGGGCCAGAGACCCGGGCTCCAGCCCTAGGGGCCAACACGGCATCGCAGACACTAAGGGGAGCACACACCAGGGTCCAGATGTGACCAGGAATATCTCAGAAAGATGGCGTGTGGCTCCCAAGGCTTGTGCTTAGTGCCAGCAGCATAGGGAGGTCCCTGCTGCAGGCACCATCTTGAGAAGGAAGAGGGGTGGCCACAACAGCTCTGAAGAAAGAAGAAGGCCTGAAAAAAAAAGGAGAAAGTAAGAGATTTACATGAAGAAAATAGTGGGTCTCAGCTAGGAGAGCCTGTTTTTTAAAAATAAAACTATGTAAGCTCTGTGTGTGTTTGTGTATGCGTGTGTGTGTGTGTGTTTCCAAGATAAGAACAGTTACGGAAAAGTATCGATAGTCTTTGCCTGTTTTGGTTCTATGTAAATTCCATGCCATTCATAAATATTACCGTATTTTGTGTGTCTCCCCAGTGTTTCCCATGCTCAGCTGGGGGGCTTCCTGAAGATGGGGATGATGCCATATCCACCTTGAGCACCTCTTTGGATACCAGTGTCCTCAAGACCTGAGGGGCTGATCCTGACCCAGTCTGTGGTCTCACTGAGTATTTTCTGGGAGAATGAAAGTCCTAAAATGTTTAGCTAATATTTTTTGTTTTTTTCTTTTTGTAAAAGTGGTTTTTGTTGTTGTTGTGTTTTGTTTTTTTTTTTAGTGGGCTGGAGAGATGGTTCAGTAGTTGGGAGCATTGGCTACTCTTCCAGAGGAGCTGGGTTCAAGTCTCAGTACCTACATGGCAGCTCATAGCTGTCTGTAACTCCAGCGTCAGAGAATCTGACACCTTCACACACACAGATGTCTATGCAGGCAAAACACAAATGCACACGAACTAAAAATAAATGAATTTTAAAAATATTTTTTGCTGAAATAGAGTTACATTACTTTCCTCTCTCCAGTCCCCCCAGTTACTCTCCCTTGAATCCCTCCCCTGCTCCCCTTCTCAAGTTGATAGACTCTTCTGCTCTAATTGTATTTGTTGTCTACATACATATATGTGTGTATGGGTTAGCACAAATCTATACAAATAGAATCTGCTCAGTCCATGGTTGTTGTTTGTGTATATGGTCTCCAGGATGACCACTGCACCGGACAACCATAAGAGGACTCATCCCTCGGAGGGGCTGATTTTCCTTCTCCTGGCGGTCAGGAGTTGCCTACGGTGCTTTGTCTACGGGTAGGACCTCATGCAGTTTTCCTCCTTCCAAGTTAACACGGGGCTCCGGGAACATGGCAGAAGGGGGGTGGAGAGGTTGACGAGCCAGGAAGTCTTAGAAATGGCTGAAGATCTGAACAACAGCAAGATCAATGATGTGGATGGGAGAAATTTCTTGGGATCCCACTCCTAGACAAAGAGCTACTGGCAACCTTTTGTTTTTTTCCTTGGGTATCTTTATTTCAAGTTTTATAGAGTACTTGGATTTTTTTTTTTTAGGCTTTTGTCTCAGACTAGCACACCGTGAAAATGTAGGCAAAAAGCAGGTTCATTGTAGGGAGCTGGGAGATGGCAGTGGCCCCAGGTAGGAGTCTGGTGCAAATTCCCAGGTAAGAACTTTCTAAGTCCAAGTCTTCTGGGTCCACAGCAGATTCTCCTGAGCCTGGGAAGATAGGAGAGACTGAGGAGAGGATGCTTAGGAAACAATGTAACTTATGCTGGGATCTTTTCTTCTCTTTAAGACAAAAAAAAAAAAAAAAAAAAATTCAAACACCCACAGTGTAAATTAATTCAGTTGTAAATAACCATCCAGACACCCAGGAATCTGACACAGAGGTGTCTGACAGCATGTCCTGAGTAATTAGCCAGGTTTTTTGCAGTTTTAAGTTTGTGGTAACACTAGGCAACATGCACTTACTTCTTTTCTCTGACTTGATGGTGCTGAGTTGTGGAGTTGAAAAATGACTGGATTTGGATGGCCAAGGTCTTGAGCTTTTGACACCTATAACCGGAGGAAGGATAGTCCTAGAGACCCCTGCTCTCAGTTTCCAAGGTGACTTAGCATCCAGCCTTGGGCCAAGACACAAGGTAAGCCCCTGACTTGTTAAATAATTAGATCCATTTTACTAGGGACCATAATATCTAATAACTTCCCAATCCACGGGGAACTGATTTTAAGAGCCAAGTTTAGGTAGTTATTGCTGTCAAGAAGATCCAAGATGTACGAGTTGGTTTTCTGAGCTTGAGTCTGCCTTCAGTCTGACGGAGAGCTCACTGTACCCCAGTACCTCCATGCTCAGTTTCCATTTGCATGCTGTGACAGAGTGGGTGACGCCATCGATTTGAAGAAGGAGATATTTATTTCGGCTCACACTTTCAGCCCACCATGGCAGGGAAGGTTCAGTCTGTGGCAGCAGGAACGTGTGTGGAGGCTGTTCACATCATAGTGGACCAAGAAGAGGAAAGAGTGAGGCCAGGACAAGGATCTGGATTCTAATCTTCAAAAGCTTCCCACTGAATGACTTCCTTCCACCAGCTCAGCCCCATCCCCTTAAGTTCCTCAGCTTCCCCAAGTTGTGCACCAAGTAGGAAATGGGCCTTCAAAGCATAAGCCTGTGGGAGACATTTCAGATTCAAGCCATAACTCCTTGGGGATGATGCTGAAGATGTAAGCCCTTATAGAAACACAGGTATCGTTATTGTAAGTGTCTGATCTGAAACAACACTTGAATCTCTTGGATGATGTTAGACTATCTGGGCTTAAATGAAGGAAAGCCACACACCTTTCTTCAGGGAAACATCAGTTTTGTTCTGCGTGAACTGCAGGCTGCAGCCTCTTTTCAGGGCCAGCTTCTGGGGTCTTTGGTCAGGGCTGCTTGCTGGGTCATTTGATGACATTTGGACATTTTTGTTTCTCACTAATCACTGCTGTGTGCTTTGTGCTATCCTTTTTTTTTTGTTGTTGTTGTTGTAACTGAATGCCTGAGAGTAGGTAATTTATTTTTTATTTTTAAATTTTATTGCTGGTGGCCAGCAAGATGGCTCAGCAGTAAAGGCACTTGTTACCAAGCTAGATGATGTTGGGTCCCTGGAACCCATCCTTGGTAGGAGGAGAGAGCTGACGCATTGTCTTCTGGCCTACACACATGTATGCCATGGCACATGTACATGTGTGCATGTACACATACAAAACAAACAAAATGTGATGAAATTTATTTGTGTATTTTAAAATTAGAATTGAAATTTTAGTTTTAATTTTCCTTATTGCTCATGGTTTGGTTGGTTCTCCCCATCTCTTTCACACCTCCCTGCCTTCCTGATCCTTCTGTACACTTCCATCCCAATACCTCTCCTTCCCATTTCACGTCATTTGTATTCTTTTACCCTCTCCACTTCTTTCCTAGAATCCCCACTGTGAGCCCCTTTCTAGTCTTTTGCCCTGTACTCACACCCTCCAACAGACACAAATGGGACAGTTAGAATCTAGCGTCTACAGATGAGAACATGCAGCATTTGTTATTCTGAGCCTGGGCTACTCACTCAAGACAATTTCATTTTTCTTTATGGCTGAATAAAATCCCAGTATGTACATGTACCATAATTCCATTATATGTTGACTCTGTTTCCTTCCTACCTGAAGAGCATCAGTAAACATGGATGTGCTAGTATCTCGGTGGCAAGAGACGGAGCCCTTAGGGTGTGCCCAGGAGTGGTACAGTGGAGTCGTACGTGGTTCTGGTTCCAGCTTCTTGAGATGCTGCGGCGAGCTCCTCGACCAGTGAGGAAGAACGACCACCACTCGAGGATTCTTCTCAGATCACACTTTATTGGAGCGCCTCTTGGTTAAGGGAGAGCAGGAGGTGAGGGGCCCCGAGAACTAAATTGCAGCTGCTTATATGAGGACTCAGGCAAATGTGCCGTACTGTGATTGGGTCCCGCCAGAATGCAAGCACGGGGAGCCATGGGATAGGCTGAGGACATAAGGTCGATTACCATACCCGTGCATGCACAGGTCACAGGACATGTAGTCCCGAGAGCATAGCCAAATATGGAGTTGTTTACAGCTAGGTTACCAGGAAGCCAGCGCCATCTTAGAATGGCGGCTCCCTACAAGATGCCTCCATACTGATGCCCGTAGTGGCTGCACTGGTTCTTCTACCAACAGTGGACACAGTTCCTCTTCCCTCACATCCTCCCCAGCCTTTGTTGTTGTTTGTTTCCTTGACGGCGGCCATTCTGACTGGGCATCTCGCGTGACCAGAATCCGTGACGTTACATGGCTATGTAAGCGCGCAACGTGACCATGTGATCTACGCACATGCGTGGAGTAGTGACGTGACCTGGCCACTCGAGATGCCTTGGCCGGAACTTGCTAGGCGGAGGTGTCCGGCCTGACCGGAATTGGCTAGGCGGAAGTGTCCGCCTGGTAAATGCGACCGTGGGGGGGGGGCATGTTGTGAACCCTTCAGTATCAAAAACATGCATTGGGGAAAAGATAGCCTGTTCAGTACGCGGTGCTGGCAAAACTGGTTATCTACCCACAGAAGAATGAAATTAGGTTCATATCTCTCACCCTGCACCGAAAATAAATTCCAACTGGACCAAGGACTTCAATTTAAAGTCTGAAATGCTGAAACTGCTAAGGGGAAACGCTTTAGGATGCAGGCATGGGGAACAACTCTCTAATTAGAATGGCAGTACACAGGATGGAGTCCTGAGCCCGGATAATTTTTTCAAGGATGGAGATTGATGTTTGAACAGTACTGCAGGCTGGGAAATCCAAGAGCACTGGTTTCTGGCAAGGGCCTTGTGTGTCATCACACGGCAGAGGTAGAAAGACTAAAGCCAGGAGATGAAACTCAAATCCTCAAGCCCCCTTTGTGATTGGTATTATTAGCTCACTCTTGAAGGCAGACATTCTGATCTTTGGGCCTCATCTCTCACCCCTGCTGTACTGATGACTAGGTTTCCAGCATGCATTTTGGAGAGGAAGAAGATTTTGGCTTTACTGGAGGCCATGCCGTACTAGGAGTCCCAGAGGCCATGCAGGTACTTGGAACTGCAGGGGCAATGTTGCCACCCCAGAGGTCTTGCAGGCCCCCCAAACCCCAAAGGAGACACCCTGGGCCTGAAGACTAGCTAGTCACCAGAACCCTTGGCCACTTAGGCCAGAAGACCAGAAAGGAAACAGAAAGCAAGGAACAAAACACCCACCCAACAAAGACAAATACAGTAATTAACATCTAGACCTACAATCACCCCAAATCCAGATGCCTAAACAAGTGTAAGAACACAAACAATATCAGAAAGGGCAATATGGCATCATCAGAACCCAGCTATCCTATGACAGCAAGACCTGAACATTCCAACACAGCTGAAGCCCAAGAAAACAACCTTAAAAATAACATTATGAAGATGACAGAGGTCCTCAGAGAGGAAATAAAAAAATCCCTTGAAGAAATTGAGGAAAAGACAAACAAAAAATTGGAGGAAATCAGTAATCCTTTAAAGAATGCTGAGAAAGCCAAGAAAAACGAACAGGTGAAGGAAACAGCTCGAGACCTGGACGTGGCAATAGAAGCGGTAAAGAATCGTAAGGCTGATACCACAGAAAACAGCTCAGATTCCAAAGTCACACAAACAGGAGCTGGATGTGTCAGGAAGCTGGGAAGGCAGATGAAAATTTCCCTTGGTCTTGTTTGTATTAAACCCTGGCCATCCTCAGAGCTGAGTAACCTGCCTGCCCAGGCTGCCTCCGTGGTCAGTGAGAACAGCCTGCATGCTGGCCCTGCACCCCGTTCACCGACATTACCTCCCCTGCTTTTCTAAGTTGTCCAGGAAGCTCCTTTGTCACGTTTCTCCTCTGCCCCACTTGTCCCTGTGAATCATTTACATTTCATACTGGAATGGGAAAACTTTGGGTCCAGCTCTGACTTAGGACTGTTCAGGTTTGTATCTTGATCCCTTCATTCCTGACTAGGTGTTCATGGCAAAGTTATCTATATTTTCTGGTTAGCTCTGGGCCTTAAAAATGTCATGTGAGCATGAAGGGCATAGAAGCTTTCTTGGAGGCCCGTTGTCAAAGACCAGGAGAACCAGACTCACCAGGCCTGGCATCTTGACAGTGACAGCTGTTCCTTGTTCTCCACATCAGGATATGAGGGGTGGAGCCTGGCCTCAGAGATACTGGTTTTGGAGGTAGCAGACACTATTCTAGGGAGTAGCTTGTTTTGTTCTTAGAGACTCAGCATCCATCCACTTCTCTGAGAGGCCAACTTCAGGTCCAGATAGGGAGAGTTAGAGCTCAGGATCCAACCCACAGATCAGGCAGGAATCCCAGCTGCCTATGAGGCATGCTGTGATGTCTGGCTGTGCCTAGCCTCTCTGAGTCTGTCTCCTTATGGTAAAATGTGGTTGTCAATAGGCACAATGTGTTATGAGCATCTGTGGAGATGATGCAGAGCAAATGTCACAACATCTGGAGCCTGAGAAAGTTGTTGCGTTGACTATTAATAGCAGCTATTTATAAATCATTTTCATGGACACATAACTATGTGAGCTGTAATCATCTGGAGGGACACCCTCTGCTCTCTTAGAGGAGACTCCAGGACTCTTTGTCTTCTGTGTGACACTTCAAATGTGCATGTTTGTGTGCATGTACATGTGCTCTGACCTCCATGACAGTTGCAGGCATGCTTTGCTTCTATTGGGATAGTGGAATGGTGTGCTGCAGAGCTTTGAAAAGCTGAGATTCTGCAGAGCTTGGAGAGTGGGGGGCCAGGAGGGCAGAGCTCAGAGAGGACACACTGAAGTCAGTATGTGGTTGGGGTACAGTCATGGCGGTAACATTTGGACTGCATAAGACTAGATTCAACATGGTTCTTGTGAGTCACAGTCATTACCTGAGTAGTTAAACAGGATGTAGCCTCAGGTTTTCTACAGGACACTCGGCCTGGTGAAGAAGATCCCAACTGCTCCCCTCTGGGAAGAGTAGGAAGATACTTCATCTCCCATAGAAAAGTTCAGGACTCCAGGCTTATTGCAATTAGCAAAAGATGCAAAATCATCACGATAATAATCATGGCCAACACTGCTCCTGACCCCCCTGTGCTTTAGAGGACTAAGGGTTGTGTCGAGAACCTAGGAGTCAGGCATGAAGCTGGGAGGGAGTGGGGCCTCCCATCTCTAGCATGAGCCATTGAGTTCCTCCGCTCAAGTGCCCCCATTTCTAAGTGGCATAATGGTTGCCTCTCAGGCAGCATTAAGAAAAAATTATACATTGCCAGGTATGGAAGGAGCCGGGGTTCAGAACTAAATAGGGTGCTTTTGACAAAGGCTTATTATTGTGTGCTGTCTGTGTACAGGGCCTGTTTAGTGTGCCAGTCATAGGAAAATCACCTAGCTTCCTTAGAAAGCGGTGTTCGTAGGAGACGACGTTCAGATGAGCAGGGAATGTCAGCTCCAGGCTCCCTCCCGCTGCCTGACTCTCAGGCTGGAGGACTCTGAAATCATCCGTTCTGTGGTGAGGCTGTCTCCCCATAATTTCTTGGCAATGCTGTGTCTTCTTCATTTGCAGCCTCCTGGCATCCTGACCGCACAGGCCAAGCTGGCTCATATCTGCCACCCGTGGAAACAGTGCCACAGGCTGACAATCAAGTCTTTAGCAATGGCCTTTGGGGCCACATTTTGGATCCAAACCATAGCAGGAAGAGTTAGCAGATACGGAGAGAAAGTTTTACAAGTTGAGAAGGGAAAAAAAACTGAAGCACATCTGCAGGGTATGAGCAATGAGGGACTTTCTTTCCACCCTTTCCCCTTTTTATTCAGTCAGGTGCTGTCTACACTTAGGGGGGGTATTCCCACCCCTGTTAACCCTCTCTGGAAATAAATGCCCTCTCACACACACATGGAGGTGTGTCTCCTAAGTGACTCCAAATCTAATCAAGTTCACACTGAAGATGAGTCATCGTAGTTCAGGGGCAGCCTAGTTCAGGGCAGTGGGTTTGAGACATGAGCTATCATACTCTGGGGCTCTAGACACAGTAGGCCTGTCACAGAGGGCCATAGGGCAAGACGCCAAGATCAGGGGCAGAAGGAGCGGGAGGGAGGGCAGTCTGCATTTATTGGAGTTTGCAGGGGAAAAGCAAGACAGAGCAGCCTTGACCATTTAGGGGACGGGTTAGTCTGAATGATAAATGGGGCTTTGGTTGGTTCCTGATTGGCCTGTGGTCACATCGCTTCTTGATTGATGATTGATGGGGGAGGGTCCAGTCCAGTGTGGGTGGCACCAGCCTGAGTAGGTGGGTCTGGGCTGTGTAAGACAGATGACCATGAGCCGGAGAGCAAACCAGGGAGCAGCCTTCTTCCATAGTTTCTACTTCAGTTCACGCTTGAGTTCCCGCTCCGACTTCCCTCAGTGACGGATTGCGGCTTGGAAGTGTAAGAGAAAATAAACCCTTTCCTCCCCAAGTTGTTTTCCGTCATGCTGTTTACATCATAGCAACAGAAAGAAAATTAGAACACTGAGTGAGATGACCCAGACCCAGAAAGACAAGTGTTACATGTTCTCACTCACATGTTGATCCTAGCATCGAATCTCTGGATTTGTGTGTTTAACTTGGAGTGACTGTAGAATCTAGGGAACTAGAAAGGGGCCATTGGTAGGGAGATGGAAGAAAGACTTTAAGGAAAGGGGATAGAACAGAGGTGACATTGAGCGGGGGTTAACAATGGGAAGGGGGTTTAAGTAGGAAGAATGATGGGAGGAAAGGGAAGGATAACTAATCCTAAGCATGTTTGGAAAAGTTGTAGGGATACCTACTGCTTTATAAACCTCCCATATATTTATATAAATAGTTTATTTGGGATTACCTTATGCAGGGGGTAATACTCCTCCCAGACACTATAGGTTGCTAAATAAAAAGCCCAGTGCCAAATGTGGTATATCTCCCCTTGACTTTTTGGTCAGGGTGTCCTGGAGACCCCCTAACCAATGCAGGCAATTGTCGTCGCACCTGGCTGCCCTCCAGAACATAGTGGTAAGACCTTATTGCTGAAGACACCACACAATTTGGTCATAGGACATGGAGAAATCTAATTGGTCCTAACCAGAAAGCTTTCTGCCTTCTGGCTCGCTTTCGTAGTATAGACGGTAGCAGGGGGGAAGTTATCAATAGTCCTACCCAGCAGTGAGCCTGATGAGCTACAAAATGAACAAGATACGCCCATGGATGATTATACATACATATAATGTATTTTATATTCCATATAAAATATACGTATATGATATAGAGTTATAGTTTAAATTTATATATGTATCTATAAATTATAGCGACCCACTTTCTCCAACTAGGACCCATACCTCAAGGGTTCCACAGTCTCCAAAACCAGCACAGTGAATTCTAGACCACGAGCCTGTGGGGGATTTTTCTCTCACACTGTAGCAGTGGATTTCTGGTTGACCAGATGGCATTGGTCTAAGAGCCGGCTTATTTCTGGCTCACTGTGACTCATTCAGAGCAGTCTTGTCAAGCTTATGCCAAAGAAGGGACTTCCCAGGCACTAAGCCTGGTGATTCTGGGGTTCAGACTTTTGCCTTCAACCCTACAAGGCACCGACTGGCAGTGGAATGCAGCCCCTCAGCTACCCTCCTCTGAACAGCAAATGCCCCGAGTGCCAGGCTAACTCCTCTGACTTCCCAGTCCCTTGGGATGTGGCCTCAGAAATGCCTTACTTTCTTCTTAGAACTTCAGTATTTTCCATATGTTTTTGTATTTCTTCCAAGTGTTCTAAGTTATGTTTGGTGAGGGGCTTAGTTTGAAATCTCCAGCTGAGCACTACAGAACTAGGATGCTCTACACCACAAGAAAATGTTATCAAAAGAAAACGTTAAACAGTAAAACGGCCCCATCATTCTACCTCTCAGTTGCAAACCTCCATCTGTAAAACAGCCTTGGTTTTCTTTGTCTTTTCCCTGACCCTGCTTTGCCAGTTTTACCAATGACAGAATGATGCCCGTAAAGGGGACTATAGAAACACAGGAAGTTAGAACCCCAGGCATTTCCTGCTTATTGAATTCAAAGGAGTATTTATTATCCATACATGCTAGCTAGGCATTGTCCAGGGTCCACACAGTTTCCAGTCTCTGTGGTAAGTGAGCATTTCCTCCCCAAAAAGAGATGAAAGAGAGAACCCCGTGGCATGGTGAGGGAAAGCAGGGGAGGTGGCTGGGAATGAATATCGAGTATCCAAACTGTCTTGCCTTCCCCGTCATAAATGATGAAAACCCGGTTGTGTGATTTTCTCCCTCACCACCGCTCTGCCAAGACTGGCCATGTGCCATGGTGGAGCTGGTGATTCAAACTGCTCTCTGTCTGGAAGGCAAGCATGATGTGTAGTAGGACTTTCTTGTTGGACTTTCTTTGGATCGCCAGCCTCCAAATAATGACATGGAGACTTCTTATTAATTAAGAAAGCTCGGCCTTATCTTAGCCTTGTTATACTAGCTCTTCTAACATAGATTAACCTGTTTCTATTAATCTATGTTCTGCCATGTGGCTCTTTACCTCTCCTCTACTCTGTGTAGTTGGAGTTATCTCCAGTTCTGCCTGGGCCCGCAGCCACTCAGACCCAAATAAACACACAGATGCTTATGTTATTTAAACTGTTTGACCTAATGGCTCAGGCTTCTTGCTATCTAGTTCTTATATCTTAAATTTAACGCATTTCTATTCATCTATAAGTTGCTACGTGGCTCATGGCTTACCAGTACTTTACATCTTGCTTCTCATGGCAGCATCTGGCAGCATCTCCTCACTTAGTCTTCCACTTCCTAGAATTCTCCTCTCTGCTTGTCCCTCCTATACTATACTTCCTGCCTGGCTACCAGCTAATCAGCATTTTACTTATCAATCAATCAATCAGTGCAACACATTCGCAGCATACAGAAAGACATACATCCAACTCTGTATGTCTAACTCTCTCTCTCTGGTGAAATCCACATGCTTAGATTCCCCTCAGTTTCTCTCTGTGCCTGGAAGTCCCACCACCCTCTCCTGCCTAGCTATTGGCTGTTCAGCGTTTTAGTAAACCAATCACAATGACATAGCCTCATGCAGTGTACACATACCCCACAGCAATGATGCCTAGAAGGAGAAAGATATTCACAGGCAGGAGAGAGCTCCCCAAGGAAAGGGCCTTGCTGTCAAGCCTGACGACCCGAGTCCAATCCCTGGGACTCACATAGTGGAAGAAGAGAAATGACTCCCACAAATAGTTCTCTGACCTTAACATACATATTGTGGCACATGCACATGCTTGTGCTCTCTCATGCACGCGCGCACACACACACACACACACACACACACACACACACACAAATACATCAATGTAAACAAACAAATGAACAAATAAATAAATAATCCAGAATGGGAAAACTGAGTTTGGGACCCACAACCACTGGCCACATAAGTGATCCACCCTGCTCATTCTTAAATATGTATCCTGTGAATTCTTGTAGAATAAGAATGGAACTTCTTACTTTCTTGTGTATGTGTGTGTGTGTGTGTGTGTGTGTGTGTGTGTTACATGTGCATGTGAGTGAGCTTGTGTGTGTTGGTGTTCTTGTGCATGCTGGTGCATGTGTGTGTGTGTGTGTAGGTCAGAGGTCAGTGTTGGGTGTCATTCTTCAGAAGCTGTCCATCTTGTTTTTGAGACTGGATCGCTCTCTGGGATTTGGGGCTCATTAATTAGGCTAAACTGGGTGGCCAGCAAGCCCCAGGGATCCACCTATCTCCACCTCCCCACCACTGGATTACAAACTTGTGCCACCACACCCAGCTTTTACACGGGTCCTGGGGAATCCAGACTCAGGTCCTCATGGATACACAGTGAGCACTTTATGGACTGAACCATCTCCAAGGCCAAAACCTTTCCTTTTTATGAACCTACAGAAATAAAATATTCTGCTGCTGACAGGTGAACATAGTTCTTCACTGATAGCATGGAGAAGGGTTCTGAGAGGACATAAAATCAGAATCACCAGCTTAGACCTAATGTGGCAACTCCCTGACACCATTAGTGTCTTGGACCCTTTCCCGTTTACTCTCCACCCTTAGCATGTGATTTGATTTTCATGGTCACGAAAAGGTGGCTTCTCCAGCCATCATATCCACATTGCAGGTGTGAGGACAGAAAAGAGCCAAAAGTTTGCATCTTGTAAACATGTATTTTTGTGCGGGAGGAAAGGGAGGCTTCCTCAAGATCTCCTACCTTGCTGGCTGGAACTCTGATCTATGGCTACCTCTATCTACCTAGTCAAACAGTCTGAGAAAATGAGTTTCCTCATTCTGGCTTTTATAAGATAGGAAAGAAAAGCAGAGGGGTTTTGAATGGCTTTTGATCGGCCATCCACACTTCTGCTATATTGCCGAGGTCTGGTTTTCTGTTGTCCAAGCGCCCTGGTCCAGCTAACAGTGATGTAAAATAAAGGGGAGGATGCTGGGGGCAGGTGCTCAGGAAGGCATCACAGTCAAGCTGGCAACATCAGGCAAGTTACTTCCAATTCTTTCTCTGCAGGTAGATCCACGCTGTTCTGACACATCAGCCTGTTCCTGCTCCTTCTCAGTTGTTTTGCCCTTTTGATTTGAGACAAGGTTTCCTTTTGTAGCCCAGACTGGCCTGGAATTCCTCCTGTCTCCATCATCAAGTGCCGGGATCAGAGGTGGGTGTCAGCACACCTGGCTGCTGGCTTTTCTAACCACGTGTGTCATAACTCCCTGCCTCACCGAAGGTGATGGCAGAGAAAGGTCAAGGTGATGACTGTCCCTACATAGCTAAGACGTGACTAATCATCATGCTCACCCCAACCCTGTCCCCTGCCTGCCTCTAGTTCACTCCTGCTTCCAATCCATGCTCACACACACCAGGGAAATGACCAGTGCATGAAGGGAAGTATTTTGAATTCATGGGCAGCTTAGTTCAGTGGGGTGTAAGTCTTCTTCCATCCCATTAGTAACCCCATTCCATCCATAGGAAAACCTGACCAGATACTTCCTTTAGTACTTCCTTTAGAACTCAAGCATGTCCTCTCTAGCATTAGCTCAGGCTTTTTGGTGTGACTGGGATACCTTCAGTTCTTCCCTTGCTTCCTTGGCAAGGAACTCTCTAGCCTTCAGCTTAAATCCACTCACTACATTCTCCACACCCACCATTCCTGGTTCTCAGCAACCATCCAACCATTCCCTGAGTCCCAACCACAGACTCTGTCTAGGTAAGACACTTTCCCGAAGTCTGTTTCTTTCTCCTGGTGAATTCAGATGTTTGGAGTGTCTTAAGAACTGAACCCTTTTACAGTGACTGTTCATAAAAACTCAAGCAATGCAAAACAGCAGCGAAGAGTTTTGCAAACATTCCTCTGACCCTTATCAGATTCAACAGCAGGTAACGTCTCGCCATGACTGCTTTCGGGTTGTCCCCAAATTGCATTTTATAGCTGCTTTCCAAAAACCAGGATCTAAAGGTTTTCCCTTCATCCCTTGATGCTCCGCAGGACACTTTACCCTTTTTTCCCCTTGCATATAGTTGATTTAATAATAACTTTTCTAAAGTTGGGAGCCAGCCATCGCCAGCTCCATGCAGAGCTGGTACCTTTAGCCCACTAACCCCCCTGTAACTCTGCTTGCCCTCGTATGCCAGACTGGTGCTGGCTGGGTTTGGATACTGTTTCTTCAACCTGTCCAGGTCCCCATTCACACGTGGAAAGTCTACAAAGTGCAGGTTCACATGAACTGCACACATAACCTCCTAACTCTCTTTAAAATAGTTTAAAACTAATGCCAAGCCTCTTTGATGCCTGACTAGAAGGAACTTTGTTATTAGGGGTGCTGGAAGACCCTCACAACTTTGGGCAGAGATTCTGAGGGGGGTGGTACAACCCCCCAAAACCAGAAGCTTCTACCCCTGCCAAGGGTCACAGGTCCACACAGGGTCTTCCCTTGTCTTGGTCCTTTTTACTTCTGGCCTTCTTCTTTTTGCCAGCTGGAGGTCCTTGGAGGCTCAGGGCCTGGCCTCCCCCTCCCTGGCATCACACAGCCACTCTCGTGTCTTCTCCAGCATGGGCATGATGTAATATGTACGTCCTCTTTTCTCTAAAACCTTGGCCTCAGCTTCTCTGGTCACTTCTTGCTTCCCTCTGGATGTTGGCAGAAGCATTCTGTCTCCTCTCCCAACTTCGGGCATGCCCCAGATGTCTTCTGAGACACAAGCCTTTTCCCAAGGTGGAAAAAGCCTTTGTCTTTAAAGCCACTTGGCTTCCCACCTTATACATTATTCAGCCAACATTCATTAGTGTAACTGCCTCAACCCTTACACTAGTGAAAGATTTCTGTTCTGATTGGTAAACAGTATGGTGGCCCTTGCAGACCACGGTAGAAAAAAATCAATTAATAATTAAATTCTAAATTAAACCCATTAATTCAGGCTAACCATGACAGGATGTCACAAGGGCCATTGATAAATGGGCCTCCCATGTACTTATTTATTACAAAGCACCCCCCTGCTGTGTGCCTCTCAGTTTTATCACTGTTTTGAAATCACAATTGTCCCCTGATTCTAATAATTGCTACTTTAGATGTATTGTTTGCACATTGCAATTCTTGCATACATTGTAAATGCAGCGTTTCAATATTTACAAGTTTAAGAATTCGTCAATAAAATATTAAAAACTATCTCAGAATAGAGAGACAGCCAACTGTGGATACACTTATTAGCGTTCTATGAACAGTCACTCACCTCAGTCATCTGCATCCATGGAGGACACAGGGATGTTTCTAATTAGCTGCATCTGGGAGGGGCTGCCCTTCACACTGAGAGAACGGGGCATGAAAAACACCCTTTTCATGTCTTCAACAGAAAGTAATTTCATGATTTTAACAAAAACATGGGTTTCCCGCCATTGCTACTGACATAAATGTATGACACTTGGAACTAATTCCTAAAAGGCTGTGTGGGAGACCTGAATATATCACCCCCACACAGGAATGATTGCTGGGTTGAAAGCAGTGAGGACAGGGCGTGTGCAGGTGAACTCTGCCCTCCCTCTACCTGCCTGAAGACAGGACACACTCAGAAAGAGGACTTCCCTCCAAGCAACGCCAACAAATTCACGTTCTCCTACCCTGGAGACTAGGCTGACCACACATTACAACTTTGGACCTTATCAGCCAATCTACCCAAACAAGCTCCGCCTTCACCTCACTCCGCCTGTTATTTGCTCTTCCCAAGTCACCATGCCTGGATACTCAAAGTCCTGTTCCTTTGCCTAGTGACTTCTCAAGGAATGTACTGTCATTTGAAGATGTTACATAAGCTGGAATTCAAAGCCACCCTTTCGAGAACTCCTCATTCTCTGTGTGTCTCCCACGAGTATATGAAATATACATGTTAGTAAACTTCTATTTGTCTTTGATTATAAATCTCTCTTGTCATAAGGGTCTCTTGCAAACTAAGAATGTACAACGGTTGAAAAAATGTTATTAATCCTTATAATTCACACACACACATTCATTAACATGTCAATCACATTATATCAAATCTTAGGGTTTAATTTCTTAAATTATAATTATCAGTCAAAAGGTAGAATACTAATCAGAAAATCATTTTTATACAATAATACATTTGAAAAAAATCTTCTGAATTAAGCATGATGCTGATAAAAACAATTTAAAATTCTAGGAAAATAGACTTCAAATGTTAAAACTGCTCAACATGTACTTAAGCATAATCAAGCATTTTAAAACATGAAGTATTCAATAGACATTAAAAAGTAATAGCGTCTATATAAGCAAACATTCATTCTAAATTCATTGTTCCACTTGTTGGAAAACATACCTACTTAAGTGAGAAAGCAGCTTATTTGACAAGTTATAAATCAAGACATTAAAATATTTATTTACTAGGAAATTTTCACATACAGCATTTTAATAATTTATTTAAAATGAAAAATCTAAACCTTTTTGATCTTGTGCACTTGAGAATAACACCTTAGGCAATAGACTAAACTTTATTATTCATACTTCAGAAAAATGACATCAATGAGACTGTGCTCACATCTACTAGAAAAAAAGTCTGGCATTGTAACCAAGATTTCAGAAACATCTGGGAATGCTTTTTTTATTAGTGTACATTAAGTGTTAAAAGTAAGGGGTTTCCATCCACAGAAAGACAAACATTGCGTGTTCTCACTCATAGTGGGTCCTAGCATCTTCAGATTTATGTGTCTAACCTGGAGGGCCTGTAGAATTTAGGTGTGTCTCAGAGAATCCCAGAGAACATAGGATATTGTCATTTGCTCCTGATTGCAACTAGAACTTGATGATAAGACTCTTGCTGAAGAAACTTTGTTCACAGAACATGGAGAAATCAAGTTGGCCCTGACTAGGGAGCTTCCTCCCTGATGTCTGTCCTTCATAGTACCAGAAGTTGCTATGCAGGCTTCTCTCTCTCTCTCTCTCTCTCTCTCTCTCTCTCTCTCTCTCTCTCTCTCTCTCTCTCTCTCTCTCTCTCTGTGTGTGTGTGTGTGTGTCGCTCATCAACAGTCTTATTCAGCTGTGAACCCAATGAGCTACAATAATGACTGATACGTGGAGATATGCCCATGGATGCAACAGTGGTGTGAATGTTAGGGGTGGGGATAACCAGGGGCTTTCTCCTTTGTTTTAAGGGCTGCCACAGGAGGAAACTCATGCCTGCTACGGTAAATCTGGCTGAGAATCCACGGATCCACGGTTGGGGAATTGTTAATGCCTAGAGGACAACGTACTACAGTTAGTTTGCTAATTGGAAATAGTATCGAATTGCCCTCGAACTTTGTATCTCTATACCTAGACAAGGGCAGTTCTCAGATCTCAAGAGAAAAGTTCCTTTGTGCAGTAGAGGACAGCTAATGCAGAAACACTCAAGCTGTCGATGTGCAGTGGAATGCTCAGCCAGCCACAAATGGGACAGCTACATCACACCCCTTCTCCCTGAGGCTCAGGGGCCATCCTGGAGAGGAGGCAGAAGAGGGGACAAAAACTGTAAGATCCAGAGGTTGGTCGATGGGAGTGAAACATTGTCTTCTGGACATAACCCGATGCTCTGAGATTCACTCCAAACTATGGTGTGTATCTAGACTCCCAAGTGACTTGCAAGTCATCCTTCAGGACATTTCTTCCTGCTTTCTGGACTGGCTCATCTGAAATCCCAGTTCTATCTGCAGGACTGGAACCTTTTTCATGGAGTGACTATGACACAAACTTTCTAAGATGCTAACACACTGTGGCAGAGTGTGCAGGAAACAATTCCTACCATTTAAGGATTGACTTGGTACTAAATGCTCCCCGCTAGGTCCCGTTTGGTTTGAAGATACTCATTGCTACTTTTCTGATAAAGAAAACAGGTTTTATTTGAGGCTAAGAAAGTTGGAGGAGGGAGTCTGCCTCCAACCTCACCTGCTCTAAACAATGCCACAGAGCAACACAGAAACACTTGCTGCTGCCTTATCCATGGCACCAGGTTCCTTCAACCCCCAATCATGCAGGATGCCAGGGGTGGGCTCTAATGCAGGATTCTGCGGCGGGTCGGGTGGGGTGGGGTGGGGTGGGGGAGCGAGACAGGGAGGGCAGGGGAAGGCTCAGGGTAAAGCCGAAAAGGCACTCCCAGATGAGGGGTACCTTACAGTCTGGGAAATCGGCCTAAGCAGGACCCAACCAACAGGAGCCCATCCACTCCCTCGACCAAGTCCCCTCACTTCCCGCTCTGATGTGCACGAAACTGCTGGAAGCCTAGGGGCGGCGGACGCGTCATCGCCATAGCCTTCCGCCTCCCCACTCGCTCCGGGCGCACGTGCTTAAAGAGTCCCTGCCCCTCCCGCCTCCGCGCGCGCGGGGCCGCGGCAAGTTTCCTCCGGGAGGCGGGCGCGCACCGCGTCTCCTCGCCACCGCCTCCCCGGCCCCCATCGCCGCAGTCTCCGCCCGAGGGGAGGGCGCGCTCGGGAGCCGGCGAGGGTGGGGCGTCTCGAGGGAGGGGTCCCAGCGCCGCAGTCTTCGCGGCGAGCGCGGGCGACAGCAGCAGCAGCAGGTGGAGCCCGGCTCAGTAGCGAGCAGCGCTTGGCCGGAAAGCCGCGCCGCAGCCGCCCGGCCGGGAGCTGGCCCGCTAGGCTGGAGCCCACGCCGCCCCGGTCCGACCCAGTTTCCCAGGCACCGGGTTACGGAAGCCGGCGGCCGGGGGACGCGGTTGGGGCCGGGGCCGGATGCATCTCTGTGAGCACAGCTGCGTTGGAAGACCCCAGCCCAGGGCGCAGGGCTAACGGGACCTGGCTCGCCTCGGCCGCCACCTAAAGACTTGTGCTCCCGGGCAGAGCGGCTGTGGGATTGGGGACCTCGGAGTCCGGGCACCTGGTATCTGGGTGGCGCGCTCGCCTCACCTCCTCTACTCCGGAGCGGACAGAGAAGGCTCTTTTCCAGGGGACGGACCTCCTCGTCCGGTCCTCTGTGGAGTCCTAGCCCCCAATGCCTGTTGGTCTCAAGAACCTCTCTAGTTGACACAGGTCTGCAGGTGTTCTCTACTGGTTAGATTTTTTTCCTCGGCTAGGGGAACAGTTGCCGCCAGTGACATTCCGTGCCCGTGGGCGCTCCACGTCCTGGGTCTCCTGTGCTGCCCGAGTCTTGCCGGCTTCGCTGACCCTCAAACTCTGTCTCTGCTTGTTGTGCGTGCTCCTAGCCTTTGGTTTTTCCGGGATCGTGCGGACAAGCCGTCTTTTCGGCCCCCGTTTGGGAGGGCACTCATATCTCCAGGGAGCGGTTTTGTGTGTGGTGGGATCGGGGTCCTCAACCATGGCCTTCACCTTCGCTGCTTTTTGCTACATGCTGTCCCTGGTGCTCTGCGCTGCGCTCATCTTCTTCGCTATCTGGCACGTGAGTAACCTGCAGCCGGCTTCTAACTCTCATTTGCCCCCCAAGCCCCTCTGCCCCCCATGCCCACCCCCTCTCCTCATTTTACCTGCCTTATATACATTGCAGGCGTAGGCGGACTGTGAGGCCAGATAGAAGCATTTGCTGGGCAGACCTTGTCCATCTCCCTTGTCCCGGAGCAGGAGACACAGTTCTTGGCATCCCGAGACCGGGCGGTACAGGTGCCATGCGCACCTTCTTGCCCTGGCTGGAGCCTATGGCCCGCGCGGAGTCTCTACCGCGCGGGGCATTCTCCTGGGCGTGGCAAGATGTCCCGGGCCGGCTCCAAGTGGAGTAGCGGCTTAAACCCCATCTGCCTGACTACCCCCCGCCCCCCTCCTGCCTGCAGGAGAGAAGACGCTCTGCCGGTGGCCCAGGCAATTAGTCAAGTAACTATAACAACTAAACATTTAAAATGTCAGCATCTGTGGTGGGTTGCGTTTAGACATAATTGGAGACTAAGTGGAAACACAACCAGGGCGCCTTGTGAGAGGAAGTAGGGAGAGGCCAGGCAGGAGGGGAGGCAAATCCAGGAGATGGGAGTGAAGGAGAGAGGGGGAGGAGGACCAGGATAAATAAGGTTCCAGGTGGTGTAGACCTGGTCAGGTCCCATCATCCCCAGGACACAAGCTTCCTCCCAGCGTGGAGAGCAGATGGGTCCTAGGTCAAGTGTGGTGTGGTATGGTGTGGAGCCGAGGACTCTTTTTTTTTTATTAAGATTTTTTTCATTCATTTTACACACCAATCAAAGATCCCCCTCTTACCTCCTCCCGCCCCCCAGCCTCCCCACACACCCCCCACTCCCTAAGCCGAGGAATCTTGAAGAGGAGTAAGGAAGAAGATACAGGAGGAGCAGATCCACTGTGTCACATTTCACCAACCCCTTAGCTTCCTTCTGAGGCTGGTTAAGGTACCCATTCTCACCCCGGGGTGAATAGTCAGAAAGGCCAAGGTCCCAGTGCCTGACACCCACTGTTAACAACCTTACCCCTCCAGCAGAGGTGGGGGGTGATGGAAGGGACCCCGAGACCAGCTCCCAGAGGCTCTGGGGGAGCTTTGGAGAGCCTGAGTACAACAGGAGATGACCCAAAAGGAAGAAGATTGGGGAGTAGTTGAGATGCCGGTGTTTTGTCTGAGTGGTTTCTAGTGTGAGAGGGTCTGTCTTAAAATAGAACCCGGCGTCTCCTAAGGGCTGTGGCAAGGAGCAGAGGGAGAGCGTCTGGGGAGGGGGAAGGGGCTTCTAACCACTGGACCCCAAAAAGACCCTGTAGATCACATCTAAGCTTCAACCTCTTTCTAAGATTGTGTAATCACTTATCAGTAGGAATGGATTCTGATGTAGGAATTTGGGGGGCTCATATAAAAAGCCCTGCTAGTTAGATGTGATGGGATTTTGTCCTCTCTGCCCTGGAATGCTGGGTCTTTTCTACTACAGACAGTGGGATTTGAGGCTGTTGGCAATTGCTAAGAAAAAAAATGAAACCAAACCAGGTTTAGGATAAAGAGGGATTCAGGGTAGACAGTGCCCAAATATGCAGCAGAGATCTGCTCCCATGTTCTAAAGGAACTTTAGTGGCTTCTTCGGATTTGGAGAGGGAGCCACATCCTCGAAGCCTAATACTTAATTTGCTGTTTCTTCCTGGTCTTGCTTTGTCTGGAGGGTGGCAGCACCCCAAACTCCTTCAGACTTGCTGTTCACTGCACTGGTTCCTGAGGCAGGGTGGGTCACCAGGAAGAATTCTCTTCTCTCCCTCAGGGTGCATGTGGATGGGGATAGGAAGGGCAATAAATAATTCAAGAACAAGCTGATTAAGTGGATGGTTTGTGCAGCTAAGTTGACCAAGAGACATCTGAATGACGGTTGCACGTCCTGGTGATCCTGCACTGGTTTCTGCCCGCAACCCTCATCTTCCAGTCTGAGGGAGTACAGTGTGGTCGCATCCCAAGTCAGGTTCTGTTGGTACAGTGAGTGGAAGGGGCACAGTGGCAACAGGCACAGCTCGTTTCCCAGTCTTTCCGTTCCCTCTCTGAATCAAGCAATCCGATCCCCACCCCAGGGATCCGATTCCTGAACACTCAAGGGGAGCTCAGATATTCTCTGATTTCCCGATACGCACACTGTGCATTTGTGGATATTGGTTGAATGGTGGTAATCACTTCAACCTAATACTTAGGAGAGTTAGTAGATGGTGCATTTGCCTTCTTTCCGGCACCTTATATTTCTATACATTTCCTGATCTGATGAGTCATATTGATTGCTTAGTATGTATTGGCATCCCAAGCAATGAATCCGCATTTAATACACAGCGGTTAAAATGCCTGCACCCCCTGGGCTAAAAGACATGCAGGTAGTATGTTTTTTTTCTTCTATTTATTTGTATATGTACATACCTAATTAAGAGAAATAATGGAAGTTACTATTTATCC
Source organism: Peromyscus maniculatus bairdii (assembly GCF_049852395.1). Classification (NCBI taxonomy): domain Eukaryota; kingdom Metazoa; phylum Chordata; class Mammalia; order Rodentia; family Cricetidae; genus Peromyscus; species Peromyscus maniculatus. The sequence goes on from NC_134862.1 coordinate 90,091,251, forward strand.
AGTATGTATTTATCCACGCTCGGTCCTGTGTAGTTTGGAGAAGACCTCTCAGGTGTACCTCCAGTTAGCCCATCTTCCCTCCCCCACCCTCCCCTGCACGTCTAGAAGCAAAGATAGGTGTGGCTAGGCATAAGCATATTTAAATATTGATTTTTGCCTTGAAAATCTATCTGCATTGTTTTCACATGAGATTATTTCCCATCAGCCACTGCATCTGAGTACATTTGTCGTGCTTTGCAGAAGCAAAGTGAGATGCGTTTTTTGTTTGTTTTAAACCCTGGCTTTGTGCTCTTCATGGATATTGTCTCTTACACACCAGGGCGTCCTTTAGTCCCCACAGATGACTTTTTTACACAGGAAGAAACTGTAACTCCGAGAGGTTCTCAAAGGTTCTGAAACTTGCTCAAGCTTGTACAGCTAGTGTATGTTGGGCCTGGGATTTGATCTGAGTCTGTGCGACTCTTATGGCCAAGCCTTTCCCCAACTGTGATCACTGGTGCTGAATTATTGATTTAACAATAGTTTCTATCCCAAACATTAGCTTCTATGTCGGTAAGATATTTAGAGTAGACTTTCTGGCTGGAGCAGAACGAGGCTGGAAACAGGACTCCTCTTCCCTCTCCCTTCCACCTTGTTTCGTTTCATTTGGGTTTTTTTTGGTCAGATTATTGATTTATAGTCCAGGCTGGCCTGGAACTCATGTTCATCCTGCCTCTGCCTCTGAAGTGCTAGGACTATAGGCATTTATGGCTACACCCAGCTCTGTGGATTCCTCTTTAAAAGAAGAAATTCTATTTCATCTTAAAAATTAGACTTTTGCTTATACAAGGATACAGGCTCATTTCCAAAAAGTTTGAAAATACAATATGCCATTAAACAAAAGTCACCACCCACTTTTCCATCAAGAAAAGATCAGGCAGTTTGTGTGTGTGTGTGTGTGTGTGTGTGTGTGTGTGTGTGTGTGTGTGTGTGTGTGCACGCGCTCATTAAAAAAACTGCATGTGGATGTTTAGAAGGGAAAAATCCCACAAGTGTCCTGAAAGGTTTGCTATGTGGAGCGATGTCTGTTTCCAGCCAGTTTGAGATGAACGGTGTTTACTCACAATTCAGAATCTCCTCTGCTCCAGCTTGGCCGAGCCTGTTTGCAGACGGTCTTGTTATATAAACACAGATGAAACTGTTTTTTGAAAAGATCAAAGATGCATTACCGCTGATTTCAGGCTTTCAGTTTTCCAGGTTTTTTAATAGCTAGAGTCCCTCTGAACTTTGGCAATTAACAAATAAAATTAGTTCTCAGTGCTGCTCTCCAGAAAGGCTTGATGTATCTCCCCATCTTGAAATGGCTTTGGGCTCTTGGCTGCATTCATCTTTGGAGTCTGAGTGGACCTCACAGGTGATAATGAGAACTAGTCTGCTGAGGGCAAGTTTTACTAGACAGAATGTCTTCATGGCTGAAGACCTTTCAGCCAGTTCTAGCCTGTCACAGACCCAGCCACTAGGAACACATCTCATTTTCTTCAGTTATCCATCTATAAAAAGAAAGGGGGCAATTTTTTTTTTTTTGTGAAACAGGATGCTTGGGGCTCCTTGTAACCTTTTTCTCAGAGACCCTCTTTGGCCTGAGCCAGGGGCGGCATGAGCCCCTGCCAGCCCTTCCCTGGCCTCCACTGCTGGTCTGTTTGGATCAAGCCATCCTCCAGCATCCAGGGTCAGCCACCGGCAGCGGCTACTTGTCCACTCTGTCCCCGGCCCCCCCTCCTCCCCGGTCTCTCTCCATCCATGCAGGGAGAGAAGGGCCTTTACTGCCCATCTTTGTTCTCCGAAGCTGAGGATGACCCTGGGGCACAGAGGAGCTTAATCAACTTTATGACAGATTCTCCTGCCCTTCTGCCTGGCCCATTTCTGGCTGCCCCTGGGAACCACACCCTAGGTAGCAAGGAATGTGCATCCTTTTCTGGACTTTCATGGTGCTTTGGGACCTGGAGAACCACAACTCATGCAAAGAAGACCCACCATTCCAGGAGGCTCAGGGACCTTGATGCTAGCGAGGAGTCCTCCTGCTCAGGGTAGGGAGCATGGTGACCCGGAGGGCCCCCCCTGTCAGGTGTGATTCGTGTTTCTCGTCTCAGCTTGTGTCGAGTGTTGACTGGCCGTCTCCCAAGCCAGTCTTGTCTTCACTGACTCTCCATCGATCATGTTGTAAGAACAGAGTGAGGAATGGAACCCAGACGCTCTGGAAACGAGCCAGGGCTGGCTGGCAGAGCCTCACCGGTCGCTGACGTTTCTAGGCTTCCTCAGGTGGGATGTGGCAGAGGCACCAAGGCAGTTTTCCTCTGACTCTCCAGTCTCTGGACGAAGGCCGGTGAAGCTGTGTGGCCTTGTCGGGGGTGTTTCTACCTGTACCCTGTTTCCACCCTGAGACCACCCTTGACTTCCCTTCCCGCCTGTCCCCTCCAGCCACTGCTATCTGCTGTCTCCTTTGTGTTCATGTGGCTCTGCACCTTATTCTCTGGACCAGTTTTCTCCTACTGACTTCCTTCCTAGACGGTGCCTAATTTTCCCATCAACGTGCTGTCCGGATGGCGTCCGCTCCATCCTTTGCCGTCACTGTCCGTTGCCTCTGTGGGCCACTCCCTGTAGGATCCACTGAGGATTTGGACCTGGTCATGGTCACATTCTCGCTGACCTGTGTTGTGTTAGGCACTGAGCTGACCTCATGCTGGAGACTACCTATGTATATCTGTGGCCTCCTGACCTCATCTACGCCTGCCATTCCAGGCAGCCCTGGCCCTCTTACCTGCACCCTGTCATGGTCCCTGTTTTGTTTGTGATGTGCCCCTTTTCTGTCAGGGCGTGGATCCCTTCAAGCTCGTCATCCGCCCCTTGGCTCATCAGTGCATGTCCCATGTCACCTTTATGGTAGGAGCTCTCCAAGCCAGGAACCTACTCCGATACCCCTCTGCTCTCACCAAGGATCCCCAAGAGCTTCTGTCGTTCAGGTGAATGCACAGTATGACCTTGGCTGACCCTTATAGTCCCATAGCCCGTTAGCATGGTCTGGGTCTGAGTCTTCACCTTACACCATACTTGTCACATTCTCAGAGTCCCAGGAGCTCCCACCCTCATGTCTTTACATCAGGTTCACTGATACGACAGAGGCCATCATCGGGAGCACTCACTCCCTGCACTGATATGACAGAGGGTGTCATCGGGAGCACTCACTCCCTGCACTGATACGACAGAGGGTGTCATCGGGAGCACTCACTCCCTACACTGATATGACAGAGGCCGTCATCGGGAGCACTTACTCTCTGCACTGATATGACAGAGGCCGTCATCGGGAGCACTCACTCCCTACACTGATACGACAGAGGGCGTCATCGGGAGCACTCACTACCCTGCTGTCTTGGTCTTTTCTGCTGCTATAACAGAACATAGTGGATCAGGTAGTAGAAACAAGAGAAATTTATTTGGCTCACAGTTCTGAGTGCTCACAGGTCCCAGATCTAAGGGCTACACCTGGCAAGGGCTTTCTTATTGCATCACAACATGATGGAAGTCATCACATGGCATGAGAGCATGTGTTCAGGAGAAGAAGGGGGGGGGCCCACACCACACTTTTAGAACTAAATCTTCCTACGATAACAGCCTTAATCCATTCATGAAGGTGGGATACCATGACCTCATTGCCTCTTAAAGGTCTTCATACCATCACAATTGTAATTAAATTTCAACATGCTTTTTGATGAAACAATCAGGTACCGTAGTACCCGCCCTCCATGAACTTCTCCATGTATGCTCTGATAACTCCATTTCTTCCCTGACTCAAGCCATGGCTTCCCTTTTGTTGAAGCTGATTTCTCCTGTGAACATTGATTCGACATGTTTCCCTGTATCCTCAGTGCCTCACCCCACAACCATGTCCAGACCTCCTGACAGGCCAGGTCTCTTCTCTTTGCAGACAGGCTCTGCATCCCCAAATCCTGCCCCCTTTCTCTTTATCTTCTTCTGTCAGACACATAGTGTACTGGGGATGGATAAAGCCACGCCCTCTGCATCCGTCATCCAGGCCTGGACAAGATCAGCATTTTACTAGATAGATGTGCTTCTTCCCTGTTTTAAATGATATTCCTGCAATGTCTCTGACCCCTGCCCTATGCCCACCATGCTTCTTCACTCAGTGCTTGCCAAGGACGCTGGCAGACCTCTGCTGGGCCATCTCTGGGTCTCAGTTAGTGCTCACGGAGGCCTCTCTGTGGTCTTGACATTGCTGCTCCTCTCCTCCTTGTGGCCCTGTTCCCAAGTGTTTCTAGCACCCTGCCCCGGGTTCCTCTCTCTAAGCACCTCTGGATGCTTTCTCAGAGTTCTCTCTGGTTGTTCTCTTTCTGCCTCTTCGACCTGCCCTTAGAACAGGCCTGCATCTGCCTCCGTGGACCACCTGCCCCTCCGTGGACCACCTGCCCCTCCGTGGACCACCTGCCCCGTGCCCATTTGGCTCCACACTGAACCTGTGTGCCTTTGTCACCCAAGGCCTCAATGGACCCTGGTCCTAGGGTCCTCTCTACTCTTCCTTTCTCAGTTACCGTTAGGTATTATCTTTCTGTCACTGGGAGAATAAACTCACAAAAGATTTGCTTGGGCTCATAGATCTGAAGGTTCTAGTCCATAATCCCGTGGCCTGAGGGCTTTGGGTCTCTATTGAGGTAGTCCATCATGAGTATGAAGTGGAGCAAAGCCATAAATCACATTAGCCAGAAAGCCAAAAGAAGAGGATGAAGAGATTGGGGTCCCGTAATCTCCTGTAAGGGCACACCCCCAGTGACGGAATGACCTCCTAGTAGACTCCATCTCCTGAAGGCACTGTCTCCCTCCACTTGTGTTGCTCCAAGACTAAGCCTTTAGTATGTGCCCTCCGGGGACATGCACCATCCAAACACAACGACACACACCTGTACCCTCTTCTCTGCCTCACAACCCTTCTTTGGCCCAGGCTTGATTTGTTCTTCCTCAGAGTATCATATCCCTTCCATATTATTGGCCTCTTGGTTTTTTCATCTCACTTGGGTGAATCTACCTGCTGCAACCCCTCCCCAGAATGGTAGTTCCAACATGGGAAAGGATCTCTGCATGTCATCTGCACACTCAAACCCCTTCTGGCTTTTACCTGCATAGCTTAAAGGGCTTCCAAGACTTGGTCCAGTTAACGATTTCCCCTCATTTGACATCTTCTGTGTTCCAGCCAGTTCCCAGATGGGCTCTTCCATTTCCCTGGAATGCTGTCTACGCATCCCATTTCTTATTGGGCTGGCTTGCATTCTCTGTGAAGCCTCCACCCATCCTATCCATTGCTCCTGCCTCCTGCCTTACATCCCACTGTTCCACTGGTCACACAGCCCTGGGCTACTGGTTCTTGGGGACTGGAATTGTTACTCTCTGTTGTGGTTTCAATAGCCAGTGATGGTGGCATGATGAATAGATCAGTTACTGCAGAATAAGTAAATTCAGCATCCAGCTAATTTACTGGACAAGCTTGATGAACTCTTCCTTGATGAATAGTTTCCTAGACTTCCAATAGGCATATGGGCTATTATAATGTATAATTCTAAAATTATATATTTCTGGACCCACAGGAGGCCTGCAGCATCCCAGACCTGGTGACTGTGTCTATGAGGGAAAGTTGTCTACTGTTCTATTGCTGTGAAGAGACACCATGACCAAGGCAACTCATAAAAGAAGGCATTTAATTGGGGGCTTGCTTACAGTTTCAGGGCTCAGTGCATATTCATCATGTCAGGAAGAAGGGCAGCAGGCAGGCATGGTGCTGGAGCAATAGCTGAGAGCTGACATCTGATCCACAACACATAGGCAGAATGAGACTGGGCCTGACACGAGCTTTTGAAGCCTCACCCCTAGGGACACACCTCCTCCAGCAAGGCCACACTTCATAATCCTTCCTGAACAGTCTACCAACTGGGAACTAAATATTCAAATATATGCACTATAGGACCCATTTTTTTTTTTAAGATTTATTTATCATGTATACAGTGTTCTACCTGCATGCCAGAAGAGGGTGCCAGATCTCATTACAGATGGTTGGAAGCCACCATGTGGTTGCTGGGAATTGAACTCAGGACCTCTGCAAGAACAGCCAGTGCTCTTAACCACTGAGCCATCTCTCCAGGTTCCCCCCGCCCCATTCTTATTCGAACCACCACAGTGGTGAACTTTAGTCCAGCATCTCTAGGCAGAGGGGAGATTCTCAAAGGGACAAGCCAGGAGGGGGAAGGTGAGGCAACCCTGAGGGATGGAGGTTCAGTGACAGATCTCAGCAAGAAAGCTCTGCTTGAAAGGTCTTTGAGACGGTGACTTCAACCCATATGCATGTCTGATAACAGAGGAGAGTGTTGTTGCTGCTAGGAGGGTTGTATAGTGAACTTTGTACCACCACAGGGGTTGATTTTATGCTGTTAGACAGTTGTTCCCCTGGGTAGCTGCAACACCCATGTGTGTGTTTATATGATGCGTATGATGAGAACTGTCATGTGGTATGTGCATGAGAGTGTGAGACTGTGTGTTCCCTTGAGCATGCATGCAGAGCCCAGAGCAGGAGGTCAAGTGTCTTCCTCTACTGTCCTCTACCTTACTGCCCGAGACAGGGTCTCTTAGTAAATGAAAAGCTTGCATTTTTGGCTAGGCTGGGTGGTCAGCGAGCTCTTGGGATCTGCCAGTTTCTACTTCACAATGATGGGGTTCTAGGCATGCCCATGCTGTGGATTCAAACTCAGGTCCTTATACGGGCACAGCAAGCATTCTTACTCATTGAGACATCTTACCAGCCCATGTGATACCCATGAAAAATTTATTACACTTATTATGTGTGTATATGTGTGTGTATATACACAGCTATGGTACATGTGTGGAGGTCAGAGGACAACTTGTGGGGGTCACTGTTCTCTCTTTCTGCCATGTGGGTCCTGGAGATCACACTCAGGCTGTCAGGCTTGGTGGCAAGTGCCTTTTTCTGCTGAGCCATCTCCCCAGTCCCAGTGAGACCCATTTTTGGTCATAATTGTGAAATACACTGTTCTCTCACCACTTGGCGACCAGATGTAGATAGTCTCCTTATGGCTCAGAAGAGGCAAATATTAAATTCCAGCTGATGTCTTTGCAATTCAGGTCACTTATGGTAGCTGAAGGGACCTCAGAAAGGAAACTGAATTGTGCTGAATAGAGGAGAGGCACTGAGTGAATCCTGCTGCAGACAGGGAAGCTGTGCCTATGTGTTCCAACCTCCAATCTGAGGCCTAGGGTAGCTGCTGCTGGGGGGTCATTTATGTCCAATGTCTGAATCTTCATGGGTGACCGAGATTTTGTATGCTTAATAACACTGGGAATCTGATTAAATCCCATAAAGGTCATGGAAACTCCCAAGTGCACAATTAAATCCTGAGTTGGTCTCTGAATACCAATGTAGAACTTAATGATGAGGCCGGCAAATATTGTTAATTTAGCATAGAAAGAGACGCAAACATGAGACTTTCTTACATATGCTAAAATAAAGCCAAAACAATGCATGAAAAAGGTATCTAAGTCGAGGGTAGGTCGACAGACTGAAATAGGGCCACTGGCATTTCTGTGCACAGTGTGGTACCTGGGATGGGTAGCTTTAAATGTCAACTTGGTCAGAACCAGAATCACCTGGGAGGAGAGTCTAAAATGAAGCATTGTCAACATCAGGTTGGCCTGTGGGCATGTCTATGAGGTATTGTCTTAATTATGCCTTAATCAACGTGGGAAGATCCAGCCCATTGTGGGCAGCACTATTCCTTAGGCAAACTTCCTGAACTGTTTAAGAGCTGAGTACACGTAAGTAAGCAAGCAAGTGAGCATGCATACATTACATACACAGTTTCTCACAACTGTGGAAGTATGTGACTAGCTGTTTGAAATTCCTGCCTTGATTTCCCCACAAGGATGAATGGTCACCTGGAATTTTAAGCTGACACAACCCCACCCCCCACCCCAAGTTGCTTTATGTCAGGATGTTTTATCACAGCAACAGAAATGAAAGTCAGAACAGCATCCTAGACATTAAAAAAAAAACAAAACAAAAAAAAAACTGACAGGCTTGGTTAGATGATCCTGCAGCAGAGCATGGGGTTGAAGACTCAGCTTAGGATCTCAGGGTGGATGAAGTTGCTGTAGGAAGTTGTTCAGATTCCTGTGGTGGGCATTGGAGGCATCTGCTTACCTTTGCATCTAGTCTCCCATGCTCACCATCTCAGGACCCCAGCACCACAGTTAGACTGTATTGGCCTCTGGATATGTTTGTTTATTGCTCTTGCCACAAGGAAAAAGCATCTCTCCTGAATCTTAATTCTCCATCTTCTTTTCCCCTGTGTGCCTCTGTTCTCATTTTTAGTCATTCTTCACTTCAGCCTGTCACCAGCTCCCATGGCATGACAAACTTGGTGGACCTCTATGTGTGTGCCAGTGTAGTGGCAATTTGCTCCGCCCATGACCTTGGGCTATCTGGCTCATTTGGACCTCTGTGTGTGTGTGTGCCAGTGTAGTGGGAATTTGCTCTGCCCATGACCTTGGGCTATCTGGCTCATTTGGACCTCTATATGTGTGCCAGTGTAGTGGGAATTCGCTTTGCCCATGACCTTGGGTTATCTGGCCTGATAACATTTCACCCTTCTGGGGTCTTTGATGGAATTGAAGACTAAATAGTTATAATTTTTTAGTTTTCCTTAGTTATAATAGAAAGTAAATTAGATATAAAACTTTAGACTCACTAAGATAAGATAGACAATTGTTGATAGCGTTACTGTAATTCTTACTTAACTGTTTTTGTTGTATATAGTTTTACTATATTAAGGTTAAAACCTTCCTTTTTAATTAGACAATAAAAGGGGGAATGCTGTGGGATAATGCTCTTGTACACTGTAAAGATTTGTGACTCGAATTGGTTTAATAAAATGCTGATTGGCTAGTAGCCAGACAGGAAGTATGGGTGGGGCAACCAGACCAAGAGAATTCTGGGAAGAGGAAGGATGGAGTCAGGAGTCACCAGCCAGATGCAGAGGAAGTAAGATGAGAATGTTGGACTGAGAAAAGGTACCAATCACATGGCAAAACATAGATAAGAATTATGGGTTAATTTAAGTGTAAGAGCTAGTTAGTAATAGGCCTGAGCTACTGGCCGAGCATTTATAAATACTATTAAGCCTCTGAGTCAATAATTTGGGAAGCAGCTGCTGGTTATTTGGGAGTTGTTGGAGGAACAGAAAATTGCCTATGTGTCTGTGTTCTCACACACTTTCGCATGTGAACATGTGCCTTGGCTTCTCAAATGATGTCAAAGCTGGTTGTAAGAGTGATTACAGTCTTACTTAAGCACTCATAGACTTTTGAGGGACATGGTGACTGCAGGTTGAGCACATGGCTGGTGGGTAGTGGCTCTCAGACAGTTGACAGGAATAAGTCATCTCTGGCAGCTTCATTTGGTCTGTGAAACCAGAAGTTTATGTATTTCATCATTTGAAGAAGGGGGAGTCTGTAGCTTTGGTGATAGTGGTGACAAGTAGTGCCTTAGCAATTGGCCCTGCTGGGTGGCATGCTGCAGGTGCTGAGCACAGCACACACTGGGGTGTTCCAGCATCTTCTTTGTGACTGAAAGAGGGACCAGTGTGGTATAAAGGCCTGTTTGGTACAAGATTCAGGAGCCTAGATAACATTGCCTGAGGGAATGGCTTCTCCAAGGCTGGGGGGGATGCGGGGGGGGGGGGGCTATACTTGCTGCCTCGGGACTTGGCACTTTTGGAGTTTTGTTTTTTGTTTTGAGACACAGTTTCTCTGTGTAGCCCTGGCTGTCCTAGAACTTGCTATGTAGACCAGGCTAGCCTGATGTCAAGCTCAGAGATCCACCTGCCTCTGCTTCCAGAGTGCTGGGATTAAAGGTGTGCACCACCACCACCCATTGGAGTTGTTTTTGTTTTCGCCTCCTATTACAAAGGCATTTCATTTATTCTTCTCATAAGCGTTACGGATGCTCTGAGGGTTCACATTCCCAACATCACTGTTGCTCTCTTTACAGTAGTTAGTGTATAATCTCCCTCGCAGGCTGGGGAGGGGCGGAGGCTTGGCCCAGGGTGAGGAGGGCCTTGTTACTTCACAAACCCAGGCAGGAAGTATGTTCCTGTGAAAGAGGCGTGGGTGGGTAGGAAGGTGCCCGGCGGGCTTGCCCCTATAGCTCGTTGCCTGTAGGTGAATTACTCCTATTCTCCCGGCTGCTCAGAGTGGAGATCATGCTCAGGAGATCATGCATGCATGCAGCTCAGCAGGGCAGTAAAAGAGGGGGAAAGCAGCTGGATTCCAGGGGAGAGGTGCAGGGTAGCTGCTGGTCAGGCACAGCCCTGCGAGTGAGGCCTTCTTTGCCTGCTTTCTTGACCTGGCTCTTTCCTTAACTCTAATCTCTCTCCCACAGTTCTGGCAGCCAGGACCACCTCTGAGGGTCCTTGAAACGTGGGCTGTGCGGCACAGTCTGCCATGGCAGGCCTCTCAGGCCAGAACCTTATAACCACCTGGCCCCGAGGCCAGAGTCTTAGAACAGTAAGTCGGACTGAGGATGGAGATAGAGCGTCTGAACCATAAAGTGACCCGTGAAAGTATGGCCTTAGTAGAGGGTCTCTGCGGCATTTTCCAGGCCCTGAGTTCAACTCTTGGCACTAGAAAACAATTGCAAACAAAACACAACTATGCCGCTGTGGCTGAAGGATTGGCCCTGGCCTCGATGCCCACAGGCACATGAAGGGCAGGGCTGGCTGCTCCCTCTGTCTCCAGAACTTGTGCAGGTGCCAATCAAGCGTGTGCTGAACTGGGCTGTCTTCTGTCCAGCTGTCAGCTCATTGGTCTCGTGCATGGCTGGACTCAGGCTGGCTCCCCACGTTTCCTCTAGTTCTGTCCTGCTTCATCATGGCAGCCAGGAAACCAAAAGAAGAGAGAGGGGCCCAAGATGAGCGTATCCCATAAGAAGAGGTTTCCGATAACCTACTTCCTTCAGCGAGGCCCCAGAGTTTCCAGAACTTTCCAGAATAACACCACTGGAGATGAGGCTTCTAATAGCAGACTTCTGGGATATCCCAGATATGTGCACTGAAACACCTGGGGTGATTGGTGGTGGTGGTGGCACATGCCAGCAGTCAGAGGCAGAGGCAGGCAGATCTCTGAGTTCGAGGCCAGCTACAAAGCATGTTCCAAGACAGCCAGGACTACACCAAGAAACCCTGTCTCAGAAAAAAAAAACCAAAAACAAAAACAAAAAACCTGGCCAGGTTTATTGCATTATTTCTATTCTACAATATTCTACAAACCATTGTAAGATCCTTATTTAAATCTTATCATTAAGCTTTAGTTACCAGGAATTATGAAAGGCCCTTAAGCAGAGATGTTTTAAAATTCTAAACCAATGACCACTCTTCCAGGAGTCTGCCTGTGACCACAGCCATTTATTCCAGAGGATCCCATCAGAAGAGATTAGCAGTGTTTCCCATAATTTTAGGGCTGAGAAAGCTCAGGGCTGTGTGTGAACTGACAAAAGCATCTGCTATTACGAGATAAAAAGGGTATCTTGTAAAAAAAAAATTGTACTTCATTAAAACCTGATTTGCGATTCTGATCTCAGGTCAGTGCAGAGGTGCAGCATGCCCTTGGGTGGTGCTGGGTGGTGGGGAGGGCTGGACCAGTCAGGCAGCCTTACCTGGCCTGGAAAGGAGCTGAAGATTCAACCTTCAGGGTTGCCTGTATGTCGGGCACTGCTGCCGGCGTGGAAATGGAACATCTGTCAGCTCATTGGGAGATAATCAGGAGGCTAACTTTATTTTCTAGTTTTCTTTTGTTTTGTTTGTTTGTTTGAATCCTACCTTGAGTCACAAAAGTGTGTGTGTGTGTGTGTGTGTGTGTGTGTGTGTGTGTGTGTGTGTGTGTGTGTGTGTTTTCTGCCAGATTCATTAAAAGATAAAAATTAGGGCCTGGAGAGATGGCTCAGTGGTAAGAGCGCTTGCTGCTTTTTCAGGGGACCTGGGTTTAATTGTAGGCACCTACATGGCTGCTCACAGCATCTGTCATTCCAGTTCCCAGGGATCTGACACCGTCTTTGAGCTCCTGTAGGCATCAGGAGTTCATGTGTTGCACAGACATACATTCAGGCAAAACATCCATTCATATTAAAAAAGGAAAAAAAAAAAGCAAAAGGTAAAATTAGTTGCTGACCACCACTAACAAATGTCATAGGTCATGCTTACCCAGACACCTGTCTTGTGTGGATAGTTTGTTCTCTCTTTCCTCCTGTAGCAGAGTGAGGTGAGGTGAGCAGGTGGGGAGGGTTGGGTACCCTCTAGTTGGTGTAGTTGGTAGAGTATGGGTTGAGTGCCCCAGTATGAACAACAGCATCCTGAGGCTGTGGCTAAGGGCTCCCACCCTTGTATACCCACTCTCTTCCAGAGTGCCAGCAGCCCAGAGCTGCACTTCCCCAAGACTGTCTGGCCAGAGGGACCCAGAGCATCTGGTTATCCTTTGAAGGTCTGAAAAACAACAGCAGCAACAACAACAACAACAACAACAACAACAACAACAAACTCTAGGTAGTGTGCTTAAGACAGGCTTTGACTGAACCATTGGTTCCCATTCTCTGTCTCCCCACCCCCCACCCCAAGGGAAAAGCCATGGCAGGCACTATATATGCCTTCCTCTCTCCATTCCTATTCCTTTCAGGTATAGCTCCCACTTCTAATGTTTACATTGTATCCAGCAGCAGATGAGGCAGAACTCAGCTGCCCACCGCTGAAGTCTGTGGTTGTATGGTCCTAGAGTTAGGGACTCTGGTTCCCTCCCCTTCTCCCCTCCTCCTCTCCTCCCCTCCTCCCCTCCTCCCCTCCCCTCCTCTTTGTTGTCTGCCCCCCCCCCCTTGCTCCTTTCTCCACTGCTCCTGGGCTCCTTTTATTTCTTCTCTGCATGCGTCTCAGATCCACTGGAGGCTGCACAGTGCCACTTAGCCCAGCTGGTGGGTTCCAGGGCTGGGAAGTAAGCTGCCACCACCTCCCACCTCCATGATGTCTAGAACCGTGGGCTGACATTTCCAGAGCATCAGTCTTCGGCATCTTTTCTGTTTCTGTGTTCACATGGTCCATTTGGACTCTGGGATCCATTTCTCCTGCTGGGGAAAAGTGCAGGGGAGGAGACGGAGTCTTGGCATCGGCTCCTTTTCCCCCTCCTTATTGGCAACTGATTCATGAACTCTAAAAAAAGAGTCGATAGCAACATGGCTGGCTAGCGGTGGCAGCCCAGATGGCCCCCTATGTAATAGAGACATTTGTATCTGGGGTAAAAACCATTTAAATGTGTTCTGCAAACCTTATCAGGAAAAGGAATTAGTAACTTCTCTGAAGGAGTGTGGGTAGGGAAGGGGTTAAGTGATGAGCCTTGGAATGGTAAGATGAAATGGGACTTGGGAAGTCTAGAGCCAGGATATGGGGGTGGGTTCTGAGGGCGCTACTCTATTTCATGGGGAGCTGTAGATAGCAGGAGAGAGGTCCAATGGGAACCCGTGTGTGGACTCTGTGCTACATGTCTGGTTGTTGTGTCTGCTTTGCAAACTGCTTCACACTGTTCACAGACAGACCAGGACCCAAAAGGACCAGTTTCGGAACTGATGTGTAGATGGTCCCGTTTCCCAGCTCTATGGCCACTGGGAAACAATCACGATGGCCACATCCTATTACAGTGACTCTGGGCTGCCTGAAATCTGGACCGGACTTTCGTTGTCCTTATTGTCATGGGTCATTGGTAGGCCACTGGGTGGAGCAGGGGACCTTCATTTGATGGAGATTCAGGATTGCCAGGGCGACCAACTGGTGCCTGGGGCTCACAAAGATGGAGTGGGAGGTAAGGCTGGGAGCAATATCTTTCTACTTTCTTTCTGTCTCTCTTTCTTTCCTTGTTTTTAGAGAAGGTCCTTCTATTGTAGCACTGACTGTCCTGGAACTTGCTATGTAGATCAGCCTGGCCTCATACCCATAGAGAACTGCCTGCTTCTGCCTCCCAAGTCCTAGGATTAATGGCATGGGCCACCACTGGCAGTTTGGGCACAAATTCTCTGCTGGGATGGAGTGTGTTGAGTGGTCGATGGGGAGAGATGGTCTCTTAGAGAGTATGGAGTCATTATCTGAAGACAGGACAGGACTTGAAGCAGATGTAGCGTCCCTTGAAGCCACTCCATCATTGCTGGGCTGAGGTCGATCCTGGACTCCTTTTTCTTGGAGGTTCTGGAGACCCGTTGGGAATTGAGCAGAGGCCAGCGCCACGTAAGTGCCGACTAGAGAGAAGTCTGGTGTTTGGTCTTGACACGGTTCTCTGCCATTGGTTGGCAGTTTTAGACATACAAAGTCGTGGCCTAGAAAAGGGCCAGCAGCTGACAGGCTTGCACACTCAGCAAACCTCCTCCCGACCTTAGGCAGGCCCCGCATCCCGAGTCTCTGTTTCCTTGTATGTGGGGTGCAGGTCCCAGAGGAAGCAGCCCGAGCCCTATCCAGTTCTGGATCTTCCACCTCGGCTGCCTGCTTCCTTTCTTTTCTCTTGTTCAGTTTTTCTTGTCCCTCTTACAGCCTCAGGTTCTGTGTAGGGTGTGTATCATTAAAGTTCTTGGAAATCAGTCTAAAGAGGGATTTCTGGAAAGGAACTGGTGCTCACTGAATGCAGGAAGAATCTGGAAAACCAGCTTTTGCTCTCTGCTCCACAGTCACACACACTCTCTCTCTAGGACACTGTGAACATGGTTACCTTTAGGTAAGTATGACAGGGTCTCTGGCACAGTGGAAGGACCTGGGTCACTGTTCCACCAGGACTGTGCTAAGGGGGCAGAACCAGAATTCTGCAGAGTTCAGACTGTAGGAAAGTGGTATAAGCGTGAGTGACCAGAAAATGCCAACATTCTCTGCCTGCTCACCTAGGGTTGGTCTTTTAGCCTGCCATCTTGCCCATCCTCGAGAAAAGCAAGCATCTCTCTAAATGAAGGGTTGCTGTCTTGTTTCCACAGATCCCTGAGTGTGTTGCCTTCCTGTGAGCTGGGGGCAAAGAGCATTTAGCTGCATTCTCAGCTTGATGAGGCCGTGGTCTGGCCAGCAGGACTGATTCACTGGGCTGACAGTCCTGGGTGTGTTCCTCCCCCAGGATGACTGGTCGCCAGCCCTTAGCAAAGGGCTTCTCATCAGCAGCACTTCTGAGGCCTTGGAGGCAGCGGCTACCTAGATGGAAGGGACAGCCGCTGTGTGAATCTAGAGTAAGAAAGAGGAGTCCCTGGGCTTAGGGAGATCTGTTCAAGCATAAGGACCCGAAATTGATCCCCACAACCCACATAAAAAAGTTAGGCACGTGCTTGTAACCCCAGAGCAGTGGTGGCAGAGGCAGGCAGATCCTTGGGGCTCGCTGGTCAGCCAGCCTAGCCTACTTGGTGAGCCTCAGGCTATCGAGAGACCCTGTCTCAAATAAAACATGGATGGCGCCTGCGCAGTGAGCCCTGAGGTGGATCTCTGTCCTCCACATTCCTGTGCACACACCTGAAGGGCTCTTCCCTTTGCTCTGCTGCTGACCTGTCCGCCATGACTGCATGGAAATGTGCTGAGAAGTACCCTGCTCCACACAGCCAGGCAGGAAGGACTTCCTCGGCCCAGCTGTGCCACTTACCATGACCCCCTGCCCCCACATCTCCGCCAGGCCACTCGCTTGCAGAATTGCAGAGTCAGCAACTTTTGTCATTGTCCAGTGACTTTGCTCTGTGAACGGGAGGGAGGCAGCAGCATTTTCCTCTTAAGGGGAGCTGTGATATTATGTCTCAGAGCTGTGCATTGCCTGGCTCTCCTGATAAAACCAGTTCTGCTCACTATTCTGGGATGGTTACACAGAAGCCAGAGGAAGTTAAAGCCACAGAGAAATGGCTCTGGCTGTAGCCTGCCGATTAGAAGTCAGTTCCACAAGGGAGACAGCGAGTGTAGGGGGCTGGGATGCACGTTGATCCAGACGCCACGGGGCAGGCCAGCTGGCTATTGTTCACACCCAGGGAGTGCCCCACCCAAGCCTATTCACACCCACGGGTGCCCCACCCAAGCCTATTCACACCCATGAGTGCCCCACCCAAGCCTGTTCACACTCACGAGTGCCCCACCCAAGCCACCGAAAAGCTGAGCTGCTGAGTGACGCTTCTTGATCCATTTCCTCATTTAAATTTTCCTTTTGTCTATGAACACACTAATCGGCACCTCTGTGCAAAAGGAGAAAAAAAAAAACACAACCAGCCATGCAGTCCTCCAAACCTCAGGGTAGTGAGAGGCTTGGGGTTGGGGCTGAGCCAGGAGCAGTGTGACCGCCCTGTTACCGGGTGTGCACACTGCTCTGCAGGGCGCTCCATCTGGCTGATCATCCTGTCCTGTGTCGGGCACTGTTGCGTGGCTTGGGTTTCTCCTCTGCTGCTCTGAATCTAGACTCCTAGAACCATCTGGATTTGTCTTCTCATTTGAAACTGAAAGCCCTTTAACAAGAGTGGCAAGGTGGCATGGCCGAAGCCCAATTCAGAAACAGCCCACAGGGAGCTCTTAGTCCCCTATGTACCAATCATACTCCTTCTTCATAAATGCTGTGGGTTATCGTTCTGTATGCTGTGAATATGTGTTGCTCTGATTGGTTGGTAAATAAAACGTTGATTGGCCAATACCCAGGCAGGAAGTGTAGTTGGGGCAAGCAGATGAGGAGAATTCTGGGAAGAGGAGTGCTGAGTCAGGAGTCACCAGCCAGATACAGAGGAAGCAAGATGACAAGGCAGAACTGAGAAAAGGTACCAAGCCACGTGGCTAAACATAAATAAGAATTATGGGTTAATTTAAGTGTAAGAGCTAGTCAGTAATAAGCCTGAGCTAAGGGCCGAGCAGTTATAATTAATATAGGCTTCTGAGTGATTATTTTATAAGTGGGCCGTGGGACCGCAGGGCCAGGCAGGACTGGAGAAACCTTCCAGCTACACATACATGCTTTATAACTACCTGAATCAAGAATATGGATGTGTGTCTTTGGTCCTTTCAGCTGTGTGTGCCAAGTAGTCATACCTTCTCCACAACTCACAACTGGATTTGGTGAGTTAGGTTGTTTTCTATATGGGATAAAGAGAAATGTGTTAATTAAATTAAGACGTACATAGTGGTGTGTGCCTGTAACCCCAGAACTTGAGATTATGGTAAATTCAAGGCTAGCCTGAGCTACATAGCAAGACCCTGTCCCAAAACAAAAACAGAACCAAAAAAAGGAAAAACAGAGCCAAGAGAGGCTGGAGAGACGGCTCTGTGGGTAAATGCTTGCTGTGTAGACATTGGGAACTGAGTTTAGATCCTGAGAATCCATTTGAAAATCCGGGTATGGTGGTGCACATCTGTAATCCCAGGGCTGGTGGTGGAGACAGATGGATCCTGAGGGCTTCCTGGGCAGCCAGTCTACCAGGCCAGCCAGTGAGCTCCAGATTTAGTGAGAGATCCTATGTCAAAAAATATGGTGGAGAGCGATAATGACACCTGACACTGACTTCTAGTCTAAACAGACACACACACACAGACACAGACATAGACACAGACATAGACACAGACACACACACACAAAAAAAAAACCACACAAAGAGATATTATATAACTAATATAATATTAAGCTAATATTTAAGGTATCACATAGCCCAAGGAAGGTGTTAGAGGGTTTTGAATATTTCATTTATATGTTATCTATCATCTCCCTCTATCAACTCTTGACCTATCAACCAGTCAGTTAATAATCTATATTATATACTATATCACCTATCCATCTTTCTATCATCCATTTATCTTTATCAGTCTACCTGTCTATCCACTCTCTATCTGCCTAGACACCTACTAACTTATCATCTGTCCTTAAGAGCTATCTTCTCCCCCTAGGAGCAGGCTTCCATTCAAAAGGCAGGCATGTGGTCACCAACCCTAACCCAGTCATGCTGCACACACCTGGGGGCCTAGCTCCGAACCACTCCTGAGGAGCAGCCTGTTCCTCCCTGGCACGTTGTATCTTTATTATCAACAAAGACAAGATGCTTGCCTCTGTTCCCCAAGTTCTGAGTTGGTTGTCACCTGCTCCTCTGCTTTGACAGTCCTTGTGTAAGGTGTGAAGGCTGTGTGTTTCAGGAGTGGGTCATCCCTGGTGTGAAGACTGTGTGTTTTCAGGAGTCATCTCTGGTGTGAAGACTGTGTGTTTTCAGGAGTCATCCCTGGTGTGAAGACTGTGTGTTTCAGGAGTGGGTCATCCCTGGTGTGGAGGCTGTGTGTTTCAGGAGTGGGTCATTCCTGGTGTGAAGGCTGTGTGTTTTCAGGAGTGGGTCATCCCTGGTGTGAAGGCTGTGTGTTTCAGGAGTGGGTCATCCCTGGTGTGAAGACTGTTTCAAGAGTGGGTCATTCTTGGTGTGAAGACTGTGTTTCAGGAGTGGGTCATCCCTGGTGTGAAGGCTGTGTGTTTCAGGAGTGGGTCATCCCTGGTGTGGAGGCTGTGTGTTTCAGGAGTGGGTCATCCCTGGTGTGGAGGCTGTGTGTTTCAGGAGTGGGTCATCCCTGGTGTGGAGGCTGTGTGTTTTCAGGAGTGGGTCATCCCTGGCCCATAAACCATCATAGAAGCCACACCTTTTCTGTCTTTGGCAGTATCATTTGATTCCATATAGTCTTACAGGTCACGAGGCTGAGCCAGGTTATGACAGAGTGTTCTCAAGTGGCAACTGAGGTCTTATTGCTCACATTGTCAGCTTACCATCACTACTGTCTCAGCCAATAGGGACAAAGCACTGTGGTGCTGTGTGGTGGTCTCTGAGGCCCTCCTCACCTCTCTGCCATTCTGACATCTGCCCTCCATGTTCCTCCAGCTCTCCCCACGTTGCCAGTGGCAGCTGCCTGCAGAGAACTCTCAGATTTGCTTTTCAGATGGATGAGTAAGAAAGAAATAAAAAGTTAAGCCAGTAGCATTTCCTGTTTACAGTCTCCAGGATAGAAACCCTGCTTAGCTTGTTTCCAGTGTAACAATACTGGAGAGAAAAGGCTCACAGTGTGAGATGCAGAAACATGCCCACGGGAAGATGCGGGCAGCCTGCGGAGGGCAAGGATAGTCTACACTTCTGAGTGTCAGAGCAGCCTTTGGGGGTCATAACAGTCTGTCTAGGTGACACATGGCCCCTGAGAGACGTCCCAGGTGGGATGCTGCAGAGCGTAGGCACAGGATTTTGGTCAAGAGTTAAGAGCAGTCAGAGATTCCCAGGCTCAGAAGTCATGGTTAGACTTTGGCACAAACCCTGTCCCCAGTTTTGGTCCTCCCCTGATTTGTCTTTTCTGACTTCGCGACATCTTCCCCATCTCACTGGCTCTCAGTTTCCTGCTCTGTGAGGGAGCGAGTAGTGGCTTACCATCATCCTGCCCCTGACGTCATTTCTCAGAAGGCTTTGGTGTGTTCAGGACTCTGTCTGGCTCCCAGGAAAGTTGGACATGCAGCACTTAGGAAGCTTCTGGAAGCACGAGCCCCTACCATCCCATGTCTCTTTGAGTCTTGTTTTGCCATTCTCCTTCCAAGACCCCCACATCCAGTAAAGTTCACCACGTCACTTCTTTCTCGGTTTGCCCCCACACCTGGCCCTCCAACGTGCCATTATTTCCTTTACTACCAATCAATCTCCATTTCCACTCTTCTTCCTCCAGGAAGTTTCTGATGCTGCTGCTGCTGCTTGCATCTGGGATTCCTGTTTGTCTTGGGGTTCCCTGAAGGTGCTGTGTACCCCTCTCAGCAGGCAGGGAGCCCTCCTGTGTTGTCTAGGAAATGGAGTCCCCTGGCTGATGGGTGAATTCTTTCTTCTTTAAGGAGAGGACTTCTACATTGCTCTTTGCATCCCTCTCCCAGCAGAAGTGCTGGGGGCTGGGGGCTCCTGAGGGTGACCCTTCCAGTAGTCCTCCTTGGGAACATGGCAACTGCTGCCCTGATGGTTCCATTTAAGCCTCCTCCATGATGATGATGAGGAAGAGGAGGAAGAGGAGGAAGAGGATGATGATGATGAGGTGGAGATTCAGGCCTGTCTGGGATCCCCATCTTCCCTCTGCAGCAATGCCCAGGGCCTGTCCAGGACCTTCCATCTGCACTTGCTGCACTTGAGTGAGCGTACCCTAGACTTGCAGCAGTTGTGTGCTCCCTGCCCAGCTTCCTGCACTTGTCTAGACCAGGCCATCCTCTTCCAGAAGGCAGGGCTGAGAAGCCCAGACTTCCCCGGGGCTCTGGGTGGAAGAGTGCTGCTGAGAGAAGCCCTTTCTTTTCAAAGGATGTTGGTGTCATTTGTCGGGAGAAGCCACGTGCGCTCCAGGGTGACTCAGAGCTTCCTAGACGCTTTGTGTCTCTCGGATCCTGTGATCACTGAATAATTTATTTACCCCTCAGCACCCCCCACTTGCCTTTCTAGCTATTCTCTGCTCATTAGTGCTGTGCCCAGAGTGGGCTGGGGAGGAAGAGGGGAGGAAATGAAAAGCCCTTTGCTGGTTGATTCTCTGGCACCCCACCGTCTTGAGACCTGGTGGCTGGGGTCAAGGCCGAACTGCCGCACAAGGATCTGGGTGGTGCTGGTGGGGGGGGGGCACTCGGCCACCATCTGCTGAGATTGCTTTGTGTGTGTCGCCACCCTGCAGGTGGCTGACTAGTTGGATGATGTGGGTCAGGGGCAGTTCGAGCTGGCTGACTGCAGTCTCTGGTCCTTTCCTAAGCAGCAGATCTGAAGGTGACCAGGAAGGAGCACTTGACCAGGAGCAAGAGTGAAGGTGTTTGCAATTCCAGGGGAGAAAGAACACTTGACCAGGAGCAAGAGTGAAGGTGTTTGCAATTCCAGGGGAGAACTGACATTCAGCAAAGATGACTATTTAAAAATACATCATGTGCACTGTATTTGCTTCCCTAAATGGGTCCCATGGCATCCTCCAGGACACCGAGGCTTGTTTTCTGTGTGATTGGCATGTGAAGATGCCGTGGTTAGTCTTCCAGGGGTGCATTGCAGAGATATAAAGGGAAGGTGGCTGGATTGAGCGCCCCAGGCAGTGCGCCCATTGGATGACAAGTGGTCCAGCCCCTCCACAGGAAGCAGGAGCCCAGAGCAGGGTACTCTGATGAGAGGTGCATCCCTTGACCCACTAGTTAGTTTCCTGCAGTAGTGACTAGACCTGGCTGTGCCTAATAGAGCGTGGAGCCCTTCCCATCTCCCCAGCTGGGCCCTCTGGACTCTCCACTGGCTTTCCTCACTGCCCCCCTGTCCCCTACCCCCTGGTGCGATATTCTGGGCATCTCCTGAGAGCTCACCGGTAGAGAGTCAGGTCTAGTCTACCAGTGAGCTCTCAGGTCTAGTCTACTGGTGAGCTCTCAGGTCTAGTCTTCTTTCCTACCTTTGCTTCCCAGTCTTGCCATCAGCCCAGGCTCTGAAGGAAGCCGGGATCAACCTCTGCTGTCATTACCAGTGTCAGGATGCATAGCAGGGCATGTTACTGAGAACACAAGTTCCACAGGCAGGGACTCTGCTCACACAGCTTGAGCACATCCCAGGGTCCATGTGGAGCACCAAGTGCCTTCCATCACAGAAAAGCAGCTAACTCTCCCCCTCCCTCCCTCCCTGGCTTTCCCCATGACACATCCTTTTCTTCGTGTTCTTTATCAAGGTCCAGCTCCTTATCATCTCTTGTCATTGGACAGGAATGAAAGCTGCATTCTCGAATCTTCTCAAATCCCCTCAACTTTTCCATTGTCTGTTAATAGCGAAAGAAATGGGTTGTTCATGAAAAGACCAGCCCTTGGGTGTACTGCTTGATTTGTCAAGAAGGATAAATAAGGTGTGACGTCTGAGTGCCTTGTGTATCACATATGATAAGACTGTGACCTCCTCCTCTCCATTCGTTTCCTCTTTTCTGGTGCTGGTATCCATGGTGAGCAACAGATGCTTGGGTTGTCTTCATCAAACTGGCAAAAGCTGAAGTTTTCTTCCTTATGTATCTTAAAGCTCCACACAGGACGTTCATTGACTGGATGCTTGCTCACTTCAGCACACGTGGAGAATGACCAAGAGATGTTTACAACATTGGGATTGCTGGGCCTGTCTTGCTTGGATCTCTTGCTTAGAAGGGCTGGGCAGGCACAGCCTTGATGAGGAGATTGTTGCTAGCTAATACTGTTTCGCTCACACTGCTGCTCTTTTTGGAGGCACGGAGGACTGGCACCCTCACAGTGACGGCTGGTATCGGCTGATCGCAGACTCCAGCAAGCTGTGTTCTAATGAGGGCAACTCAGCAAACCTTAGCCTGATCTGCTAATGCCAATTCCAGTAGTGTGCCCACCTTCCAGATGAGGAAATGGAAGCACAGGCAGGGCATGGCCGAACCAGACCCCATGCCTGGCAGTGGACCAGAGCGTGGCCCCCGGCCACAGGGCTACCGTACTCTGCCAGGCTCTGCCTTCTATGGGTGCAGAATCCACAGAACTTTTTCCGGGATCTATTTGGTAGTCAAGACTCCATCTCTTGGAGTCTTGGGCCACGTATATCAGAGTAGCTCTGACAACAGAAGGAAGCCTGTGATGACTGGGTCCACTATTTGGGGGTGGAAAGCCCCACCATCCTGATGTAATAGACTAGTTATCTAGACACAAGGAAAAGGTGGACCACTGTGACCTGGTGATAGCTGATTTGGGTGCTCCCTAAAGCTCTTCAATGAAGTATAGTATTGTGGGAGTCTGTTGTACTTGAGAAAACTGAAGGAGACCCATTGCAAACCTGACTAGAACCACACTGGTCCTCTGTGGACCCTGAAGGCCAGTTAGCTTAGCTGGAATGACCTGGTGGGTAGAGCACATAGGGTGGCTTGGTGAGTGACAGCTTGTCACAGTGAAGGCTGGCATCTCCCTACGGTGGCCCTGGAATCTAGGAGAGAGACCAGCGCAGGCAGGAAGGAGGCTCTGGTGAAGTTCCTGGGGTGTCTGAATAACGGTCCAGGCTGAGTGGAGCTGGTGTCCCTTCAGACTGAAGGGCTCACGAAGCAGGCATTCAATAATGTTGGAGAGACTTGAAGTGTCGCTGGTGGATGAGTTAACACTTAAGGTGGTCGCTATGGAGATGGACGGCAGAATGTCAGAGAATGTGGTATGTGAGGGGCCTTTCTGTTTTCAGGAAAAGCACATGCCAGGAACGCCCACCTAGCTTTGCCCTCATGCCTCTTCCTAAGTTTCTCCTGACTGCTGTGAGTGATGAGTGTCCTTTATCCTGCCAAACAGTACTCTTGGGGCAGCCGTCTTCCTCTTTGAGACCCGGTTTTCCCCTCTCACACGCTGTAATGCTCATCCATCGCCACTAGAGGGCTGAGGTTTTGCATAATGACAGGACACCTTCAAGTTCATGGGTCTTCCCAGGAACTGAAGAGGCCGAGCAAGGAAGACTCTGAAAACTGACTTAAGCAATATATATATGGTATCGGTGCGTGTCAGTGGGAGCGTGGGAGGAAGACGGTTTCTATTGCTTCCACACCCCGTGTGGACAGTGGCTGAGGTCTGAGTGGATGATGGGGGCAATGGAAGCCCCGTTAGATCTTGGCAGGGTGGCTGTGGGTGTTGGTGGAGCAGCTGGCCGTATAAACGTGCATTCGTTTACTCTTTTCAGTGAAGGGCCTGTTTAATCTTTAGTTTTAAATGCAGACATGTTAGAGGGAGAGAGGTCTCCACCAGAGAAAATTGGTTTCTCTTTTCCCACTCCGTCTGTCTTTTGCCCTCACCCCCAGCTTCCTCTTGGGCTGTTCGTTGGGGTCTTGGTCGGCATCTGGTCATTTCTGGATGTCGCAGTGGGTTCTTGGGCTCCCGAGGTAGACAGCCCAGTTCTAGAAGGCCAACCCAAAGGGAGGTGACAGAGAGGCTCGTTCTCCTCCTCAGTCCTGCCGCAGAGCCTGCTGTGACAGATTCAAAGCCGGAAGTGCCGAGCATTTCCCGCTGCTCCATCCTGGGCGTGTGGCTCCCCTGTGATGTGGGTGGTGTGGTCTTAGTGTCCCTCAGTGTGTGGGTGCTGATGAGATTTTGGCTCTGTTCCAGCTTAGGGTGTGTCTTAGCTGGCTCTCCTTCACTGTGACAAAGTACCTAGGACAGCTGGCTTGAAGGAGGGAGGGTTTATTGGGTCACGGTTTCAGAACTTTTAGTCCATGGCCACTTGGCCCTCATGCCTTTGGGCTTGGGGTGGCTGAGGACATTATGGTGGGGGCATGTGGCAGAGGAAGTTCCTATGTGCTGTGGCTATCACTCTATATAAATAAAACACTGATGGCCAGTGACCAGACAGGAAGTATAGGTGGGACAAGGAGAGAGGAGAATTGGGGGAACAGGAAGAAGGGGGAGAGACACTGCAGCCACTGCCAGGACAAGCAGCATGTAAAGACGCCAGTAAGCCACCAGCCACGTGGCAAGGTATAGATTTATAAAAATGGGTTAATTTAAGATAAAAGAACAGTTAGCAAGAAGCCTGCCACGGCCACACAGTTTGTAAGTGATATAAGCGTCTGAGTGATTATTTTATACGTGGATTGTGGGACTGCGGGGCTTGGTGGAACCTGGAGAGAAGCCCTCCAGCAACACCTATGTGTCTCATGGAACAAGAAGCAAAGGTGGGCACAGGGAAGGGACTGGGGGTCTCAGTATCCCCTCTAAGGGTATGTCCCCACTGACCTACCTTCCTTTCTCCAAGTCCACTGTTGTGAGATGTACAGAAACATGGGTGGAGTGGGTGTGGGTACAGTTTTATGGAATAAAAATAAACTCACAAGCTTTTCAACTCACTAAGTACTACCAATTTTACTTAGTAATCCCGGCCCGTGTCAGTCACAGGTTCTTTTACCCCAGTGTTAATTATTCTCAGGTCATACATTAGCTTCACATAATGACATATAAGTATGGGTTACAGGGTAGCCAGTGAAGAGTTAAAAGGGTCAGGCAGACTCAAAGGGGCTACCGTGAAGGCACAGGCAGAGATCTGGTTTAGACAGGGAAGGATCTCCACAGGGATTTGATAGTTTTATGAACCATAGGTGGGGAGCTGTTCAGGGGCCAAGTTGTCGAATGCAGGACTGGGTGAATGGCGGTTCCAGCAGGCTGTGTCAAACAGGGGACTTTGCTGAGCTGAGCCCCTGGGGTCAGTCAGGAGTTTATGGCCTGTTGATCCCATGACACTGGTACCCAATGGACTGATGACAGCTGGGTGGATGTGCTCCCATGCGAGTGTTCCTCCTCACACCTAATTCAGGTGAGGGCGTTGCCTCTTTCCTTAGCCTGGTGTGTTTGATCAGTCCATGAGTCAGGTTTTCCTAATACAGCTTAGATATGCCCATGTGTTCCCAATTTAACTTCTGTTATGCAAATAAGTTGTTGATCAGTCTGTGTCTCATGGACAGGGGGATGGCCGCTTCCTCCCATACACATGACGTAAAGTGGGTCATCATCAGCGTTTGCATGCAGAGTGGAGCAGGGTGAAACGGAGTCACTTCAGCCAGGCACGTCCCCCAAACTGCCGTTCTACACCATGTGGAGTCAGTTGGAGCAGGCCACAACCTGATCGCCACACCCCCTCCTAAAGGTTCGAGTGTCTTCCATCACGTCACAGACTAGGGCCAAATGTCTAACAGATGGGCTTGGAGACTCACCCGGATCCCAACTCCAGCCGTAACGTGTGAAGCAGGCACAGGCTTGAAGGCGTGCGGCATGGCAGGCACAGCTCTCACTGTGGTTAGTGCGGATTTCCATCTGTTGTAGTCTAGAAGTCTGAAGACAAGCACGTCCCCAATCCAGTCACTTTCCCCACTCCCCCACACCATGTTTCCCTGCCCCAGTGGAAGAGGCTAGGCTGTAGAAAGTTCTCTCTGTGGCTTCTTTCCCTGAAGGAATGAATCAGGACCGAAATGGCCAAAGGGCAGGAAGCGCCAGGGAGAATGAGAAAGGAAGCACGTCCATGTTTAATTCATAAATCAAATAATCTGTCGCCCTCGGCAGTGAACAGGATACTTCTCACCCCGTGCTAGGCAGCCCTTTTGGGAAAACAAGCTGTGGTTAATCGCATTATATTTCCTGAGCACCCATTTGTCAGCCACTGTGTCGGGGATTGCAGGGCATATAAAGACTGAGATGAAGGCCTGATCTTGAGGGGTCTTACAGTAGAAGATGCTACTTACACTTAAGACAGCAGGGTCCAGCAGTGCAAGTTCAAAGCAAGGTCCCTTTGTTTTTTTCATTGATGGGGATACAAGCACACCACTAATGAGCTGCATGTCCAGCCCCAAGGACCCATTTGACTGGGGTATTACAGATGGTGCATTGATGTGGGCATTTTAGTACAATGAAATGAAAAAGCATGGGAAGTTTAGTCCCACCCATCAGGGTTCTCAGGCTTGTCTGTGGAGTAGGAACTTTGGGAAATGTGGAGGTTTGCTGAGTGCCTGGCTAGCCCCCTGCTTGGGCTGCGTGGGGACTCAGTCTCGGGTGAATACCGAGAAAGCTGTTGCTGGTAGGGACTGGGGTCTTCGTGTCCCAGGCAGTGGCAGGAAATTCTTACCCAAGACCAGGGATGATGATAAGAGCCAAGACAGCGAACTGTCTGGGCCTGAGCCTGAGAAAGTGAACACAGACTTGCATAAATATGTTTGACCCGACTCAAAGGACAGAGCTGGAGTGGGGCAAGGGATGCAGGGACAAGAATTGGGTTCTGGGTGTCACAGAGGTGGAAATGGAAGTGGGTTGGGAGCAGACGGGGTGCTAGGGACAAGAGGACATGTCACCGGTGTGCCAGAACTTCTGCTGGTGCCTCCATGTTTGTGTAATAAGCGGCACACCAGAGCTGGGTGGGTCACGTGGCTTCACAGGTCAGCCGCATGGGGGTGAGATGGGGTTACAGCCAACAGGCTTTGGGTACCTGCAGGTGGGGGGGTGTTTGTGGAAGTCTGCTGATGGGTTCTGCTCTTGGGTGTCTGAGATTGAGCCTCCGCAGGACCTGGGAAGAGGCTGTGGACGCAGTGAGTTAGACGTGGCAGCAGGTGGGGCCCACTGGGAGCTCATCAGCTAGAGGTAGCGTTGAATCCGTGGGAAGGGATGAGTTCAGGAACGAGCGTGGGGCCAAGGGAGCATCTCTCATCAATCTCTTCTCACGACAGGTCTGCTTGGTGCCAGGGTCTGTGGTAAGCAGATGCCAGTTACATATACAGGGCAGTGTCGGGGCTCAGGGAGAAGCTGGCACACTGAGATGGTGTTGGAGTTAGAGGTGTGGGGGGCAGTCACCTGCCATACACAGTCTTGAAGGAATCTAGATGGAAGGCCCCGCCCCCTGCAAGGGCATATTTATATTCTAGTGCACATCGATGCTGCCTTCAGTAAGCAAGCAAGGCCCCCAGATTCTGCAGGCCAGTTAGGAACCTTCCTTTTTGGTGGGGGAGGAAAGAGAGGCTTCGAATCCCACCAGTACAAATTACGGTGACCTCTACGAGATGCAGAAAGAATCGAGAGGGGCAGAAGTCTTGATCTACCCTGGGTTGTGAATGGTTGCTGCCCCGCACACCCGGTACATCTTCCCGATTCCCTAGCCTCTGCAGCCAGCCTACAACTGGTGGCTCTCTCCATATTTGTGAGGCTCACCATCTACAAGAGGCTTAATAGTGCCTCCCCCCAAGGTGTCCACCCCCTAGTTCTGTGACCAGTGAGTGTCTTACCTTACACAGATGGCAAAACAGACTTGGAAGACGTGAGGAACTTAAGGAGATTAAGATGAAAAACGATCCTGGGCTACCTGGACAGAGCTAATGTAATCCCAGGAGTCTGTGGTAGTGGGAGGAGGCACAGGAGAGGTCGAGGAGATATGATACCTGAAGTCGAGGTTATGGTGACAAGATTGTTGGGGACCACAAGTCAAGGGAGGCAGGCAGTCTCTGTGAGCTCAAAAGGACAAGGAAATAGGCTTTCTTCTGCAAAATAACACACCTGTAATACCCTATTTCAGTGAAGTGAGACTTATTTGGACTTCTGGCATCTAGAACTGTAGGAACAGTCTGTATTGCTCTCAGGCATTAAATTCACAATGATTGATTATAGCAGCAATAGGAAAAGAATGCTACTGTGTATCCTTATTTCCAAGCACAAAGGTTGCTCCAGTTTAAGTGCTCAGTATAATTTGCTGGGTAAGTGATGGGTCTAGGGCTTGATTGACTCTGACCTCGGAGGTGGGAAGCCCTGAAATGCTGCTAGAGGTCAGCCTGGTCTGCCTGGTCTACCTGGTCTACCTGGTCTACCTGGTCTACCTGGTCTATCTGGTCTACCTGGTCTGTCTGGTCTGCCTGGTCTATCTGGTCTACCTGGTCTACCTGGTCTACTTGACTTCATTTAGACCGTGGTTTTACTCTGGTGGCAGATCTTAGGCACAGTTATTTATGGAAGAGACCTTGTTTGGGCACAGGGTGTGTGCCAGGCTCAGTAGCCAAAGCTCAGCTTTGCATGCCACCTGAGTGTCCTACAAGTGATAAATTCCCCCACCAGGCATGTGGCCACATTGCTCATGCTGTATGCTCACATCCTCTGCTCACCTCCTAGGCTGGGGAGCAGCTTCCAGTTACCAGGTAACTAGGAAGACTCTCACTGTGTGACTGGGCATGCCAGTACTGTTCGGGGTGTAGTAGTTATTTTCATTTCACTAAGACTGAAGCCCCTGAGAACAATGTGTTGGGAGTTATTTATTTTTTGTCAGTTTTATAGTGTTCAGTCCATGGTTGCTTGGCCTCGTGTGCTTGGGCAGGCAATCATGTCGTCAGGGTGGGGGGTGTGTGGTGGAGGAGCTTCTCCACTTCCTGGCAGGCAGAGAGCAGAGAGCAGAGAGAAAGGCATGCAGAAAGTTCAGGGCCCAGGTACGGGCCTCAGGTATGGGTCACTTCCCCATAACCTACTTCCTCCATCTAGGCCCCACCACTACCGTTCACAGTCTCCTGTTAATGCCATGTCCGGAATCTATCACGGATCCATCCTTTTATTAGACCAGAGCCTGTGTGACTGGATAGCTTGGAGAACCCTTAGGTTTTCATAACCCAGCTGAGGATCCTGGTCATACAAGGAGACAGTCTTCCTGTGCTCAGACCAAGCCAACGGGGTTCATAACACCAGGACTTTGCATAAACTAATTTGGTTTTAAATTCTTTAAGTTTGTCCTCTTGAGGCCAACATGTAAATTTATGTAAAAGAATGTGAAAACGAAATAACCAAATAACCTGGCTCTGTTCCCGCCGAAGGGCAGCAGCCTTGGCCCTGCTGGCCTGCACTGGGCTCTGGGACTCTGGGGCCCTGGACTGTTGTGTTAACTCAGGTTGACAGAGGTGGGGAGGGCATTGGAAGGAAGGGGGTTCTGCTCCAGTTTGACTAGTTCTAGCAAACTGGACTGCTGCTTTCCAAAGTCTCTGAAAGGTCGACATTGGTTACGAGTTCATCAGAGCCCAGCTCCAGAGCAGGTGACGGAGATGACCCTGGGGTCCCCTGGGGACCCACTGCTGCTGCTGCAGTTCCGACACCTCGAGGCACAGGGTCAGGCTGGAATCCTTGGGTTATGGAAAGGAGCCTGCATGTTCTCTGCATGTATACACATAATACAACACAACATACACACAATACAACACATAATACACATGCACCACACATACAACACATACACAACACACAACATATATACAACACACCACAACAAATACACATAACACACATATAAATAAGCATCACACACAACAAACATATACCACAACACAAACACACAAAACAGACATGTATATAGCATACAACAAACACACACATACAAACAAACAACACAAAAACATACCCACAACACATATAACACACATATAACACAATATACACAAAATGACACACAAGTAGCACAACATACACAGAACAACACACAAAACAAACAAAACATATACATGCACAATACCCACAAAAGGCACACACAACACACATAACATACACACAACACACCATATACAACATGCACACACAATAATGTACATGCCATACCATACACAACATACACACAATGCACATAGATAACACGTAACACACTAAACACACAATACAACACATACACAACATGCACACCTAAATCATGCACAGAACACAACACTTACACATACTTCCCCAACACACACACACACATACACACACACACACACACACACACACACACACACACACACACACATTATTGGGTGCTTGGTGTGTCCTCTAGAGCAAGCTGCAGGGCTCTGTGTGGCTGTGTAGAGGAGACTCCTTTCCCCATAGAAGATGGGCTGGAGTAAAAGGCGGGGAGGGGGAGGGGAGAAGGGGAAAGAGAGGAGAAGGATGGGGAGGAGACTGGGGCGGGGGGGAGAAGGAGGGATGTGCACACAGATCCAAGGGAGGGAGCAACATTAAGCCCAGAGTCATGGGCAGCCGCCTCTACTGTGGCTAATGCGGTTGAGGACTTGCGTTCGGAGTGGTAACAGCCTTAGGAATGAGTGGAATAATAAGAATTATAAAAACAGTAAGACAGCTTTGGGCGTGTTTCCTTGATTGTGTGAATAAACTGCAGGCAGTACAGGACTGGCTGGGGCCCCTATGTATGTGCACATGCGCACACCAGGAGACTTAGAAGGGGTCATATTTATTTGTAAGCACTACCTTAAAACTATGTTTGTGGTTTTGTTACTTACCCTTGCCCTCCTTCCAACCACTGTTCCTCTCATGGGCAGGGCAGGGGGCATGAAAGCAGTCTGTTATGTACCAGTCACATGCTTCTCAAGTTCATGTATCATATGCAAACAGGACTTGTGTGTCTCCACACCTTGTTTTTCCTGTAGAATCATAGCTCAGTTAACTGAATAAATCTGACTTGGGGCTGCATAATATTCCACAGTTTGGATCATCATTGTCTATCCAATCATGTGTATGCTGATTGGTGGACATTCCTGTTGTTGTTGTTGGTTTTTTTTTTTTTTTTTTTTTTTTTTTCATCTCAAACGGGCCTGGAGCATACAGCCTTACCTAGCATTGTCTTTATCCCAATGGGACAGATGCTCAGCAGGGAATTCTTGCTTAAGGACATAGACTTTTTCCATCAACAACGAGCATTATCAGATTGCTCTCTGTTGGCTCTATCACCTCCCATTTCCATCACCGACAGAGTGGGTTTCTTTTTCTCCCGCTTTCCTGAGAGCCACTTACTGTAATCAAATCTGTCCTCCTGTGTGTTAAGTCTCAAAGCTAGCTCATTAGCATTCCTTAGCCTATCGGCAAGGTTAGCATACATTATTGAATATTTTTGCAAAGCAAGAATTGGCCTGTGAGTCTGACCTGTGACTTGGGTTTTGTGAGGGAGCAGATAATTGGCCTGTGGCCTCTCTCAGACCCTTCTTCTCTGTGTGCTACTCTGACCAGATGGAAGTCAGTAGAAGATGTAGACACTGGACTCAGATCAACCAGAGGGGGTATTGGCCGCAGCCTGGATGTTCTGTGCACCAAATCTAACAGTTCTGATGAGAGTGAGGCAGATACAGCAGAGGGTAGAGCTGCTGAGGGCGTGGTTGCCCCACTCCAGATAGCCAATCACTTTGCATCTTGAGAATGCCAGCCAGCTGATGTAGGCAGGAGGGAGGTGGGGCAGGAAGAAGCTTGGCCAGGCCCGTGCGAGAGAGGTAGGCAGGTGCTGAGTGGAGCTTGGCCCTGGTAGGTAGGCTCTTGTTTCAGCAAGCAAGCCCTATACTGTGTGGTGGCTGAGAGAGGGGCCTCCTCATGCCCAGGGTCTTCTGTCTAAGCTCAGGGAGGTTGGGCTATTACCAGACTTCCTGTCCACATGAAGGTTTGCCCAGCATGTCCAGCCTTCTCTTCTCTACTGTGCCTAAGGCAGTGTGGGCATGGCAGGGTCTCAGCAGCCTTGTTATATGGGTATTAAGAAGGCCAAGACAGTGGGAATGAGGCAGAAATTGGATTCCCCTGAAGTTTCCATATTCCTCCAATAAATCTCACGCATACATATGTATACACACATACACACGTATAGTGTGTGTGTGTGTGTGTGTGTGTATGTGTGTGTGTGTGTGTAAGTTCTTATGTGAATCTGTGTGCACCTGCTAGAGGTCAACCTTAGGGGTCATTCCTCAGGATCCACCTGTATAGTTTTTTGATACTGAGTCTCTCACTAGGACCTGGGTTTCGTGGATCAGGCTAGGCTGGACCCCCACACCCCTGGGTCTTCCTGCCTCTGCCTCTTCAGTGCTGGGATAATGAGCATTTGCCACCACTCCTGGGTTTTTGTGTAGGTACCCGGGGATCCAACTCAGGTCACCATGCTTGTGTAGTTAGTGCTCCAGTGACCGAGACATCTCCCAGGCTGTTCTCTGTATCTGTGGATCACCTTTACACCTCTGTCATGAACACATCTTTTGAGGAAACACACGTCTTTGCAGTCCGTTCTCTTTATCTGCGGACCACCTTTACACGCCTGTCATGAACTCATCTATTGAGGAAACACACGTCTTTGCAGTCTCTCATTTTCGCTCTATGATCTCGATAAGCTGTGGGGATTCCCGGTGACTGCTGCCGAGGACCTGGCTCACACTGATGAGCTGTACCCAGCTCTCTCTGATGCTCTCCATCCATCCTCCTAGAGCCAGTCTGGCCCTAGTGGGTCAGCTGCACTGCTTGACCGAAGACAGGCCATGGTGTTGCCTTTCAAACCTAAGCTTTCAGAATCCAGATTACTTTTGGATGATGCCTACTCACACCTCCTTGCGGGAGAGTTTATTTTGGTTTTGTCTGATTTGAATAAGCTGGTTTTTCTATATGCTGACTATACAGGGCTCCTTTTTAAAAAAATCTTAAATGAAGAGGGGCCTCAAGAGATACTTATTTTAGACTGTGTGAAACCTGGTTCTAAAACAAGAATCCGCCAATGTCCTGCAAAATTTAATTGGTTAAATCCAATAATTCTCTACGGCACAGCAGGCCACTTCCTGTAGTTACACTTGGGGACGCTTGGTAGATAATTCATTTTGCAGAATTCATTAGGAAGTGGTGTTGTTCAAACCTAGATATTCTGCAGGTGCATTGCTGAGATTATTTTGTTATTGTTAATACCTCTGCCAAACAACCATGCTGCAACAAAAACATTGTTTGGAAGTTTTCTAGGCCAAGCTAATTGCATTCTTGGGATCAGTCAAACACTGAGACTTGATCCACCAGCCATCTCTTTATGGGCTAGGTTGTGTCCAGAGTACTTAGGGAAGGCAACTAGAGCCTGGTCTTCAGTCCCTTATGGGCTTGGGTATGAGTTAGGGACCCAGGAGAAAATGGGATCCACACACAAAGGAGTACCTGGGGATTGTGTAGTGATGAACTGCCTAGAGATGAGTGAGGAAGCTGTTATCATCCTGTTTGCCTTCCTCTTGTGACAATGCCTGATAATCTCAAGGAGGAAGGATTTTTGTTCACAGCTTTAGAGAGTTTCATCCATTGTCACAAGGAGACCATGGTGGCACAGAGTATCTCACATCATAGTGTCCAGGAAGCAGAGAGAAAGGATGCCCATGCCTTGGGCACTTTCTGGACTCAAGCCTAGGGGATGGTGCCCCCCACATTCAGGATGGATCTTAGCTAATCTTCTCTGGAAAGGTGGCCATAGACACACCTAGAGGTGTGCTTTCTAATCCCCTAGGCATCTGTTTTCATTACTTGTCTTGTTGCTATGACAAAATGCCCAATAAATGCAACCTAAGGAAGGGAGGGTTTGTTTTGGCTCACAGTTTGAGTGTGCAGTCTGCCATGTGGGAGGAAGTCAAGGTCACAGTAGCTTGAGGCAGCTGTCACGTTGCATTCATTCAGGAAGCAGAGAGAGAGATGATGTTAGTTCGCTTTCTCCTTTTTCTTCAGCTCTGTATCCTAGCTGGTGGGATGGTGCTGCTCACTTAGAATGGATCTTCTCACCTTGATTAACCCAATCTAGAAACTCCTTCATGGGCATGCCTAGAGATTTGTCTCCTAGGTGACTTCAGATTCAAAGTGACAATATTAGTCATCACAGCGTCTGAACTCTATCATCCTGACAATCAGGGTTAGCGGATGTACACTCATAGGTGTGACGGGGTGAAGGAGCTGTTATCAGAACTAAATGGTGTGTGTGTGTGTGTGTGTGTGTGTGTGTGTGTGTGTGTGTGTGTGTATGGAGGAGAGTCATCTCCTGAAGTCATCTCCATAGCCTCATTCTGAGGGGCAGATACTGGAAGCCACAGCCCAGTAGCACTGAAACCAGGAGCAGGCAACCTCAGGAGACCCTCCTGTCTGCTGACCTAACATGATGAGAAGCATGAGGGTCAGGAAGGCTGCTGGTGCATTCTCAGCTGTGGTGAACAGTGACCTTGAGCTCCCAGAGGGGAGACTTTTCACATCTGAAGGATTTTTGCATTGAGTGTTTACTCCACATTTGGATTCGATGATCTCAATGCTACAGCCAAAAATCAAAGCCCTTGTACAAATTCTAGACTGGAGGGGGATTTTTTATCCTCCAGATGATATCTGGGCCCTTGGGTTGCCCTAAAGCTTACACCATCATTGGTGCCTACTGAGATACTTCCCAGGGAGAACTTCATTCCCTCTACTCCAGGCCGCCCCTTCCCAACTCCTTCTTCCCAATTCTGTTACCTCCAGACACAGAATCCTTGCCCCATTCCCGTCATCACCCAGGAGCCTTGTCATATCATTTACCTGCCACCCTGAGCATAGAGCCAGCCCATCGTAAGTGCTCATGAACCACGCAGAGGATCAAGTGATGTCTGGAGGTGGCACACAGCATGACTGCTGTGCTTGAGGACAGGGAGGACTAAGTCATGTCCTAAAACCTCAAAGCGAAGGAGAAACTTGTGTGTAAGAGGGTCTCTTCGTGACCCAGGGCAGAGGAAGACTAAACCAGCATGTATAGAGCATGAGGCCAAGTGGATGAGACTGACTTTGGTTCTGCGAAAGACGCCACAGGAGACAGGTGAGGAAAGGCATTTAAAATGTCCGACACTGAAAGTGGACCCACACCCCCAACACACAGCTCTGAAACACAAAGAAAAGGGCGCCATTGTGGAATGTTTTCCTAGTGTAACTGCCAGCACTGTCTTTGCCAGAGATGCTGTGACCACTCCCAAGAGACCCCTGAGGTTGGGCCTGTTGATGTCCCTTCACAAAAGGAAGGCATAGGAAGGTCATCAGACCCTCACCCAAGATCTCACCACTCTCTCCCACATCCCCTCCCCAAGTTCTACATAATTTTGTAATAAGTGTGTGGTCTTGTGGTCCCCAGAGATGCTGGAGTATGTGTAGCTGTAGTGTACGTGAACTGAAGGGGGGCGCACCATCTGTTCAGCTTTGGGAAAGGTGTCATAGGTGAGACTTTCCAGTGGTGAAGGTGCTTTGGGGATCCCACACTCCTGTAAGTGATCCCTCACCTGTGTTCCGTAAGTCCAGTAATCTCATAGGCTCACCAAGTTGAACCTGGGTGGGATGGTATGTGGTCTGTTGGTGATGCTCTGTCTGGGGGAAGTAAGTATTGGTTCACAACTCCCAGGGAGTTCGTGCAACCACAGCCTTGCTGTTGGAAAGATACAGAGTGTCTGAGTGGGAAGTTCATAGAGAGGAGCCCCAAAGGCTAGCTGCTGCCCCAGGGAGCGATAGACAAAAGCAGCAGATGGGTTACTCTAGGCCTGAGGTACTGCGGGGTGTGTGTGTGTGTGTGTGTGTGTGTGTGTGTGTGTGTGTGTGTGTGTGTGTGTGTACTGGTACATGTCAGTAGAGGCTTGAACACAGGGTCCTGTGGAGAAGTCAGCTGGCCACCCCGTGTGGCAGCTAAGGAGTTCTTGGATTCAGAGACCAACAGTTCCCTTCCTAGGTATAAGTCCCAAAGAGATTGCCAGCATATCCCTCAGGTGGCATTTGGGGTGATGAATGTTGAGTATTTTTCTTGTTGGGAGCATGGATAGTGTAACACTCACTCCTGTGGTACTTTGTGGCTCTGCTGCTGAGTACAGTGGCTAAGAAAGGGTGAGAAGCAAGCAAGGAATAGACATGTACGCAAACACACAGCTTGTAAGAACACCATGAGCGGAAAGATACTCGCTGAATGCTAATCACCGCTTTCCTGGGTTGTCAGGGAGAGCTAGCGGCATGAAAAGCAGTGAATGGGTTCCCACATAAGGGAATAAAGAATGTAAGAGAGCCTTGCTCAGATCAATGATGATAATGTGTCGTACACAGAGGACAATAGTGATGCCATGTCGCCAAGGGTCTCAGACCAGCGCAAAGCAATCCAGCACCCAAGGCTTGAAGACGGCAGCCCTGGCCGCAGCAGGCATTATCACTCTCCATCACACCTTCATCTTCAGGGTTGATGGAAGACTCCTCTTCAGGCGATGAACCGAAGCCTGGAGCAGTGGGTCACTGTGGCTCCAGGTCACCGCAGAAAGATTAGTGAAGATCGGTAAAGGCTGGCTTCTGTCCACCTTGCTTCCAACACTAGCCTTGGCACATGGTCACCACCCAGCAAGTACCTGCTTGCTTCCAGCACTAGCCTTGGCACATGGTCACCACTCAGCAAGTACCTGCAGGAGTAAACAATGCTGGTTCTTTATGGATGTCAGGCCTGGGTGTTGGAGAAGGACTTGCTTAGCCAAAGAGCAGAGTCCACTGGAACCAGGAGAGGAGCAGATCCTTCACCCTGGTCCCATGGAGAGAGCTCAAGGTACCAGCCAATGCATGAGCCTGATTAGACAGAGGGTCATCTGGGCTGGGGACAGTTACCCAGAGCCCAACTTCTGGCTGTGGTGCTGGGGTTGGGTGGAGAGGGACTCCTTAGCCTGGTAGCATGACAGAGAGGCTCAGAGTGCTACAGGCTGCTGCCCTCTACCCCACCCCTGTGGCTCAGTGGCAGCATCACCTCTATTAACAAGTCAGTGTGCATAGCCATCCTCATAATTGGCATCTCTCTGGACTTTCTCTGACCTGGTAGCTACTGGCTGGAGGCAGGATGGCTCTGCAGAGCGTCAGCAAATCAGCCAGTCTGGGCACAGGCCACGGTCCTGCTTCCTTGGCATCCATCCTGGACATGCAGGGCTCTGAGCTGTCATTGTCTGCTGGTCACTGGATGACCAGCAGAAGCCCAGTGCACAGCATTAGAACTAGCTGCATCTGCAGATTCTGGCCCATACAATGGATGAAAATGCCTATGTGTTCTGTGTTCAGTTTATGTTCGCCATGGAGATCCAGGACAGGGCAGCTGAGGCCTCCTTTGCTAGTCTGTCTGCTGATCCCAGCACCCCGCCCCTGCCCCCGTGACAGGGTGGGCCCTGTGGTCTCTCTCCGTCACTTGCTTTTCCCTGGGTCCCATCTGTGCCTTTGCCACAGTGACAGCTTCTACTGGACTCAGATTCCAGAGCTGATGACTCTGCCCTAGACCAGAGAGGGAAGAGCCATGGTCAGAGGCATGGGACAAAGACCTGAGGGACAGTAACTGGTTAAGAGAGTGGCATCATTACCTGCTCAGCACTGGCCCTGGGTCGCTTGCTTTATGTAATTCTTTTGTTCCCCGTGTGTGTGTGTGTGTGTGTGTGTGTGTGTGTGTGTGTGTGTGTGTGTGCGCGCGCGCGTGTGCATGTGTGTGTGTTCATGTGTATATGTGTGCATATGTGGGTGGGCATGGGTACACGCGGAAACATTTTAAGTGCACTCTCAGGCTTGCAGGGCGAGCA
This sequence comes from Peromyscus maniculatus bairdii, assembly GCF_049852395.1. Taxonomy (NCBI): domain Eukaryota; kingdom Metazoa; phylum Chordata; class Mammalia; order Rodentia; family Cricetidae; genus Peromyscus; species Peromyscus maniculatus. Next base: position 90,129,164 of record NC_134862.1, read on the forward strand.
CTTCAGTATGGCAAGCACGTCATTGACCCAGACACCTCTGTAGGCCTCCATTGTTTCTTTTACTCCTTACAACGGTCCTGAAGTAGGAACTGTTATTGTCCTTTCTTTATATTGGAGGTAACTGAGGTTTGGAAAGGTTAATAAAACTTGCCTGCGGTCACACAAAGCAGTGAGGCAGAGACCGAATCCCAGCAGGGACCTTGTGACTCACACAGTGTGCCTCAGCTCCCTGCAGAGCTGTCCCTCAGTGTGGACCCAGTGGGAGTCTGCGCTCCCAGTCCAAGTCCTCATTTCTCTCCTCTGTGCCTCAGGCTATGCCACCTCATCACCCTCCCCACAGCCAGCTGAGGGAGGAACATCAGTCTTCCTATCTTATAAACAGAGAAGTCACAGTCTGGGGAGGTGAAGGGTATGTTCAAGGTCACGGAGCTAGTGATGGGCAGGTGGAGACTGAAGGAGGACTCTTCTTCATCCCGGCAGTGCCTGTGAAAATGGAGACAGGGGCTAAGGGGGGGCTTGGCTTGTAATGACAGGAGGGTTATTTGGGGGGGGTGTCTGTGAGAAGGGTAGATGAGGGGACCACAGTGGCTGTCGCAGCTTTCTTTTGCTGTGGTGAAATGCCTGGCAAGATTGGCTTAATGGAAGGGAGGTTTTGACTCGCGGTTTGGAAGTTTCGGTCCGTGGTCAGTGGCTCCATTGTTTTGGGTCCCGTGGTGAGGCAGGAGGCCTTTGTAGGGTGTGCTCAAGCAACACTGCTCTCCTAGTGGGAGAGACAGGAAACAGAAGAGGGATAGGGCAAGAGAGGGGGGAAGGGAGACTAGGAAGGGCTGGAGTCCCAACCAAAATGTCCGTGATGACTTAACTTCCTCCCACTAGGCCTCACGTCTCAAGATCTACCACCTTCCAGTAGCACCACAGGCTGGTGACCAAGCCTTTAACACTGGGCCCTTTGGGGCCATTTACGATCTATACTGTTATGGTAGCATAAGGAGGTCAGGGGACCAGAGGCTGAATGTGGGGTGTTGGTAGGGGGTCAGATGTGGAGGAACAACAGATAGAAGGGTGGGGTTCCATTTCCTTCCTAATCATCGGGTCACTCCTCCCATATCCAAGTGGCCCCGCCCCTTTAGACTCAGCGATGGAATTGGCCGGGTCCCATCTTCTTGGCAGGCCACAGCACGGGGATCCCTGGTCATGACGAGAGTGCATGGGGGCACGGTGACAGTAACAAGCTGTCCGGTGTGTGCTGGGCACAGTGACAGTAACAAGCTGTCGGGTGTGTGCTGCCCAGGAGACACAACTCCTGATTCTGCTTCTCCAAAGGGCCCCCGCTAGATGAGAGCCAGTGGAGTTAGGACAAGACTCAGCTCCCTGTGTTGGCTTTAAGCTGCCTGCCTTGGTCTTATTAGCTTTTCGTCATGCAGGGATAAGCAGGCACATTGGCAATCCTTAGATGGCAGAGTGCTGGTGCCCATCCTGCTGGGTCATGCCTGGTGGTGGTACTCATGGATGTATTATGAAGTGTTCCTTATCCCCTCTATAATGGAAAGTGAGACCCACTAGCAAAGGCCAAGGATGACAGAAGGAGAGGGTGAGTCCTGGACTCCAGATCTGCCCTTCATCGGGTGGCCCTGGGCAATTCTGACTGACCTTTCACTCTTCTCTGTGCTTCATTTGGGGGAAAGGTACCACATCTGTTGGGGGGAAGGAAGCTACCACATCTGTTGGGGATGCCACCTGCTGATCCGAGGCACCAGCTTCCCGTGACAGTGGGAAAGGCGTGAGCAGCGGTCGAGGATGAGAGACAGCTGCTTTGAGATGCTTCACGGTCCTCGATGGCTGAGCAAGGACCTGGAAAAATGCTCGGCACCGCGTACAGCCTCCAACAGCTGTCTGAGTCTGCAGCTGCTGCTCCACTCTACCCAGGAGTGCATGAGACACTTCCCCAGAGCAGTTTAGAGTCAGCGAAGGAAGAGATGACAGCCCACAGGCTGCACTCATTTCAGACAGAAAACTAGGACTAAACATAGGTCCTATGTAGCCAACCGACCAGAAAGTTTAGGATTTTATTGAAAGCATGCTTTTACAGGAATAAGACATGGAGAGGAAACGAGACACTGTGTTCTGTGTCTGAACTGTCCGTGCACAGGTCTGGGGACTTACGGGAGGAAAGCCGCTTCCCAGGGGAAGTGTTTTGGGTCAGGGATGTCCTGGCTTGTTCCCTTCCCACATTTTCAGGTGGTACTCACAGCCATTTTTCCCGGACACAGAAGCAGATTATGGAACAAAGCTTTTGGTACTTTGAAAACAGGTGCATCAGTTCCTTGGCACTGCCTAACCAAGTACTACTTCCTTACACACTGGGTAGATTAAGACACTAGAGCATCTTCCTGGCTCTGAAAGCTTAATCTATGCAGACAAGGTGGTGCAGAGCCATAGCACTGTAGAAGAGCCCTTCTTGGCTAGTGGCGACTCCTAGCCATCCTTGGTGTCTCTGGGCTGACATCTGTACCACTTTGATTATATGGCCTCTGTGTGTCCATTTCTGTCTCTTATGAGGATATTCTTATTGGACTTAGGGCTTCTGCTCGAATATGACTTCATCTTTCCTAAATCTGTAAGGACACTAAGTAATGTCCTACACTGAGGCTCCAGGAGGACATGAATTTTTTTACCCATCCTGGTTTCGTTCTTGTTGACCTGTCCTACGTGCTCCTCCCGCCCCCTCCCCCAGGCTCTGTTTGAGCAGCTCTTGTTAGAATGAGGCAGTGTGAGCAGCCAATGTAAACCAGCCCTGCAAGTCACCCGAGGGTCACATCCCACAGTGGTCCATGAGAGGGCTGCAATGAGCCCCTTCCTGGTTTGTTTCTGTACCAGGCTGTGTTTTTGATTTCTCTATCACAGCCCATCTTGTTCTGTGCTGGCCCTTCTTCGTCTCCCACTGCCAAGCTTTATCCTCCTTACATCAAAGCTTACTTCTCTGAAACATTCTTCCTCAACTGTGCAGGTCAGTTTTCATTGTTGACTTGACACAACCCAGAGTCTTTAAAATTTAGCTGTTTTTTAAAAAATATTTATTTATTTTTATTTTATGTGTATGGATGTTTTGCCTGCATGTATGTCTGTATACCACGTGTGCCGGTGCTTGTAGAGGCCAGAAGAGGGCATTGGATACCCTGGAACTGGAGTTACAGATGATTGTGAGCCACCACATGGGTGCTGAGACTCAAGCCCGGGTCCTCTGGAAGAGCCATGAGTGCTCTTGCTGGCTGAGCTATGTAGCTAGAGTTTTCCTGCCTTGCCCACAGTCAGGACAAATCTTTGTCACCCACCAGTCCCATAGTCGCTCAGACCCAACCAAGTAAACACAGAGACTTATATTGCTTACAAACTGTATGGCCATGGCAGGCTTCTTGCTAACTGTTCTTATAGCTTAAATTAATCCATTTCCATAAATCTATACCTTGCCACGTGGCTCATAGCTTACCGGCATCTTTACATGCTGCTTGTCATGGTGGCGGCTGGCAGGTCTCCCTCACTTAGCCTTCCACTTCCCAGAATTCTCTTCTCTCCTTGTCCCGCCTACTTCCTGCCTGGCCACTGGCCAATCAGTGTTTTATTTATTGATCAGAGCAATTTGACATACAGACCATCCCACGGCAGAGCTATCTCTTCAGCCCACAACCTAGACCCTAGGTTCTTTATGAGGGATTATCTAGATCAGGTTGGCCTATGGTCATGTCTTCAGGGTAGTCTTGATTGTTAGTTGATGTGGGAAGACCCATAACACTGTGGGTGGTGCCATTCCCTAGGCAGGAGTCCAGAACTACTTTAGAGAGGAGAAAGCTGTGTAAGCAGTGAGCAGACAAGACTCTACTCTTGACCGTGGGTGTGGGACTTTGAGTTCCTGCCTTGACTTCCCTACAACAATGGATTACGAGCTGTAACAGTGAACCAAACAAACACTTCCTTGCTTGTGTTACCTTCTGCTGGAAGACACACCCTTCCCATGCCTGGCCTCCTGGTTGCTCAGTTCTCTTTCTTGGCATAAGTGATGCTTCCTCAGAGAAACCCTCCTTGACCGCCCACCCCACTCTGATTTCTTCATATCAACTCTTTCATTGTGGTCACCTAACCTACCATTTTCTGATATCTTCTTATCTATTTTTTAATTATCTCCCTGCCCCAGATTACAAGCTCTGTGGTGACAGAGGGTCTCATCCTCTTCATCACGGCTGTTTTTCAGAGCTAAAGAATGGTGCCAGAGAATCCTGGGCATCCAGTCAAGAATTTTTTTTTTTTTCATCTTTAGTAACTCCACACTTTCTTTTACCCTTTCAAGTCACAGAGTGGGCACAGCGTGCTGGATAGAGTACTGGCTGGCTCAGAGCTCATGTCTAGGCATGTGCTAACTGTGCCTCACTCATCCTGTAGCATCAAGAATGTCATTAAAACTCTCACTGGGCCTATATTTCCTGTACTATGTCCCAGAGGAAGTCCCTGTCACATCCACAGAGTTTTCCTTCAGATTAAATTATATCAGTAAGATAACACAGTATGAATGCAAAGCAGGGCAGCTTCAGCCAGAATAAGACACCACAACAAACACGGGCAAGAGACAATTCCAGACTCATCCTCCTAATGCTAACCTCTGATGGGCAGCATGGGAACTCATCAGCTGATGGAGGATGAGATGTCGGTCACTTCTTCACCTTCCAAGGTTTTGGGGGAGTACACAGTTACTATTTTTAGCAGGTTGCCTGTTTCATGAGGCATATTCAAGAAGGATTGTGTTTCCCTACCTCACAAGCTGATTCTGAGACGCCTACCTCCTGATGCTCGGGCTGGACTGGATAGAGGACGGCTGAGCTTAGGGTGGACACAAGCAGGGACTGATACCGCTGTGGTTTGGGGGAGACTCCTCACATGGGCTTCGGCTGGCGGCCATCTCTGTTCCATTGTCATGGGTGTGTTAGGGTCACTAGGAGGAGAGGGAGCCTGGCCAGGGGTGGTGGGGGCTGGGTCCAGCACTGCAGAAAGAGCTCCTTATCAGTGCTGTACCCTCCCCCGTTCCTTCTCTGTGGTTGCCCTGGACCACAGCTATGACTCTTTCAGAGTGTCTGTCTCAGCACTGTACCAGGTCCCAACACTTACTTCTCTCTCCCACCCTCATCAGTAGCTCTCGAGAGGCCTCTGATGTCCTACTCCAGGGCCTTGCTTAGTCTTGAGCTCTCAGGCAGGGTCCAGTCTCAGAGTTTCCTGCACACCTTGGCCATCTTGGATCTTGGGGACTTGTTCCTCCTCCTCTCTCTCTACTGCTTTGCTCTGGTCCCGTCCTGCCTTCTCTTGTACTCACTCCAATCCCCATCTCAAATGTCTGGAGAGGAAAGAAGTGGGGGTGGCTGGCGGCTGGTGGCTGGTGGCTGGCGGCTGGGTAGTAACAATGGAAGTTGGCTTCAACAGACTAAATTTAACAACTTGGATGGAACAGGCCAGTTCCTTGAAGCACTAAGTGCACAGAGCTCACGTAATAGGAGTGAGATTTCAGAAAAATTCAAAAATATATTTTTGAAATTAAACTTGAGGTTTAAACTCCCCCAGAGGCAAGGGTTTTTAGAGCCATGCAAGTCTTAAGTCCAGGACCAAAAGTGGGGTGCGTAAAAGAATAGTTGTCAAGTGTCACAATAAAAGCTTTTGCTCTGGTCATTCAAGGTCAGCCTGGGGAACACAGCAAAAACCCTATCTCAAATGTTTTAAAAAAGGAAAGGGAAAAAGCGGGCTAGGAATGGACCTTAGTGTAGTAGAGTGCCTGCTTGGCATGTGAGAGGCCCTGGGCTCAGTCCCTGCTGTTGAAAAGAAACCATCAATATGAAAACAGATTCTTATTTTTATTTGTGCAAAAGGGGCCAATGATTCAAACATATGCTTCCCCAAAGAAGGCACACAGATGGCGACTAAGCCCATGAAAAGATTCCCAGTGTCCTTACTCACTGGAGAAATGCAAATGGAAACCGCAGTGGCTCCATCCCCACACCTATTGAAACAGCTAAGCAAAATCAACCCTAATAATTTTGGACCTGGATGTGATGTGTCTGGAATCTCACATGGTGTTTGACACAATGTTACAGATACTTTGGAAAAGTTTATCAGTTCCTGACAAACCTAGACATACATTTATCGAATCATCTAGCAATTTTTCCCAGGGAAAATCATCCAGGGAAAACAGATGCCTCTCTGCAAATGTTTGTACTGGCTCTGGTTACAAATCATCAAAATTTAGGAACAGCCCAAGCATCTTCCAGCAGGTGAATTGGATAAGTGAGCTTTAGTGTATCTTTAGACCCGAGTACAGCTTAGTAGCAAAAAGGAGCAGGCTGTTGACATAAGCAACAATGTGACTAATGTCGAACACATTGTCATGTGAAAGGCAGCCGCCCGAAAAGCCCACATGCTTCATGGTTCCATTTCTGTGATATTTGAACAAAGGTAGAGCTTCAGAGATGAAGCAGACATCGGTGATTGCCAGGCAGGAAGCAGGATAGGAGAGCAGCTGACTCTCAGAGTCAAGAGGACAGGATGGGGGAGCAATAAAAACAATGTATCACCATCACAGTGTGTTCACAGGATTGCGAGCTTGTTGAGATTTAAGGAGTTTTCACTAAAAGGGTGGATCTTACTGTATTCGATTTTGAAAAAATGAGTGTGATGTTTGATGTGACTATATCACTGGGTCAGGAGTTCAAGTTCACCTAGTACTGTTTGGTGCTGGGCTATGTGGTCCAGTGGATTATTGGGACACACAGGAGGCTCAAGTGTGCACAACTGAGTCACAGCCATTTTTCTAGCCACCTTCAATCACAGCATCGTCCTTGTGCCTCTCACACTCATAGGTTTCGGAGCCTGAGGATTGCCCTCTGCCCTGCTGCCCCGTTCCCAGAGACAAGCAGGAGGCAGGGCTGAGGAGTCTGTGGACGATCTGGACAGGCAGAGGATGACCCAAATCTCTCTCCCGGGACACTGTGCTGTTTCCCCAGGGAATTGCTCATCCTTCACTGTGTCTTAGAGTCCTCCCTTCCTCCTCCATATATACTCTGTGGAGCAGCCCTGTGGGTACTGCCTGGATTAGTGTCGTGGAGTCTAATCTGCCACTAGAGTCATCAACCTCATCAGCATCATTCTCCATCTCTAAAATGGGGCAATAATAAACCTCTTTCATGGGGAATCAAGGATTAAATGATGCAAGTTTGTGTAGTACATGGCCCAGCACCTGACATTGTAGCTAGAGTTTTCCGGCCTTGCCCACAGTCAGGACAAATCTCTGTCACCTGCCAGTCCCACAGCCGCTCAGACCCAACCAAGTAAACACAGAGACTTATATTGCTTACAAACTGTATGGCCGTGGCAGGCTTCTTGTTAACTGTTCTTATATCTTAAAGTAACGCATTTCTACAAATCTATACCTTGCCACGTGGCTCGTGGCTTACCAGCATCTTCACATGCTGCTTGTCCTGGCAGTGGCTGGCAGCGTCTCCTTCTGCCTTCCTGTTCTTTTATTTCTCCTCTGTTAGTCCCGCCTATACTTCCTGCCTAGCCACGACCAATCAGGTTTTATTTATTGACCAATCAGAGCAACTTGACATACAGACCATCCCCCAGTACAGCCAAGTGCAGACCATCTCAGACACCTGCACTCAGGCCCATGGTCCTAATCATCCTCTATGCAAACCTGCTGGGTAACGCCACAAGGAACCCAAGAAGGGCTCCCACAGGACATACATTAACATCCCACAGCATGACATAGTGACCCTGTGAGGAATATAGTGATTTTCTTGGTTCTGGTCCTTATTACATTGGTAATACAATGAACTGTTTGTGAGCATGTCCCCCATTGCCACAGGCAGGGTACATCATGAGGCCAGGAGCTGTGTCTTCTGGAGTTTAGTGTCTCCAAGTGGCTAGCACAGGACCTGAGTATAAAAGATGCCTCCTGAAGTTGTCAACCAAGTGGACAGAGTTCAGCTGTGACATTGGGGTAGTGGGGATGCTGATGACCCTGGCCACCACAGAAAGCAACCAGGTCATAGCTTACTGGGGTGGAGCTCACTGGCACGAGCTGCCCCCACAGCTTTCCGGTCTCTACCCTCCTCCAGGGTGGGGCCCAGGCATGGAACTGAGTGTCTCAAGATCCCCAGCAGCTCCTCTGTCCTGCTTTACAACCAGCCACCACTACCCCAGTCAGCCCGGGTTCACCTGCCTGCGCTCTCTTGTACAGGGACAGAGATTCAGGCATGGGGCTGGGGTGGGAACAGGATCAGAATGTGGGGACTTGTCTGTCTTTCTAGCTGATAGAAAAAAAATCTATCTTGTCTGATAGATAAATACCGGGCACAGAAGGCACTAAAGTTAGCCTCCCTGGCGCTGGAGAATGGCAGCTGGAAGTCTCTGTCCATGGTCCTGCTTTGAGCCCATGGTTCGTGGGGGATACTGACGAGGATGCTGAGGACATTGCATTCATCAGGACATACATTTAGGAGACGGGTTATGTCTCAAAAGATTGGACTGGGTGATTAAGGAAGAGTGAATAGGGATAAAGGTCACTTCCTGCTCTCAGACGCCCAAAGCCAACAATACTCATGTAGAATGAGGTGGACTGGGGTTAGCTGGAGCACATGGAGAAGATCCAGGGCTGGTACAGCCAAGATGCATGTACAGAGGCTTGTGGTGCAGAGCAGAGATGGCAGCCAATGCTCTTGTTCTGTGGCAGCCAGCCTCACCTTGGGTCTAGTGTTCAGTTCCGACAGGCACGTTTTCGGGTGGACGTGTCCAGCCAGTCATGTCAGCGGATGATTAGGATGATGGGGTGACCTAGACTGGTTTGTGTAAGCAGTGGCTGGAGAGACTTTGCTTAGGGAGTAGAGATGTGCTGAGGTCACAATAGAGGCAATCCCTAAAAGCTCTGTGTGTGTGTGGGGGGGATTGGACCCATTCTGTGTATAGCTAATGTAGCACTGCCCTTTAGAAATTCCTGCAGGGATTGAACTGTTGTTATACATGAGCTGTGTGATAGATAACAGACATATGTGGCTGTGTGTACATGGATGTGTGTGTGCGTGTGTGTGTGTGTGTGTGTGTGTGTGTGTGTGTGTGTGTGTGTGTATAGTGTAGGTGCATGATCATATGTGTATATACATTTGTGTCTGCATGTGTACAGGTATCTTTTTGGCTGCTCTCCACCTCAGTTTATGAGATAAGATCCTTCACTGAACTTGGAGCTCACAGATTTGTACAGTCTGGTTGGCTAGCCAGTCCCAGGAATCCCCCTGTTTCTGACTTCCCCATTCTGGTATTACCATGTTCCACAGCTGCTACAGGGATTCTGGGATTAAAATCAGGGCCCCCATGTTTGTGTGGCTTTACCACCTGAGCCATCTCCCCAGACCACCCCCCCTTTTTTTTTTACAGTTAACAATGATTGCAGATTGAACTTTAGACAATACAATTTTAAACTGAAGTATTAGCCCACATGGTCAGTGCCACTGTGTGGGATACCAACCCTCTAGAGCAGTGGTTCTTAACCTGTGGGGTGCGCCCCTTTGGCAAACCTCTATCACCAAAAATATTTACATTACAATTCATCACAGTAACAAAATTATGTTACAAAGTAGCAATGACAATAATTTTATGGCTGGGGGTCACTTCAACATGAGGACCTGTATTAAAGGGCTGCAGCATTAGGGAGGTTGAGAGCCACGGCTCTGGAGGACAAATACAAGAATAGATCAGGGACCAACTATTTCCTCTAAAACACATGTTAGCAGACATATTTGTCTCACCCTGCCTCAGAGTCTTCAAAAGCAATATACAGAAAGAGAAATGAGCATGACCACGCACCAGCAAAACTCTATCCATGGACACCAAGGTTTTAATTTAGCATATTTTTTTACATGTTACAAAAACAGTATTTTTCTTTTGATGCTATTTTTCAACTCTTTAAAAAAATGTGAGAGTCACTCTTAGCCCACAGGTCATGAGAGAGCGGGTGTCAGGCTGGCCTGGCCTGCAGGCGGTGGCTCACTGCTCTGGCCTTGGCTGTGGGTGGATGCTTTAGGGAGAATCATAGGTCAGTCCAGTGAAGAGGATGCTCAGCTTGATAGAGCCAGCGGGAGATGCAGCATCCTGAGCAGTCCTGGCTAAATAACCAACTGTCCATCAAAGGTGGTACGGGGAATGTCCTCTGGGCACAAGCTATGGCGGTGTGTTCCTCTAGTTCTGTAGCCATGTTGAAGTGAGGAGACTTGGGGATGCTGTAAATACACTGCTTTGCAGAGTAAAGTCGCCCACGCTCACTTGGCTCTTCGTCTCAGCCACATGGGGCTGGGTTAGGAGCTCTCTGGGTGCTAAGCTGGCTTCCTTGCTCCATTATTATTATTATTATTATTATTATTATTATTATTATTATTATTATTATTATTTTTTACCACATATTCAGGGCTCCCTTAAATGTACCTTAGTGGAGGTTATGCTCAGTAGGTGTGGTAGACATCTTTCCCTTACTGTGACTAAATACTTGAGATAACTCATAAGGAAGAAAGGTTTGGGTTAACTCCTGATGTCATCCAACGCTTCAGCTCATGGTTGATTGGCATTGGGATTTTGGGCCTGTGGTAGGCAGAACATCATGGAAAGGGAGCCACATGGTAGAGGAGGCCTATTCACCTCTGCACTGTCAAGTGGTCAGGAAGGAAAACAAAACAAAGACAACCCAGTAAGACTAAAAAGGTCTTCGCTTCACTATGCCCCCATTCCTAAAGGTTTTTACGACCCAACACAGCAATGGGCTGGGATGTAGCTCCGTGGGCCGAGTGCTTACTTAGCGTGGAGTGGTGGAGCTCTGAGTTACATCCCCAGCACTGCATGAATCGAATGTGGAAGCACACACATGTAATCTCAGCATTTACGAAGTGGGGGCAGCAGAATAAGAAGTTCAAGGTCATCCTCAGATCTATAGTAAGTTGGAAGCCAGCCCAGGATACGTGGACCCCTGTCTCAAAAAAAAAAAAAAAAAAAAAAAATCCACCTGACCAAACCACCCATCCACCCACCCACCCAACCAAACACTCTAACAAAAACCAAACCAAGAGTGTCACGGGCTGGGCAGCAACCCCTTAACACATGGATGGGCCTTCAGATTCGTTCAAGATCCCAACTATAGCAGTGAGGAGACTTTGCTGAGAATATCTAAAGCCTCCACCCTCTGCCCCACCCTGCCCAAGAAAGGAAAGTCCCTGGGTCAAACACCTCTGTGTTCTGCCATTTAGGCCCCTGTAGCAGACAGGTGGCTGGGTCTTGAGAGCCTTTGCCCTCATGTGGATGGGACATGCCTCATCCTGTGACGGCAGAAGGTCCCCCCTCCCACTTCCTATCCTCCTCCTCTGACAAATGGGGAGCCACAGCTCCAGCTGAGCCTCGGAGTATGCAGTGGTGGGCATGGCCTGCCCGGGCTGCTGACCTAGTCTTGGGACATTTAGAGTTGTCATTGTTTCTCATTGTGACAACGTAGCTTCCCTTTCTTTCCTCATTTCCCCCTGACTTCTTTATACTTACAGTCGGCATTTCTGCCAAACAAACAAACAAAACAGATAATCAATAAACTGCAGTGCCTGTCAGGGAACATGCTAGAAGTGTTACATTTTTATGCCTTTTCCACGCTTAGCTCCTTTAGACTAGTTTTTCCTACATCTTTGTACAGGCTGCATAAGGAACAGAAAACGTTTTAAAAAAAAAATGCTACTTGGGAAGTTTCAAAGCAAACGTCATAGGCAGAAGACAACAGACCCGTGTGCCCATTGCCATTTTGAGCAGTGGCTAGCTCCCGGCCAGTTTTGTGTGGCCTCCACCTTGTCCTCTCCTCCTATGGTGTCTGGGGACAGAGCCGCAGGGAGTTTTGGGTAGCGGCACAGATCACATGTGCACAGTACTGACTGTATGTGTTCTCTTTCAGATAATCGCCTTCGATGAGTTAAGGACGGACTTTAAGAGTCCCATAGACCAGTGCAACCCTGTCCACGCGGTAAGTGGTGGTGCTGGTGGTGGGCAGGGAGTGTCCCCATGGGTCACCGGGCTTGTGAAGGACAGTGGGGGTTTTAAAGAGCAGAATAAAGGAGAACACACTGTCCTGGTCCTGCCTCTACTCCTTGCTGGTAGTTGTTACAGAGCCTCCTTGCTGAGGTCGGCTAAGCTCTTGCAATACGGTACCAGTCAAGTGTGGCATTTCCTGTAGCCCAGGGGCCGGGGATCTGCTGTATTGTGGTGCTGAGTCCTCAAGCCTGGTGCCTGTGATGTTTGGTTCCGTATCTGTGGCCATAGACAAAGGCTCTGTGTTGTCCAGCATGTCTGTAGGGTGAGCGAGGACCGTGTATGGACTGCTTGCTCTGCGGGAGGCGGTCAATGCCTGCGTTTCTGAGGGTAGACAGATGGATGCAGCACCAGGTACAGCCCCATTATCTGGTAGGCTTTCGTCTCTGGTGCCTGTGGCTTGGCGTCAGCTTGTTGTGCACCAGGGAATCTGGTGCGGTCTAGTTGATGAGCTCTGGGTTCCGTTTCTGGATGTAAGGTCTGGAACCCAGCGCTGCCCATCTCCAAAGCCCATCTTATGACCATCAGTTCAAGCTGGCTCTTGAAAAGACTTGGCTTTATACTATCTAAGCCCCGCTTCAGGGTGACAGTCTTTGATTCTGTACAGTAGAGCCAAACTATTTCAAAGTCAGCTATAAAAAGCAAACTGCGTTAGTTCAAAGTACCCCCAAGAACCACTTGAAAGCTTAGTGTATTTCATAAAAGTTGTAATTTTATTCTCCTCTACCAGTCGTACCCTCCACCTGTGATAGCTTGGCTCTGCCAGGCCTGAATGGTGTTTGCCCAGGGGCTCATGTCTTTCTGGACACTGAATTTGGCACCCACAGCACACACCTGCTCATCAGTACCCATAGGTGCTCACGGTGGCTTGAAGCCAAGCGTGTTCATTTCCAAATGAACTGGTAGGATTCCTGAGCAGAATAAGTGGGGAAGTTTGTCCGGCCCCTTGTTTCTAGCATGCCAGTTCCCTGCCAGCTTGTAGGCACCTGGTGAAACCTGGAGTCTGTTTTTTTTTTTTTTTTTTTTTTTGGCTTATCAGGACAAGTCCTTTATTTAGGCATTAAGTTAGGAATTGCATACCCCCAACCCTTTAGCATAGAGGTAGATTCTTCTGGAAAAAAGATAGTGCAGAAAGAGCAGTCACTAGGTAGCATCCAGAACTATTTGCCAGAGACAGAAATGGAAACTGAAATATGAAGGTGTGGACCTCTACACCTTACTCTTCCTAAGCTGCTGGGGTAGAGTCCAAGCCTTTGGACACACATACGTGCTTTACCACTGAACTACGTCCCAGCTCTAATTTTTTTGTAAACTCCTATTACAGCAACATTTCTAATTAGTTATCAGATTAATTAAGGAGCTGAGTTCTGTGAAGCCCAGACGCAGACAGACCGAAGCCTGAGGTGCCCCTGGAGAAGAGGGATTAAAAACAAAGCTGAAACATCCTGAAAGCTATAATTAGGCGAGCATGTCGACATGTTATGATTTTCCCTGTTGTGGGGACATTATGTCCCAGCAGGGAACGAAATGCATCAGCCACTGCTTGTAACTATCTCCAGTCCTCTGGCCTCCTGAAACCTCCAGAGAGAGCAGCGTTCAGGCTCTGAGACTTACACACTTGCCTCACTGGTTGACAGTTCTGGCTCTAGAGGAACTTGGGTCCCAAGAACTTGCTGACTGTGCAATGCATTTCTTAATGAGGGCATGAAATCCATTTGATTTTTTTTTTCTTTTTTCCCTCCTTTTCTTAGGGTAGGCATAGAACTCAGATCTTTGGACAAGCTAGGGAAGCCCTCTGCTACTGAGCTATGACCCATGCTCCGTAGATTAAAGATGCCCTAAAGCTTTGAGTATTGGTGGAAGTTTTGGTGGACCTCTTCCAGGGCAGGAAGGTTCCCTTCCCATTCTCCACCCCCACTGGGAAGTCTCTGTCACAGGGAGGGACAGTGTTTTCCTGCAGGGCTCTGGCTCTCTGGAGTACGTGTGTCTCTTGCTTGTGTATGCATCTGTATGAATTCTCTCACATGTATAACTTGTCTTCCCTGCCGCGTGGGCAATAACTCATCCTGATGTGGCTCCTTCCTCTGTGTTTATGGGCGGCACAGAGATCACTGTATTTATGATCCAATTAGGGAAACTGAAGTGTCCCACCCACCTGTCCTCTTCTGATCCACAAGGAAACTCATCACCATTATGTCTACAGTGACCAAATTGCTTCGGTAATGAAGCACCAGAGATGCCACAGCTGTGTTCAGCGTGGCTCAGAAATCTTGACAGTTATAGCAGAGAAAGGAAGCTGGGGCATTTTACGTCTGCTGCGGGCAGCATCCTCTGCTCAGCTTCATAGCATCTTTCCGTGGAACTGAGCCAGTCCTTGGAGACAGATGGACTTGACTTCTAGAAAAGCCATAGCCCAGGGCACAGTTGGTAGCCTGACTCCAGGGAGGACATGTTTCCTCCAAGTACACTCACACAGAGAAGGCAACACAACATAGTATCCACTAATAAGGATACAAGCTTCTTGCTCTTAGGGATCCAGCAAGGTGTCCTGTGCCTGAGATACGCAGTGAGCATATGGTGGCCACGCTGCATCCAGCCCATCTGCTGTGAATGCATGGAGACTTTGACTATAGGAAAATGAATGCTGGGTGGTGAAAGAAGAATGCATTCTTTTGCCAGGAGTGTTCTTTTGTAAAAATAGATACATTATCTGTGTGCATGCTCATGTGTGTGTGCGCATGTGTGCTGAGGCTAGAGGTTGATGTTACATGTCTTCCTTAGTTTCTCTGCACAGTTTTATTCATTTGTTTGTTTTGTTTCTGCTTTTTAAGGTGGGCTCTGTTATAGGGCTGGAAAGATGGCTCAGTGGTTAACATTCTGTACTGCTCTCACAGAGGACCTGAATTTGGTTCCTAGCACCCCCGTAAGTTGTAACTCTAGCTACAGGGGATCTGATGCCCTCTTCTAGGCTCTGTGGGTACCTATGTTCATGTGCACATACCCACACTTTTACACACACACACACACACACATACACACACATACACACACACCACAATTAAATCACCATCATAATAAAAGACAGGGTCTCTCAATGAATCTGGAAGTCTTGGATTTGGCTAGACCAGCTGGTGAGCAAGCCCCAGGGATCCTCCAGTCTCTGCCTCCCCAGCACTGAGATGAAGGATGCATGCCACAGCAGCTGGCTCATTACATGGGTTCTGGGATCTGAACTCAGGTCCTCATGCCTGCAGTGGCAAACACTTTACCCCCTGAGCCATCTGCCCCGGAGTTCCTTTAAGGGTGAATTTCCACCAGGTATGGTGGCTCATGCCTGTAAAACCAGCGCTTGGGAGGCTGACACAGGAGGAGTTTCATGAGTCTGAGGCCAACCTAGGTTACACATGAACTCCATGATAGCCTGTGCTACACAGTAAGACCTTGTCTCTAAAAATAAAACCCAACAAAACAATGAAAGAACAGAAAGCAAGTGGTTCTGATGAGGTGAAAGCAAGCTCAGACTGTACTGGGAAGAGCCACCGGCATGTGCCTAGACTGAGTCTCTGGTGGGTTCTGCTTCCTCTGCTGGGGTGATTATGCACGTCTCATACTCCCAGCCCACCCTTAACCTCCTGTTTCCTTTCTTCCCTGCGCATCCTCAGAGGGAGCGGCTGAGGAACATCGAACGCATCTGCTTCCTTCTGAGAAAGGTCAGAGGGGTCCCGCAGGTGGAGGGAGGGAGGGTCATAGGGAAAGGGGTCATCGGGTGAGGGGCAGCAGGGAGGGCACGGTAGGAGCAGGCCTCCGTTCTTTGAAAATCTTCAGAGGCAAGAGGGACTGATTACAGGAGGCGGCCTCCAGTCAGGTGTCAGCAAGACACTGGCTATGTCCACGGGCTCTCTGTCTGGAGTTGCAGGGTGTCCCTTTTCTGTGCGATGATGGTTAGCATTTACATCTCCTGCCGTCTCCCAGGCTTTTCTTCCTGTCTGTGCTGGGCTCGGGATTTTAATGACACCTCCTGATGTAAGGAAGTTTTTGACTAGATGCCGGGTGTCTTGAGGTTCGAACCTGGCACTCGGCTTTGCAATTTGGCCTTTCGGCAAGACCACTGGGTGTGTTGGAGCCGTGGGACAGGAAAGTGCTGTCACAGAGGGGCAGTAGACCACAGCCACCCCAAGTTTCTTCTGGAAGTACGTGTGCATGCATGCCACCCAGGCTGGGCGTTTGGCGTTGTCTGTTCAGACTCTGCCCTTCTCCAGCCAGCAAAGTAAGTCAGCAAAGCCTAGAGAAGAGGGACTCACGGGTGAAATGAGCAAGGGCCATGGCCTTGAGCCAAAGGCTGTTCCTGGCCTCAGTACAGAGTGGAGGGTACTGGCCACAGGAAAACCACCATTGCCCAAATACAGCCTTTTGCAAAACCAAGGGCCCCATCAACACTGACATGGGAAAGAGTTTTTACAAAGTTTTAAAATTCTTTTCTGTATTTCACTGGAGGGAGCCCAATCTAGAAGCCCATCATTTCTCTAGCTAATAACTTAGCCTTTGATATTTTCTAAGAAACATGGTCTGTTAGAATTCCGCATGTTATTTGTCTCAGCAGGAATGCATGCTCAGATAAGAACACGCATTTGATAATATTAGTGATCCAAGGAATAAAGAATGACTAAGAAAATAGCATATCATTTGCATTAAAAATGTGTAAAATGCTTCCTAGATAATATCACAGACACCGGCAATCCACTCCGGTCATCAATTCCATATTCTCTGGTTTGTTCTTTAAGATAATGCCTAGGTGATATAAGCCCGAGGAAGACAAAATCAAACTGTTGTCTCTCAGCCTCCAAGTCGCTGCCTTCCCATCCTGAGTGCGTCACCCTGTGTTCTCGGGCAGGTGATCACCCATATTCACACCCCTTAGCCTTACCTAGCCTTCTGTTACCTGACCGCAGACCGGCCACAGGAGGCGATGGCTGGAGGTTGCCCCTTCAAGGTCCTGCTGCCTTCAGTCTTGTGCCCTAGGCTTTTCCAAGGTCAGAGCAAGGATGTGGAGTAAGCTGTGCAGGAATTCGCTTTGACAATATGCAAATCTGCATGTGGTTTGCATCTGCCCCTCTGAGCAGTAGACAGAAACGCTTTACTCAGGAAATGTTGTGTTCCAAGGGCCTTTTCCTTACCCCTTCCTTTCTGGCTGCTACCTCCGATGATAGTTAGACACAGTTGCTGCTCACTGCGGTGGGCAACATCAAGGAAGACAGTCCAAGATAGACATCAGAGAGCAGGAACCCTGAGCTGACTGACTCAGGCACAGTAGCTGTGTGAGATCATTCCCCTGCAGCCTCATGGTTCTCTGGCTCCATGGAGTGGCCAGCACTGGGGGGCTAACAAGGCAAGTGCCTGCCACTTTATTCCTCCCAGGAGTCTCCCTTCTGCTCCAAGCGCTTGCCCCAAGCCTGGCTTTTGGCTTAAGATGCTATGTATTCTTTGCCTTTGTGTCTGCCATCCTGGGTACCCAAGACGGTTTCCACTGATGTCAGCAGAGCACCATTTCTTTCTGAGTGTAATTTTGAGTCAACAACTTCTGCATCTGGCCATTGGGAACCTGCTACAGTTCACATCTTCTTTAGCTTAACTTGGTAACTCTATAGGCTATTCCTACAGATATGCTTCAGTGTGCTCTGCATGAGGCCTGTCTCTGCGACTAGAAGGCTCAGGAAGGTCAGTGATGTTGAGCGGATCATCAGATACAGTGACAGTGAATGGAAAGCAGTGTGTGGCCTATTAAAGATGCTCACTCTGTGGTTATTAAGTGAGTAAATAATAGCTATTTTGGTCCCTCTTGTTAGAAGCAATGCTGTAGTCTTCATTTTGGGGTTGCCAGGACAGTACCAAATATCTACAATGCACTGACCTTGCCCCTTAGAGATGGCATTTATTTATTTATTTATTTATTTATTTATTTATTTATTTATTTATTTATTTAATCTGTCTTTTTTTCTGTGTATGTGGTAGGGTCTTATGGAGTAAAGGCTGGCCTTGAACTCCTCATCCTCCTGCTTCCACTTTGCTAGTGCTGGGACTACAGGTGTGTGCCTCCGTGCCCAGACTGCTTGCATTTTAAAATAAAAGCCAACTCCATGTCATACTCATTTTCAACTCAGAAGACTTTTAACTTGTAGCTTCTCTGGTCCTATTTGTTCGCTCTGTGTTCATATTTTCTGCCCTTTCTGCAATCAGTATTTAGCTCCACCCCTCAATGTCTGCTTCCAGCCAATCCCAGTTTTTTTTTTTTTTTAGGATTAAAGGATGGTGGTTATCTTAGTCACTGTTCTATTGCTGTGAAGAGACACCATGACCAAGGCAACTCTTATGAAATAAAACGTTTAACTGGGGGCTGGCTTACAGTCTTGGGGGTTAGTCCCTTATCATCATGGCAGGGAGCATGGCGGCATGCAGGCAGATGCTGGGGCAGTAGCGGAGAGCTACATCCTGATCCACAGGCAGAGAGAGAGACACAAAGCTAACCCCCAGTAACACACTCCCTCTAACAGGGGCACACCTCCTAATCCTTTCAAACAGTGCCACTTCCTGGTAACTGGCATTCAAATATATGAGCCTAAGGGGTGGGGAGATTTCTATTCAAACTACCACAGTGGTGAGGAGTCCAACTTCCAATCCTGCTTCTACCCTTAGCATTTCTGTGACCTGTGGAGTATGGCTCAGGATGGCCCTCCTTTTCTCAGGAGGGTAATACTGGGTATCGAACACTGGGTTCACGCATACAAGGCAAGTGATCTACCATTGAGCCACTTCCCCAGGCCTCAGGGTAACTCTTAAGTGAGAGAACAAAACAATTCATCCTCATGGTGTTATCCTGGGAATAAAATTAGATAATATACACATGCAGTTCACAAGTACTTAACACCTGCTAAATGTCGTTGTTAGTGACCTGCCCCTCACTCCTCCTAAAATCCTGTATGGCATTCCCATGGGCACACAGGTTGAGATGATTCTTTGGCTGGTGACATCCTTCCCTCATCTTAGGTAAGAACCATTGGATGTTCTGGAGACAAGGTTGTAAACAGACGTGGTACACAGCCTGGGCCCCTCCCTCCTGTTGTTTATGTTTCAAATGGGCTCCATTCAGATTCCCAAGCTAGGAGTTCCCATTAGGGATAGCGTGAAAGCCCTGTGGATCTAGTTAGCATCCCCACCTTCTGGGAATTGTACCTTCCAAGAAATTTCTTGGAACCAGCCTCCCAAACAGCCCAGAATGTGATACGTCTCAGCAGCTGATTGCTGCTAAGCCACCTCCTCGGCCTTCTTGAGAAGAGGAAAGGGTTGCAATGTGGATCCATTTTTAGCTCTATAATTATCAGAAAGTGTGTTCTTCGGGTAATTGTCGGAGCGGCAGGGTGGTAGTGTCGACTTGGACTCATGATTCATGCCTTGTGGCTTCTTGCACAGCTTTCTCCACCCGGTGTGTAGCAGGCTTCGTGGGCTACTCTGTTTGGGAGCACACTCTGTTTGGGAGTCGTGTCATGGGAGATTTGGCGGCTGCTCCTAGGCACACGTCGGCTTCTCATGGCAGGCAGACTGGGGAAGGGCAGCCTGCTGCGTCTGTGAGTTCAAAGCAGTCTCAGGGAAGGGCTCAAGTGGAGCCCAAAGAATTGGGAAGAGTGTAAAGAGGGGCCTGCTTTATTGGCAGCCATCCTCAGGCCTCGGATTTGGTAGTCCTGGGGTTCCGTTGGCTATTAGACCAGCTATGGCCACGATGATTGCAGAGTTTGGCTGATCTTGCCCAAGGTGGGGGACTTGACTGCTTAGTTTGGAACATCTCTCTTGCTTGACAACTCTGGGATCTTTCTTCATGTCCTAGTTTCTCCCAGAGTATGTCTGGTTCCTCGGCAGGTTTTCTGGTGTTAGCGGATGGAATCAGCTCGGTGCACAAACAGCTTCCACTCTCTTGAGACTTCTCATGGAGATGTGGAGGAATGGGTGAGGTTTGTGGAGGTAGTGGAGCTGGTCTCAGTGGGATGATTGGAGGGGGCGGATGCTCTCTTGTTCCACACTGGACCAACCACAGAGGCAGTAACACTACAGGTATCCCCCACATGCTCCGTGGCCCAAGCTTCCCTCTGTCACAGGGAGGAGTCTGAACGTATGAGATAAAGCTGCCAGTACCAGTTGAATCTATTGTAGAAACTCCATGATGTGGTTCCAAAAGCAGCCACTTTCCCAGTGGAAGTCATTTCTGTTAAACAAGAAGGCTCTGTAGTCTCAATTTGCCACACACGGGTACACAAACCCTTGTACACTGTATCCAGGGCTGGCTTCATGGTTTTTGGGGTCCAGGGGAAAATGACAATATGAGGCTTAGGGAGAGAGAGAGAGAGAGAGAGAGAGAGAGAGAGAGAGAGAGAGAGAGAGAGAGAGAGAGAGAGAGAGATACAGAGACACAGAGAGATACAGAGAGAGAGATATACAGAGACACAGAGAGATACAGAGACAGAGAGAGAGAGAGAGAGAGAGAGAGAGAGAGAGAGAGAGAGAGAGAGAGAGAGAATTCCAAGAATCAGATAGCAGAGCAGTCAAACAAAGAGGTTCTTTTCTGAGCCCAGCATCCTGTGCCATCACATGGGCCACATGTCCCTGCAGTGGGTTCCACCTGTGTCCCTGCTCTCGCTCCATGCTCTCTCTTCTCTCTACTGAAGATGGGCTTCTCCACAGGACCAGGTTTGTCCACGGCGATATGGCTAGATGGCTGCACGTGTTGAGGCCTTGAGAATCACTGGGAAATACCCACTCCCTCTGTAGTTCTGAGGCCTCCAAGGCCTGCCCAGTGGTGTGAGGAGAATGAGACCCCCAAGGAAGTCACCTGAGCCATCTGTCACTCAGCCAAGCCCACTAGATCCCACACACCTACCTACCCATTAGATGCACGACCAAATATAAATTACTCTTGTTTTGAGACACCGAATTTTAGAATGATTTATTATATAATACTGTTACGGCAATAGCTGTATTAGTCAGCTTTCCGTCACTTTAATAAAATACCTGAGGCAATTCACGTATAAAGAGGTGAGGGTTATTTTGGTTCACACTCTCTGGAGGTCCCAGTCAGGTGGCCTCGTGTAACCTCTGGCATCATGGTTAGCGCATCATGGCAGGAGTACATGGCAGGGAGAACCACTCACCTCAGGAGCTACAAAACAAAGGGGAAGAAGAAGAGGCCGGGGTCCCTCAGCTCTCTCTGAGGAAGCATCCACAGTGACCAAGAGCTCTACCACCTCCAACAGCACCACTCAGATGACACACAGGCCCTTGGGGGATAGTGAAGGTCCCCATGAGAGCATCCGGACACCGGATGTATATGGATGGCAACCAGAGGACAACGTTGTAGGTTCATCCTTTCCTTTCCTTCATGCTGTTCTGGGGGCTGATCTCGGGTCATCAGGTTTGTGTGACAAGGTCCTTTACCCTCTGAGCAACCTTACCCTCCCCAATTTCTTTTTTAAAAAAATACCTTTCTTTTGAAAGTAGTACTTTTCTGTACCGGAGTTCACCCCATTTGCTAATTCCACAAATTTTCAGATAGATGGCTTCAAAGTCCGTCCAGTTTCTCTGACTAAAGACAGTGCCTAATTGGTGTAATTACAAGACAGAACCTTGAGTAAGATCCACATTGTTTTGGTGCATAATATTTGCTGTGCCCTGACTAGTTGGGAGAATGGTGAGGATACCCCTCCCTTCCGATCACAGGCTCTCTCTGCCACAGGAGCTGACTTGGCTTCAAGTCTTTTTAGCTGTCTACACTGCTTTCCTGCAGGGCACCAGGGCGGGGGTGAGATATTTTAATTGCAGGACATAATGTGGTGAATGGGGACTCATAAACTCAGAGGCTATCATGTGGAATGCCTCGGAGAGGCCATCTGTAATGTAAATAAGATTTCCAACCAGAAATAGCCATTGCTTGGGGACGTCTGAGGTGGACCAATGGCAGTAGTTACTAACTCATTGAGTCCCCAGAGCAAACCCCATGAATTAGGTGCTATTGGGCCCACTGGACAGATAGAGAAATCGAGGCCCGTGGGTCTCATAGTCCCTAAGTGATATCAGTAGGCACGTCCATCTGAACAGAGTCCACAGTCTGAATCTCTATACTGTAGGGCAAGTCATTAGTTTGTTTTAAAATGTAACCCCTAAGGGCCACCTCTACAGTCATACTGCTCATCTGTTTTAAAAGGAAGACCTGAATCCTGAGAGCCACACAGGGCCCGGGGGATCTTACCTAATACCATTTAACTTCGTGGTGGGATAGTTTCCCCTGAAGGGAACGCTTGAAGAAAAGTAAAAATATCCTGGAACAAAACTTGCAAGTAGTGCCGACATCGTGTCTCATGAATAATTTATCTTCAAGGACTCTCCGTGGCAAGCTCCTGGTGAGTCAGAGGAGAGACAGAACATTTTACTCACCGCGTAAGTGATGCTGTCATGAGGTCCCTGAACCAGAAGCTGGAGGCACAAGGACTGGGCCTGTCCTTACCTCACTTCTCCCAGAGAGCTGCAGGGTCACACCAGGGCCCGATACCCATATCCATGACAAACGCGTAGACCCTGGCTTTTCAGTGGGATCTAGGCAGCTGCCCGACACCGTCAGTTTTCTACGGCCGTCATAATAAAGAACCACATCAGTATACTGTACCCGCCATTTGCATCTCTCTTGAATCCGTGGGACATGTGCCGTGCTCTGTGGTCTTGGTGGGGCATGGCAGGGAGGGAACATTTTTGTCTTCATGAGGCTCCTTTAACTCTCTGGCAGCCCACAGGCCATTTGCTCCTCATCACCGGAGCAACCCTGGAGTGGTTGGCTCTGTTCCGCATCTCTTCCCACACCTACCGGAGTTCAGCCTCATAATGTCAGATGGAAATGGCAATGCCTTAGTGCTTTTTCAAAGTTTGGTCTGCATAAAAATCTATGAGCATTCTAGTTCCTGGAACTGATCTTGGGACCAAGTCAGGGACAGACTGGGCGGGACAAAATCACAGGGCAAAGGGTTAGTGTTCTTCAGTGAGCCCTTGGTGCCCTTTTGTGGAAATCATATGCTGGCATTGTATCTGAAAGTAACAAATGCCAATCTGTTGTCACTGTTAGTGGAACTGGAAGTTTCTAATGTCCCCCATGGAGACATTTTGATACACATCTTTCTGGATGAACTGTATCCAGAAAGTTTTAATTCAGTCCTGAGAGGGTCCAGCTGTCTGCGTTCTCTTCAGAGGCCCGCTGGGTATCCGGGGTAGAGAAGCATGGTGGGGATGCCTGGTGATTAGAATGGAGGATGCCGGTCATTCATAAGCAGTCACCCACATGGTACTTGAGGCATGTGGGGTGAAGTTAGTTGAAGGATAAGGGAAAGAGAGAACATCAGCAGCCCAGAGAAGCTGATAGTCAACAGGCAGATGTGGCTCACTGCAGCCTCCAGTGGAAACAGTCCAGGATGAGACAGAGTCCTGGGCTCAGCTGGGGTCAGACATCTCCAAGCCTGCTCTGTCTTGACTGTATCTGGACAGAATGTCTTCCTCACCCAAGGCTCAACAGACAGTTGGATTTGAGGTAGATATGGGACTGCACTGTAAGCTTCACTCAGGGAGGGAGTCTAGCAGCCCCCAAGGACTGGGTTTGGGGTCAGTGACCTTAGGCTGCCTCATTAAGAGTGGTCACAACCCCTGACTGTGTCTTACAACAATGTGAGTACATTACTAAACAGAGAGGTTGCCCCTCCACCCATGATGGTTAATTGTATGTATCAACTTGACTAGATCATGGTGCCCAGTTGGTGGTCAGACATGATTCTGGATGTTTCTGTGAGGCCAGATTTTGGATGGGATTTACCTTTAAATGGGAAAACTTGAGAAAAGCTGATTCCTTTGGGTCTTAGTTTATTTTCTGTTGCTACCACAGAGTGCCGGAGACTGGATACTTTATAGAGAACAGGAGTGTTTGAGCTCATGGTTCTAGAGGCTGTGAAAACCAAGCACTCAGCAGACATGCGTAGAAGAGAGAGGGCAGTCTTGCTTTATTATAACCTACTCTCCAGGTCACTAATCCAGGCCTGGAGGTTCTGTACCAGTTCATGAGGACTGAAGCCCATGACCCAAATATTCTTTAAACATCCCAGACCTATGAATAAGGCTGACAAGCACACACACACACACACACACACACACACACACACACACACACACACACACACACACATCCTCACAGGTTTCCATGGAAAATTCTAGCACTCTCCCTAATCCTGACAAGTCAGGTCCAGTAGGTTTGTTGAAGGGCTTTGATCTATGCCGAATCTTCAGAGGGGCTGATTAGTTGGCTAAGTCTCAGGTCACCGAAGCCACCTGGTTGGCACATTGGCCTCCAGAGTCCCTGCTCTTCCCCACACCTGCTGTTTCATGAGTGTCCATCCACGGGAACTGTTGTTTTCCAAACCTTTGTAGGTCCTTCCTGCTGCTACCCTAGTTCCAGGCTTTGGGGACCAATGGCAATAATGATGCTCAATCAAGTGCCATAATCAGGAAGGCAGCCAGCCGGCCCTGTGTCGCCTTTGTGAGGAAACGGGTCCCCACAGCCTGGCCCGCCCCACATGAAGATTTACAGACACTCGCTCTTAGTGCTGTGAGGGCGCTAAATCACTGGCCAGTCTGCTAGAAATAATTTGGGTTTTTGTAATCTCTTACCATCTCCATTAGTGTAGAAAGGAACTCCGGGTATTTATTGCAGGACATGTGGGATATGGAGACATGGGTTGGCTGCATGGGGCCCAATAGAACCAAGGCTGGGACATAGTGGAGCTCACTCTGGAGGGAACCCATTCAGGCCCGCAGAGTCCTCTGCCTCTCAAGAGGATCTAGAGACCCGGATTCCTCCCATCTCTTGGGTTCTGCAACAGTGTTTACTTGCCCACGTGGCCCAGGAGGGGGGGGTGTCACTCCATAACCTTGTTCAAGCAGCAGGATGGAGGGAAGAAGCGTGTGGGCTATTTCCTTGAAGGACACAACCCAGAAGTCAGCGCTCTGCTTCTCCTTGACTCGTTGGCCAGATTTTATGCAAGGGCCACATCTGTCTTTATTTGGGGAGACTGTTCTCCGCAGAAATGGGGAGTGGGTATTGGGAGACAGCTTTGGCCTCAGTCTCAGGGGGCTTCCCCCCACAGCTGCTGATGAGTGGGGTGAGCGAAGCACCACAGGTTGAGTGCAGTTGGATGGTGCCAGGTGGAATCTGGGCCTGGTGGGAGTGGGAGGGGGGAGCCAAGGAGGCTCAGTCATGGTCTTGATGGAGCTAGTGAGCGAGCACCAAGCTGGGTTAATCCATCCACTTGGAATCCATTCAGAGTCTACTCAATTTGTGGTCCTGAATTGTACACCGAGGTCGATAAGTGCATGTGGAGCCTCACAAGTGTGTGTGTGTGTGTGTGTGTGTGTGTGTGTGTGTGTGTGTGTGTGTGTAAGGGAGGGGTGCTGTTGTGAAGACCTGTTTAAGCTAGCTAAATGAGAGCTCACTTTTTCTCTTCGTCCCTTCCCAGAGTCCCTCCAAGCATTGACCACACAAAACCTTATATTGTGGTGCCTTGCACATGTATTTTACACACTCATGTTCTTGAAGGCAAGGATCACGGTCTCCTCTGTCCCTCCTGTAGTGCCAGCAGGGATTCTGTTTATGTTAATTAGTTAAATGGATTAGTGAATGGATTAGTGGCCCTGAGCAGCTACCACATACAGCCGTGGATGATGGTT
This sequence comes from Peromyscus maniculatus bairdii, assembly GCF_049852395.1. Lineage (NCBI taxonomy): Eukaryota > Metazoa > Chordata > Mammalia > Rodentia > Cricetidae > Peromyscus > Peromyscus maniculatus. The sequence continues at coordinate 90,155,093 of NC_134862.1, forward strand.
TCCATAATTCATGAGGCAAAAAGCTCGCCACGGTGCATGAGATTGAGACACGTGGAGGAGACCAAAGGATCCTGGGGCAGGTTAGACCCGTGCTTTGTCAGGAGAGCGGCTCTCACTGCCCAGTGGGCGAGCATTGTAATGGATGTGCTAGCACTCTGGCTTCCAGCCTCGCTTATGTATTCAAATCGACCAGGAAGCTTAAAAAATAGGCTGCCTGGTCCCACCCCATGGTTTCTGGTTTAGCTGGTCCGGAGCCCAGCTCAGACCTTGGGTTGTTAGCAGCTCCCTGGGTGACTCTAATGGGCAGTCAGGCTGTGAGCCGCTGAATTGGGAGGGAAGCCACACTTCGGTAATGCAGGTGGGGAGGCATTTCCACTCTCCACGTCCCCAGGGCATGATTCAGAGAGCCATAATTTTCTAAATGGCACTGGAATAAAAGCAATAATTTGCCAACGGGTGCCCAAGTAGCTAGGAGGCGTTGGGCTCCCCACTTCCAAAGTGATGGCAGCCCTGCAGGGTTGACTCATCTCGAGCAGCCCATGGACAACTTGTTTTTTTTTTTTTTTTCTTGGTACAAACTTTGTTTGCAGATGTCCCCTTTTCCAAGAGGTGGCGAGAGTTAAAAAGTCTGCTTTGCGACTCCTGAAATGCTCACCCTTCTAGGCCCTCATTCCAGCCCTTTTCCAAATTGCTGAAGGAGCAGGAAACATTTATGAGCTATGTTTCTAGGTCACAAAGTGGGCCAGTGTTACCAAATCTAATGGCCTCTTGTTCTCGACAGCACTGTCCATCCTCTGCCTCTCTCCAGAGTTAAACCCAGCAGCGTTTAGACCTGGGCAGGAGCCCCAGAGGGCCCTTGGCTACAGATGGAAATTCCCATGGGCTCCCAGCTTGAGGAAGCGGACTGGTTTGCTCCAGATGTGTCCTTTCCCTACGGGGGAAGCCACATCTCTGAGCTGCCTTGCTGGCTCCCTTTGCAACTTCTATGGGGCTTGGGGTTCTTGAAGCAATTTGGATCCTTGGTCCTCCTCCAGCCCCCAGTTTCACTGGCTCTCGTCCCTAAGCTGTCTCTATGGCACAGTACAATTATACAACCCAGGAGTTTTGTTGCATTGGGATAAGACTCTGTAATGGGCTAGGAAAATGCCCCGAATAAGTTAAATGTGAAACACCAACGCAAATGCCATTACTATGAGGGGACAGAAGGCCCACTCTGTCGTCTCCTTTCTGTACCTGCCAAGCGGTCAAAGCAACGATGGAATTCTGGACAATGTGCAGGATTACCGGAGGGAGGTCGGCGGGGAACACACAGCAAGAACAGCTTCACTGTGATAGCCTTTTAGCAGTGATATCTCTGCCATTAGGATTCAGCGCCCCAGCAGAAGGTAGTGCCAGCACCACAGTGCCCTGGTGGGAGCCAAATCAAAGAGCCTGTCAGGAAGGTTCCTGCTGAGGGTGGCACACAGTTCCAACCCTCTCAGCAGGGTGGGATGCACGATGAGATGGCATCTGAGAGACTCTGCGGAATCCTGTAATACCTGCCTTTGTGGTACTTCACAGAATGCTGCTAACTGAATGCCAAGTGAATTAAGGGACATTAAGTTGTTTTCAGTGGCTGATAGAGGATTTCAAATGGGATATTCCAGGCCTTGGTGTGGAAGGAGGTCAGAAGACGTAAAATTTCCATCAGCCGCCTGGAAGTGTCAGTGTTGTAGTTAGAAGTTGTGTCGTGACGAAACCACCTGACGGAAACGACATAGGAAAGACTTACCTTGTTCATGGCTCCAGAGGCTTCAGTCCCTCATGGCAGGGAGGACATGGGAAAGCAGCTCATCATGGTAGCTAAGAAGTCGAGGGGAGTCCCAACAGAAAAAGGTCAGAGTAATGTGTAACCTCTAAGGACACACCCTTAGTGGCTCCACTTTCTCTAACCAGCCTTGCTTTCCACAGCCCTCTCATCTCCCAACCGTCTCCTCTCATTCTGGATCCATCGATAGTTAGGTGATTAGATGCGAGTCCTCATGACACGCCGGCTTCTGGAATCATCCGTGTAGACATACCCAGCAGTCTCCTTTACTACCCCTTTAGGTATCTTTCGGTCCAATCGAGATGAAAATCAAAAGTAACCATCACAGTCAGTGAGAAAAATAGATGTATGGTGTTCACTGCCTGATACAGCACGTGACCGGCAAGTGACACGAATGAGTGAGTGAAATGAACTCGGGGGGACAATGCCAGACCCTCAGGAGAGCGTTTCCTTTCCTCTTTGCTGGATGAGGTGGAGATTGAGAAATGCGGATCAGAGGCCTCCCAGGCGTCTCTGGGCTCTTTTGTGAGTCAGCTCTGGATCTCTGGTTAGATCTGCCACTGCCTCCCAAACCCCTGCCCTTCTCAGCAGACCCTACATTTACACGCACACATTAAAGACATTACGCTACATTTGGAGACACTTCCACACCTTCAAGTGTTGCAAAGCATGCCTGGAGCTCTTCACATTTCTGTGTCCATGGGATACACCATTAGCCACAGGCCTGTGTGCCTCAGTTTCTCCCAGGTAAGACCATTCCCCTCATGACTCCTGCCCTCAACGTCAAAAGTAGGTTATGGGATTTGGAACTAAGGAATCTTTTCAGTTCTAAGGGACTGTTGAGAAATTGGTGGCTTGGGAGAAAGCCTTCAGAGGGTGCCGTGACCATTAGCTGCCCCCTCAGGAACTAGTGTAGTCAGCCAGGGCTACCATGACACATTAGACACTTACTGTCTTGAGTCGTAAATCTAATTAATCTTATCCATAAAAGCCAGGAGTCAGAGGTCGGGGTAAAACCTGAAAGATCAGAGAAGCAGGAGAGCAGCCACAGTCGCTTCCTTCCTCTTCCCTTCCTCCAGTCCAAAAGGGCCGAGATCCTGTCTCCGCCCCACCTTATTACTTCCTGTTCCTCTCTGTACTGCCCTCTGGACCTCTATGGTTAACTAAGTGACTAGCTCCGCCCTCTGACTCCAAACAAGCTTTATTTGTCAGAACACAAACAAAATATCACACAACACTGTCTCTCAGTACTGGAGCCAATAAACATGAGGCCAAGGTAACTGAAAGTTGGTTCCTGCCGAGGGCCCTCTCCTGGGCCTGCAGATGGCACCCACTTCCTGTATCCTCTCATGGCTTCTCCTTTGTGTGCTCTGTGTCCTATTCCCTCTTCTTATAAAGATGACAGTCACACTGGGTTAAGGCCCATGCTAGTGATGCCATAACTTTAATTACCTCTTTAAAGATCCTGTCTCCAAATGCTTGTCACATTCTGAGGTCCTGGGAGCTAGGACCTCAACATGAGTTTGGGAGGGATAGTGAATAGTCAACCCATAACACATGCCCGGGAAGAGAGCTTATGAAAACAACCAACCCTTGATGAGAGAGAAAACAATTCGGATACTGTTGACTCTGTCCCTTGGTGACTAGCAGATAAAGTGAACAGCCAGTGTCTGGGCTTTGCTTTTCTAGCATTTCCCTATAATCACAGGGGACATTTGGTAAAAGAAGTAGTCTTATGTTTGTCTGAATGAAAAGTCAATTTATTGTGCGGAAAACTTGTGACCAAAAGGAGATGCCTCAAAGAGACCTGGCCCCATCCCTTCAAGAAGCCATGCTTCCCACAGGAAGCAGCGTTCAGATCTGTCACCAAAGCCTCAACTATTAATATAGTGCTCGTCATGTAAAGCATGGGCCATTTATCATTCTAATTAGCTCTCGCTCCTGTCTCCCCAGAAGATATGGGTCCGCATCAAATCTATATAAATGACGCTCACATCCTACAGAAGGGCAGATTGCTGAGGGGGGGGCTGTGGTTGTGTAATTACCCCCATTTTTGTTTATAGAACATTCCTTCCCAGGAGATCTTCGAGGCATGTTCCTGGCCAGAAGCTGCCACTTGGTAGGAAGCCAGCTTGAGCCATTCTGGAGCTGAAGGAGATAATAAGGATGACAGACCACTTACGGTCCTCTGCAGGCTGTGCCAAGAGGTAGTTACAAGCACCAGCTCTGGGGAGGCCAGCGTGAGCTCCTTGTTCTCTGGCTAGAGTACAGGGGATGATGGATGCAAAGGTTGTTTCTTTTGCTGGAGGAAGTGAGGTTACCCAGATGTGGAAGACGAGTCCATACTGGCTGTCTTGGCCTCTGGGTTCTGCCCTAATAAAACACCACAGCCTGGGTGGTGTTTACCTTCACAGTTCTGGGGGTGGGGAGTCCAAGATCAAGGGGTCAGTAGATTGACGGCCTGATGGGAGCAGGCTTCACGGCCCACGGGTAGCTGTCATCTTGACATGTCTTCATTGTGGAGGACGCGTGCTGGCTCTGGTTCGTTACTCCTCTCTTGGTCCAGCCCTGAAGCCTCCGCTTTCATCATCATCAGCTAATCCTGATGTTTCTCCAAGCCCCACCTTCTAATACCACCGCCTTAGGGGCAGTGGTTTCAGCACGTGAACCGGGGGAGAAGGGGGACAAGCCGTCACCACGCCACAGTGGCCCAACTAAAGCTTTTCTTATGGTGGCATCCGCGGAGTTATCCGGTCTGCAGGCATTGTCTACAATGTGCAGCTAGACGGTCTAACCTGAGGCAACAATTCTGACGTCAGTGTGGGCTCCTCTTCACTAAAGAGGAAAGGATCACCCAAGTCCACACCATACCCCACAGTAAACACTCTTTAGTCATGTCCATATTTATGAATATTCTCTTCCTGGTTTTATTTGGCCCCTTGTGAATAACTCAACAATAATTTGTGTGCTCCCTCTATCAGGAGGGAGCCTGGAAGGCTAGGTAATATGGATGTGTACTTGTAAAATAAATCCGCCAGGTTACTTTCCCCCAAAGGTTGAAGCCCTCTGCATCCTACTTGGCAGTGCAATGGGGCCTCTGTGAGCTGAACATGGGGGCATTTAATCCCATCCGAACTGAGCAAGTGCTCTAACCCCAGCACTCGGGAGGCAGAGGCAGGTGGATCTCTATGAGTCTGAGGCCAGCCTGGTCTACAGAGTGAGTTCTGGGACAGCCAGGAGACATAGTGATACCCTGTCTCAATACTCTGCTCACCCACCCCCCTCAAGAAGGGTATCTGTTTCTCCAGGCCAGTATTGCTATGACTCAGTGGCCTTTGGCAACCCTCAGGCCAACCTGTCACAATGGGACCCATCATTCACTTCCCAGGAAGATGATGCACAGTTTAGCAGTCAGGAACGTATCCTAGCAGGCCAGCATTTCTCAACCCCAGCAACCCACTGGAAACCCCCGGGGGTTTAAAATCCGCCTCTCCAAATGACTCAAATCCAAAAAGTTGCAATTAATTTGTCCAGGCTGAGCTCAGACAACAGTGTTTTCTAAAGCCTCCCAGGGGGTTCCTTGGCCTGCCTGGGTGGGAACTGTGCCAGCACCAAACCTGAGTCCTTCTCCCTCCCTCCCTCCCTCCCTCCCTCCCTCCCTCCCTCCCTCCCTCCCTCCCTCACTCACTCACTCCCTCCCTCCCTCACTCCCTCCCTCCCCTGGAAATCAGTGAAAACTTGACTTCCTCTCAGGAAGCAGCCTTTTCCCACACTGTCCTAGGCCTGTAGAAACAACCCCATCAGGGTTGACTTTTAATTCCCACTCCCAAACCCCTTTGCAGAACTGGAAACTGAGGTCTGAACACAGCATTTTGTGAAGCAGCCAGCTGGCTCCGAGGAACCTGATAGCAAAATTGAAGAACCCGCCCCCCCCATACACACACCTCCCCAGCCTGCCCCTGACCTGAGGGCTCCCTACTGCACCAGCTCAGTGCCTCTGCCTGTTAGAGGGGCAGGAGATTTTTATGAGACAATGGTCTGGTGTCCACACACCCCATTTGGCACTGCCCTTGGGAGGGGAGAAATACTAGCCAAGGTTAAGCATGCTAGCGGCCCAAATGAACCCCACAGGGCAGCAAGGGTGTTAATGAATGTGAATTATGAGTCTGGCTTAGCAGAGAGCCTCAAACCTTGTAGTGTATTAGAGTCCCCTGGGGGAGCATAACAAATCCTGATGGCCAGAATTTTACCCAAACCCACGAAGGCAGAGTCTTTGAGGATGGGACCCAGCATGGGTCCTTTTAAAGCTGCCCAAATGATTGCTGTGTGCAGCAGTGTTTGCGAAACAGCACCCCAGAGAACCCTTGGCTCTCATGTTTCTCACCACGGTTGGTAACTATGTGGGCCTGGCAATAGCCACACCCAGTCCTTCCCCAATTTTCATTCTTCCTACCCAGTTTTTGAGCTTAGAATCACTTCTGGAGCAATTTGTGTCCTGAAAGACGGAAATTACTGTCTTTTTTTTTTTTTTTTTTTTTTTTTTTTTTTTTTTTTTTTTTTCAGGAGGCAAAAAATAGCCTCATTATTTTATACATAGACTCGTTCCCTGGTTCTGTAGGACCCTAGTACTCTGTGACCAGCCAGCCCCATCCACAGTAAGTGTTTAAGCAGAACAGAGGGAGCCCCTGCAGAGTGCTCTCCTCAGCTCACCTGAGTGCTGCTCTGGGGTTCCCCACATCAGCCCCCAGCATACTCAGAGCGAAGAAAGAATGGCGGTGGACAAGAGTGCCACTCAGGTCATGGAGGAGGCCACCTTCAACGGATTGGCCAATGCCCACAATTCCTGTGCTTTCCAGGGTGCACCTGAAGTGGGCTGAGGGCTTGGACTGCTGTTCAGAGGGCAGTCGGATGGGCCACACCTAGAGTACTCACAGGGTAGAAAAGGGACAAGGTGGTAGGTGGAAGGGTAGATGGTCAGTGCTGCCTGGGGTGGTGTATTAGAGTTCTCTAGAACTGAACCAAACACGCGCACGCGCACACACGCACACGCACGCACACGCACGCGCACGCACGCGCACATGCACTCTATTAGATTGCTTTATGATAATAGGTGCTGGGTGGTTCAACAATGGCCATCTACCTGATAGAAAAGCAGAGAACCTAATCACTGCTCAGGCCAAGAAGCTGGACACCTCAGCAACCCTGATCCAGTGCAGAAAGCCCGTATTCTCCTTGGACAGTCTCTGGTATGGTAATATGTCAATATTCAGACAATGGAAGAGGCTGAAGTTTGATGTCAGCATGGGGGCGGCAGTAGTGATAGATGGATTCATTCAGAAAGAAAAAGGGAGGGGAAGACAGGAGCCCACACTTTTACTGTGGACCTCTTTATAATCTGAGCCACCCATGGGAAGTGTGACACCCTCGTGGAGGACAGGTGGTCATCCCTCAATTAATTCCCTCTGGAAATGCCTTCACAAACACATCAAGAAATGTGTTTTCTAGATGATACAAAATCCAGTTGATAGTCACGACAGGTGAGTCAGCTGGATTCACCCACAAGATGCAGCTGGCACTCCTCCGAGTCCTCGAAGAGGAGCAAATGAAGAGCCTCATCTTACCTAGAAGTGGCAGCTTGGAGGAGAAGGGTCGCTCTGTCAAGGACAGTATAGCTACAGAGCTGAGCATTCTCCTTTCAATCTCCCCGGCAAAGCAAAGACTCTGAAAGCGGACAGAGGCTTCCTCCAGGAGCTGAGGTCTGCAGTGCACAATAGGAGCGTCTGCACTCGAACCCCAGAGAGCCTCTCTTAACTTTTGATTTTGAACAATATCGGGGAGTGTTGAAAGCGTGTAATGATGAAGTGTGATACTGTCTCACCAGGAGTCACAGTTCCTTAGCAACAGCCACACCTGCTTCGTGGGCTCTTCCCTGCCCCGACATCCTGTGTGTTTAGCACACATTTTTTTTTATTTTTTATTTTTGTTGGATCATTTCATTGTACTCGTGATGGTTTTTCATCCCTACATACATTCTCCAGGATAACAGAAGTATTATGATCACACTGAAGAAGTTAAGATGTCATTGAATTACGCCTCTTATTCAAAGTCTACTATTTTCCCAATAATTTTCTTTATAGTTTGTTTAATCCATGGTTCAATCAAGAATCACACATGGCATCAAGCTGTCATGTTTCCACGGTCTCCTTTAATCTAGAGCAGTACGTGCACTCTTTGCTTTAATGGCATTAACCCCTTTAGAGAGTCACTGAATGAGGGACATTCCCGTGCACAGCGGGGCTGAGGAACATGGTGGCAGCCGCCGGCATGCTGAGTTTTCCCCGTGTAAACATTTACATGGACAGAGGTGCAGGCTACAGGGCTAAGCCCTGCCCTTTCAATCCCCTGTCACTGGCCACTTTGGGGTAGCCGTACTTTGCACGCATCTTACACACACAGCCAAGCTCTGTAGCATGTATGACTGGTTGTGTTAAATCTCAAATCACCCTGATCAATACTTGTTTCCGGTGGCTCAGCACCTTTGCCTCCCATCCCCCTGTCTCTCTCGAGATCTCTGGTTCCTGCCTGCGTGTTCTGTGCTGGATATGCGAGGTATTGAGCCCCACACTCTCACTGTAGCGAAGGAGGGGGAAGGGTGGTAACTGAATTTCCCTTGGCGGCAGCAGTGGGTGCCGGGAAGGTTCTGCAGAGGAGGGTGACCCTTCTTGAGGCTGTGAGACTTCCTCCAGTCACGGTGCATCATTTCTCTTTGCTCTTTTTAGTCATTCCTCCCTGACTTTTACTTGGGGCTGGACCTTCTCGTTCTTTTAAACTCAGCGCATATCATGTTGGGGATGCCTTTTGCCTCTTCCCTCATTTGGGCTTTATCCCTCCGTGGATTCCTGTATCAGTCAGATCTCTGTTCCTACAGCAACCCACTTACAGAGAGAGCAGGGTTATTTTAGCTCACAGTTTTGAAGATGGCAGTTTAAGACCAAGTGCTCCTGTGGCTTCAGGCCTGTGACAAACCAGGACTTCATGACAGGAACTTGTGGAGCAAACTGCTTACCTCATGAGGAGGAAGCAGGAAGAGAGGCCCATTTGAAAGCACGTCAATGATCCAAAGGCCATCCACAATCCACCCCCTAACCCTCAAAAGATTCCACCACCTCCTAATAGTGCCAGCTTGGGGGTGTAAACCTTTGATACCAACATTTGGGGAGCACCACCCATATTCAAGTGACTATAGCCCCCCAAGTATAATCAGCTTTTGCTAGATCTCATAAGCATGTTAGTGTGAGCATTGTGGCTGGTGAGCAGTGTGAGTCCTGGAAATACTCTTATTAGAGTGGTCCATGGCCAGCAACTTTGCCATCACCCAACAGCTTATTAGAAATGTCAACCCTTTTGAAGACAGTTGTGTAGCATGGTCTGTTTGAGGGGCCCCTGGCAGTGGGATCAGGATCTATCTTTGGTGCATGAGCTGGCTTTCTGGAGCCCATTACCTAATGCCTTGCTCAGCCTTGATGCAGGGGGGAGGGGCTTGGTCCTGCCTCAACTGAATGTACCAGGCTTTGCTGACTCCCCATAGGAGCCCCTACCCTTTTGGAGGAGGGGATGAGGGGTGGGTTGAGGGGGGAAGGATAAGGGAGAGCAGGAGGAGGGATGAGAGGGGGATCTGTGGTTGGTATGTAAAAATGAATAAAAACAATTCTTAAATAAAACAACAACAACAAAAAGAAACGTCAGCCCTTATGCTTCACTCAGACTGAGGGCGTCATAGCCGTCACTTTCCTAAGGTCTTCCTGTGTACATAGTGTGAGACACAGTAGGAGCATCATGGCTGTCCACCACAAACTGTGGTGTCAGTTATGGAGCCTGTGGGCTGTACCTGCCCCTCAGCCTTTGCTGGAGCCCCCACGGCACCGAAGGGCACAAGCTGCCCTGGTTAAGCTGGCCTTCCTGACACGCTGCCCAGCCTGTTGACCCCAGCTCACAGGCTCTGCAGGAGAGTGCCTCAGTCCACCCAGCTTCCACCCTCTGACTGGAGCAGGGTCTTCATGTAGCTGTCCTCTGACCCACCCCAGGCCACTGCTGTCCCGGTACCTCCCAGTGCTGACTTCCTCTGCCTTCTGAGGCTTCACAGCGGTTCTGCCTTCCCCACCACCTGGTGTCTCGGTACTAGAGTGCTTGGTAAGTGGTGTGGTGCTAAGTCCTCTGTCTCCTTCCCTGCCACTGCATGTTCCTCCTCTCCAAACCTTCTCAGTGTGTTATGAATTATTGTGTCGGGGAGGGACGCCCGAGGATATCCCGAATGTGCAGGGAAACATGCTGGGCAGATGCACACCACGTGGTCATGGAGGCTGCAGCCAGTAATTCACAACCCAGACACTGCATCCACATGGTGAGTTTATTATAACAGAGAGATGAAGAGAAAGATGGGAAAGAGACAGAGAGAAAGAGAGAGAAGGAGAGAGAGAGGGTGTGCACCTTGTTGGGAGAAAAAGTGGAAGAGAGAGAGAGAGAGAGAGAGAGAGAGAGAGAGAGAGAGAGAGAGAAATGATGGGGTGGAGTTTTTCCTTAGAATGAGGCTTTTACATCATGACTCAGGGTGGAACCAAGGGGTGCGTGGGATTTCAAGGGGCAGATCAGAGTATTAACATTCTTCCATTTTGATTATTATAAAAAGAGGTGAGTTATGGGAGAAAGTGGGGGAACAGGGGCACTGAATTCCTGAGGCTACTTCAAGCCGACAAGGGGCGAAGTGGGGAGGGGGAACTAGGAGTCACGCATGATGGAAGATCTCAGGAACATTCCTCGAGGAGGAAAGTTACAGCAGTGGTGTTCCAGGAACTTGGGGGGGAATGGCATGCCAAATCAGGAGTATAGAAGCCATGGTATTGCCATTTCTCTGGAGGTCAGGTGGGAAAAATGAATCTGCAAAATATGCTTGAAAAATAGGTGAGGTCAGAAATGGATTCTGGAGATTGTTAGTTTTCATCAGACCAGATTTATTGATGTGGTAGCAAAACTTTTCCCAGGAGCCTGTAGGTATCTGTGAGAGAGCTGGAATGGATTCACATCATGGCAAAAGGACTAAAAATCCATTTAAGAACTCTTGAGAACTCTTTGTAGTCAATGCTCTATCAGCTTATCAAAGCTACATTTATCAGTATTAAAACTTTGAACCTCTGGAGTTATATCTGAAACCAGTCTATCCTATATCATGAAGTCTGTGAATAAGGCATATCTGTCTGTAATTGGAGAGCATATATATATGATCTTGGGATTGGGGCTATTAAACTGATACCCTAGTCATCAAACATCATCAGATCTGAGAAGGATAAATTTAAGAAGAAGTGAGACAGCTTTCCAACTACCTAGACAGCAATCCCAAGTCTCTCTGTGGTCATCGATGGGGGGGGGACACAAGCCCCAGAGGCAGCACTTGTTCAGCTGATAGGCCCAGAAGAGCTGACAGATTTTTTTCTGTGAAGTAGAAATTTGGGGAGCCTGACCCACCTTGACTTTACAATTGGTCCTCCGTTGTTCCACTTATTCAGTCTGGACAGGATCTCAGCTTCTCTCTGCGTGGCCGGCCTTGCCATGAGCTTCCGGGTGGAGGCTCTTCCTCAGCCATCTGTCTTCTTGGAGGAGACACAGGATGCTGCCAGGGGCTGACGTGCCTCTCTATCATAAAAAGTTTTTGTATTAAATGCCATATTCTCAGGTCTCTACAGGTGTTTGAGGCCTGGGGAAGGGGGGGACAACAAAATTTGTTAGATGTATTTATAACTTTGAGAGCATATACATGACTTAAATCTGAATATACAGGTTTCCCAGTTAGTTAACTAGGACAAGGGGTTTTACATTCTTAAGCCTGAATAGACCTTGAGTAAGGAGAGACATTCTTTAAGCTGTTGGCAGGGATATCTGAATCTATTACTATTTTTAAGCTCCCGTAGCTGTAGTTCTGATCTTTGAGTACCGCCAGATTATAATCCTGAATGACTTATATAGAAATAATTATTTCTTAAGGTGTCTCCTGAGAAGGCAAAGAAGAGTGACGGGAAAGATCCCAAGGTGAAATGGGAACAGGAGAAAAGGGGCTTGTGAGTCTGGGTGCAGCCCAACTCTGAGAAAAGGACCCTCTGAGAAAAGGAAAAGGACCCTCTTGGTGGACTCTATGTCAGGGTTTCCATCCCTAAGATAACCCTCCAGCTTGTCCTGGGAACAGGGAGCACAGGATGACGTATTCTCCACAGCTGCTTCAAGCTGAAACAGGGCGCAGGTGGTCAGGAGGATGCTGGCTAGTTAAAGGTAAGGAGGGAACCCAGGCATGTGGTCATCTGACCTGGCTGTAGATGCAGGGAACAATTAGGATTGTCTGGGCTGGTTCACATCACATGGACAAGAATCTCTGCTGACATCCGTAGCAGGGAAAGCGCTGCAGGTTGTGGTCCACACTGCTGCTCTGATGTTTCTGCCAGACTGCTGAAATATAGACTAGAGACAGGAGTTAAAAATGTATGAATTTATTTGGAGCCTTTTGGCCCATGGTCTTAGTAATTGAGAAGAGCAGGAGTCCCAAGACCAGGAGAGAGAAAAATAAAAATACCATCCTTAGGAATAGACAAGTGAGGAAAATAAAAGTTGTAGATAAATTAGTGTTATCAATCAGTACTGAAATCCAAATTGTGGAAAAGCAGGAGTTGAGTAGCCAAGGAAAATTTCAGATCTTGAGCTTGTGACCCAAAGTGTATCAGAATTGTATTAACGTTAAAATCTGAAATTTAAAATCTTAATATAATGATACTGCCTGCATGTGGTTCTGCTGATGCCCCGGAGGGGAGTGCATATGTTTCCAGGCCCTGTCCACATGAGTGGCTGCCTAGGAACAAATGCCAGGCCATCATTGGACTTCTGCCCCACCCAGACGGCTGGAGCCTGAGAGAGGCCAAGGCCAGAGAACTTTTTCCTCTGCCCAGAAGACAATGGTCAAACAATGTACAGCAGGAGGCGATTCCCTAACCTCCCTCTATACTGATGGCCTGAGTGTGAGGTGCCCCGCCCATGCTGCCCTTAGTAAAAATGGTGGTGAGGTCATATGGCCTGCCTGTTTTGACTTTAGCCAAGATGGCAGCTAAACCATGTGGTTGCCCTTATTTAAGATGGCGCCTTGATCACGTGATCGCCTCTATCAAATATGGCACCTGACCATGTGTTCATGTTTTTTTTTTCCCCAAAATAAACTGAGCAGATAAGGAGCAGATAAATTGAAGCATTTAAAAGTCACTCAGAAAGGAATATAGATGGCCAAATCAGTCATACATTTCCATTTACACATAGGAAATAGACTGTGAAATAAAGACAGAGGAGTAGCAATGCCCTGGGGTGGGGGAGAGAACCCCCCCCCCCACCCCGGGCGGGCTGCCACATGGTGTGAGCAGCTGCAGGGGAACAAACCCAAGCTGTGGGTCAGTGGCAGTGGTGGGGGCAGAGGGGGCCATAGGCGCATTTTTCCACAACGAGATATAAGGCCCAGCGGATGGACTGACCTCCTGCATCCCAGAGGTTCAACGATAACGGCACAAAATAGCCAATGGACTGTGGTCACAAAGGCTATGGACCGTGGACTTGAGAGGGCACAGGCCGTCTCCATAGGCCTTTGCATAGGGACGGGGGCTGAGGGGCTAGGAGCCTGAAAGACACGTGGTACCAGCGAGTGAAACCAGGCAAATCCTCACTTGTGGGAAACTATCCAGAAGGGAAGGGAGGAATCTCACTGGTCTGGTAGGGTGAAGAGTCTTCAAGCGGTGCTCCAGCCTGAAAAATGGCAGGTGGTACAGGATCCCAGAGCTCCTCAGACTGCCGGTGGGCAGGAGAAAGCCGCGGGATTGCCTGGTGATGTTGGGCACCAATGTTATGAATTATTGTGTGTGGGGTGAGGGTGTGGTGGGACCCCCCCCCCAAGGATATCCTGTGTGTGCAGGGAAACATGCTGGGCAGATGCATGCATGTAGTCATGGTAGCAGCAGCCAGTAATTCACACCCCAGATGCTGCATCCATGTGGGGAGTTTATTATAATAGAGAGATGAAGAGAAAGATAGGAGAGAGAGAGACAAAGAGAAAGAGAGAAGAAGGAGGAGGCAAAAGAAGAGGAGGAGGAGGAGGAGGAGGAGGAGGAGGAGGAGGAGGAGGAGGAGGAGGAGGAGAAGAAGAAGAAGAAGAAGAAGAAGAAGAAGAAGAAGAAGAAACAGAGATAGTGTGAGAGAGATCAAGGGTGCACACCTCGTGGGAGGAAAAGTGGAAGAAATGAAGTGAGGAGTTTTCCCTTAGAATGAGGTTTTACGCAAGGTGGCACCAAGGGGCGGGATTTGAAGGGACCGATCAGAATATTAACACTCAGGGCCCCTTTGATCCCCTTCTAGTGACTGCCATTCTGATTCTCCTAGGGACCTAGCCAAGCGACCCCCTCTGTCTAGAGCATCTCCTCTTTCTTGCTAGCACCTAGCACATTTCCCCTCATCTTCAAACACCACTTACCTTTCTGTTCAACAAGAGAGAACTCGTTGACCTGGTAACCCCCATGCTACCTTCCCCCACATTCCTTCTGTTGTGGGCTTCTGAGTTCTGGAAAGAGTCATTTGCGATCCTCACTGCTCATTCTCCTACTCGTCTCGGGATCTCCGGCAGCTGAGTGGGTGTCCCTCTCATTCTGTTGAAAGTGATGCTTTGAAGGTCACCCACTGTGTTCTGATCACCAAATCCAGTTGACCATTGTCTTTGTTTAATGCTTTTCTGAGTTCCTGGGACATGACTCTAGTCACCTTGTTGATTTTGGCTTCCCAGGTGTGAGGGAATTTGGTTTTCTCTCTGACTTGTGTTCTTTTAGCGTTCATCTCTGTCCTTTGCCTCACTCCCCAGATATAGTTCATGTGCATTTTCCTTCACTTTGTTTTCTCCCTCCCTCCCTCCCTCCCTCCCTCCCTCCCTCCCTCCCTCCCTCCCTCCCTTCCTCCTTCCTTTGGAGTCAGGTGTGACCTGAGAATTTGTTTCCTTGACCCTTTTAATATTTTTAAAACTGAAAACTTTACAGAAAAATTTGAATTTCAAGATTCTTTTGAGAAAAAAAAAAGCGCTGATTTTACAGTAGTCGATTCATATTCCCCATGACAGCAATCATCTGGGGTTGCTTAAAGGGCGACTTCTTGAGATGGGACATTTGTCCTTCCGATCACCTCTGTCATATCACTCTCTGCTCAGCAGACGTGCAATAAACTACATGACACTGGGCTCCAGACCTCATTAATCCACTTGTGGATCTTCAGTCACAACCATCTCCAGGTTGTACCCCAAGTCTCTGCTGCCTGTTCTGTTCTCTCTGCAACTCCAGGCATTCAGTTTTTAACCGTTAATGGAGAATCTTAACCTCCCTATTTCCTGTCCTTCAAACTCAGTCTCAGGGCAAGGGGTGCCAGTGAATCATACTACTCCACGTGCTTGAGTTTTAGCCCAATTAAGGAGAGACAGAGTTTGGAATATGGCATCCCATCCACTTCACCGCCTGGAGGGGATGGCGGGGTCCTGGCATCTCTGAGTACAAGAGGAAGAGTGTCAAGGACTCGCTCTAGGCTGGTGTTGCCAGAGAGGCAGGCTCTGGACCCTTACCTCACGCTCACCTACTGGCTGGGTGGGGCAGTGGGGTGCTGCTTGCTTCGCATGCCTGGTGTGTATGGAGGATACGTGCTGAAGGACATATCTGTCTCTTGTATAAACCCATGCACCACCTGCCCGTGGGGTGGAGGAGAATGTATGTATATAGTAAGGGCAGGTCCCAAAGCCAGAGAGGCCAGACCACACGCTTCCTCCTTATCATTTCCCCAGGATGTGGGAAAGTTGGTGGCCGTTGCTTCTTTGAGGGTTGAAACCAGAGTGAAGAGAGGACAAGGAGGACCCTGGGTTCTCCCTTCGCTCTGACGTCAGAACTCCCCCCATGGCTTTAAGACTGTGCTCTTTTGCTCACTGGTTGGGTGAGGGCATCTTCCATGTTGCCCGAGTTGAGTTCCAAACCTTCTGGATTCTGTGTGCTCTGTGTATGACAGCCCCCCCCCCCCCTCCAAGCCATTGCCCAAAGGGCTCAGGCTCTCCTTTTTTAAAATCTGGACTTTTGTAGTAATTGCCTGTGTTTTTTTTGTTTGTCCCGGGTTTGGGTCCTGCCCCTTTGTCTTCTGCTCCATTCTCCCTCTCAGTGGTGTCAGAGTGATGCATGCAAACCTTGTGTGTGTGATTATCTTACCTAGAGCCCTGGATTCCAGCTTTGGAGAACAGACCATCGGTAAAGGACCTGCATCACTTCTGCGGCCTTCTGAGACTCCCTTCTCATCTATCTTTAAACCTTGCTGGTGTTTGCTCGCTTTTAGACACTCAACTTCCTCACACCGCATTTATTGAGTACTGGCTGTGTGCCAGCCGCACAAGAAAGACACACAGGATGCAGTCTCTGCTCTATGATTCCTGTTCTTTGCTTCTTACTCTGTTTTATTATCTGGAATGTTCTTGTCTAAACCGTTACTGTTCAGTTCTTCTGGGGTTTGGATGCAGAGGCTTGTGCATATTGTCACTGTGCGGTGTCACTGACCTGCACGCCAGCCTTTGCATTTGAGTTTAGCTGTTTGTCTCTTCTTGCGCAAACCTTCTCTCTTCCATCACTGAAGAAATGCTTCTGGCCCTCTCTCTTCTGCTGGGTTTTTTAAAGCAGTCTTCCTGTAAGATGATGTCTTGTTTACCTGTTTGATCTCCTGTGTCTGGCTATATTCTCCTTGAAGTCCAAGGCTGCAGCTTCTTGCTTCCCCACGGTGCTGTGAATTCCTGGCTCAAACGAGGTGCTTTGTAGATGCCTGTCCATAAACCTGCATCTTCTCTGAAGTAGGAATTGAGAAAATCCAGAGACAAATGCTTTAAAGCACAAATAAATAAAGTATGATCCCCGGTCTTGCTAAATATAGCTGTACAGGGACAAATATGTCACAATTAATTAACTGCACATTGTGAGCCTCCTAAAATCTGCTCTAAAACAAAGCACTATTTGAGATTTTTAAGATAATATTTCTTCATATCTTCCTTCTTCAGTTATGCTACTCTTAGGAACAAGTTGTTTTCTTATTGAATTTTCTTTTCTTTTTTCTCTTTCTTATTTATATTGACGGGGAGAAAACACCCAAAGCCAGAGCTTCTGGAAGAACCTTTTGTTCTTGCCCACTTAGATTGCTTCTCACACTTGACCTTGGCATCTCAGCTAACCTTGCACTTCAGAGCTGAGTCTCTAAAGACAACCTCGTTTGTCGAAGGGGATGTCCACAGAGCACCTTGTGGGCATGAGGTGATTGGGGTTACAAACTTTCACAGGAGGCTTGGTCTTGGACTTCTCGGCGGTGAGGTCCGTAGTGACGGTCATTCTGCAGGGACAGCGGTCAACTCCAGCCACCAGAGCATGGCTATAGGGCTGGTGTGAGGTGCCACCATCATGAAGATAACTTTGTATCCAGAGTGGCAATCAACCAGAACCATCATCACTTTTCTGGGTTTCATGAGCTTGCCCATTTTAACTGCAACCAGCAGGTACACAACAGACTTTTTGTTCTGATGCCCACTTTGGCCCAAGCGTCCATCGTAGTCCTACTGAATTACCTTTGTAAAGACTGCTTATGTGTTATTCCCAGGCTCGTGGAGCTCTGACGACTGCATGGAGTCTCTCTCTGGTCCTCCAATGACCTTCATGGCCTTCTCCAGCAGCCTCTCCCAGGTGGTGCATGGTCCCGCCTCTCCTCAGCATAAATCCAGGCCAGCTAGACCCTTGAGGGGCTGTCCTTTCTCTAGGCGAGAAAGCTTCTTCTAAAGCCCCCATCCCAACTCCTTGCATGAAATCGTTAACCACCATTTCAACTCTCTCTCCTAACATGCTCCATAGGCTCAGCATTGAAAATATAGCCCCAGGCACCCCGCTCTCTGGACACGGAGGTAATGCTTGGAAATCTGCACTTTGATAATGATCTACCACAGGACCCTCATCCATAACAGATCATGGCTCTGGGAGACTCTACAGTCATATGCTGCAGTCTCATGATGCTGTGTGGTTATGGTCTGTCTCCATCCTCTAGTTTGTACTTTTCCTAAAGGCAGAGCTGTATCATTAGCTCATCTTCATTGGGGTTCAACTAGCAGGACATCTTATACAGTAATAAGGTAAATTATTTAGCAAGTGTTTGTAGACTAGATGAACGCACATATGCATTCATGCAGGGGAGGCTTTTCAGGAGACGAGGCTCCAAAGATCATAGGAGCCTGTAACATAGCCAAGATTGAGGGGAAGTTCATGTGGAAAGAGAAGCTTTTAATTCTTTTTTGTGTAAGACACAGGCGATAATCAGACCTCTCTGGGGTCATTCTGAAATCATTTTGCTCCCAGGGTCAAAATATTCCTCCTAGAGTGAACTGTTTCCAGTTTGGGGAAATGCTCATCTTTATATAAGGTATTATAAGAATTTTCAGTACCTTATTATTTGGTTGTTTCCTTCTGGCTCCTGTGATCAACTGGGTGTTTCTAAAATAGAACACTTCAGTTTTCCCCGAGACTGGTCCCTGAGGTTGCTCTGGCAACCACCTTGAAAACTCTGGAGTTTTAGCCCAAGTTCCCCAACTTCTCAGGTTCCAACTGCTGTGCTGTTTGTCAACTGCGCTCTGATTGAAAGGCTGCCATTGTTAAGTCACGTTAATCACCTCGCAAAGACACCTACAATGCTTTCTGAAAAGCCCCAGCATGCTTTGCCTTCCTGGTTACATATGCTTTCCTTGACCATTCTGGTTTGAGATCCAGATTCAGGGAAATACCATCTTTTGAGGGACCAGGAATCATATACACATTGCCTGGGAGACCTTCCCTGTTCTGGTCATTGATTTAAACTGTAGTCACACACACACACACACACACACACACACACACACACACACACACACACGACTTCTAGGAAGTGTCTCTGGGTTTATTGAAAAGCCGAACAGAGGAAATAAGACATGTCTTTTGGGAAGTGTGTCTAGTTTGGATTGTCACAGACGAATCGTCGCACAGTTCCTATTTTTGTTGCTGACGTCACACCTCTGGCCTTGCCTTGATTGTTGGGTGCCCTGCCCATGTACCTGTGACAAGTGCCAGGCCAAGAGTTGATTTCTATCAGTCTACATAGGCTCTAGGCCCAGCAGCCAGTCCTGGCCAAGTCAGTGGGCTATGCGACCTTGGGAACCAACATTCGACTTTCTCCTAGAACGTGACAAGGGGGTATAAAAGCATCTGCTTAATTATTGCAAGGAACAGAAGAGACAACACAGAAGAACACTCAGCAGTGAAAGGCACCGAATATAATTACTATTATTGTTATCAGCATAATAGGCATTTAACCCAGTTTTATTGAAAGGAAGGAGAAGAACTTTAGCATTTTTTATCGGTCCTGGGTACTGAACCCAGGGCCTGGCATATGCTAAGCAAATACTCTACCACGAGCTGGATCTCCTCCCTGGGCTGGCCTTGAATTTACTCTATACAGGCCTCATATTTGCCTTCTGATAGCGTTAGCTATTTCCTTTTTTTTTCTTCAAGTTTTTAAAACAATTTTCGTTTTTATTATTAAGAATTTTTCTATTCATTTTACACACCAACCACAGATCCCCCTCTCCTCCCTCCTCCTGCCCCCCAGCCTTCCCTCACAATTCACCCCCCGCCCCATTCCCACCTTCTCCAAGGCAAGGTCTCCCATGGGGAGTCAGCAGAGCCTGGTGCATTCAGTTGAGGCAGGTCCAAGCCCCTCCCCACTGCACCAAGTCTGCATTAGGTGTCCCACCATAGGCACTGAGCTCCAAAAAGCCCAAGCATTAGCTATTTCCTGACCAGTATGAAATCTGTCTGTTTTTTTGCTTTGGTCTCACTGAGTTTTGTTCCTCTAATTTAAATGCAATTTTAAAAAAATTGGTCTATAACATATAGACTGTATGAAACGTCTCATCTAAGAAGTCTCAGCCTGACCTGGTCTTCCTGAAGTGAAAGCTCTAGAAATTGGTTTAGAAATCACACAAGCTGCTCTAATAACCAATATCTTTACTATTTCTGGAGTTTTTTTGTTTTTGTTTTTGTTTTTTTTGTTTTTTTTTTTTATCAGAAGAGTATCACAAACACATACCTTACCTGGACTCCTTACACTCCTGAGAATCAACTTATTAGGACAAAGGTTTCCTTGGGTACCAGGGAAGATATGAGGCATGATGAGAGATCATGGGGGTAAAATAACCAAGGACAGGGACTGGCAGCTTCTCTTCACACACTTCCCAAGCCAGGGTGAGCTGGGGTGCTGCCTGCTTCTCATGCCCTGGTATGTATGGGGGATACGTGCCAAAGGACTTACCTGTTTATTGTATACATTACAGGGCTGTGGTCTCAGGTAGCATACATTCCATCTGACCCAGGACTCTGACATCCGTTGGTAACTGAAAAACATTTGGGGGAGTTTGTAGATGACAGTATGATCTGGGCATGATTGCTATTCCATGGAGAAGTGATTACCCGGACCCCCGGTCACCCCATGAATCACTTCACTGATTATGTATTGAACACCTGCTCTCTGACTGTGAAAGCATTGACCCTGAGTGCTGTGGGTGCCATGGGAGACTCGCAGACTGTCTCTAGCTTCTGAATACACTGTTAGCATTTTGCCTGTAAGTGGATCACTTCAGGTGAAGACCTAATGTTCACCCCAGTACGATGTCACCTAGACAGTGACATTGGACCAGGTATTCCCATACAATGCCTTCACACACGCAGCTGGCTCTTCTTGCATGCAGCCAACGAGGGGATCCCTAATTTCTATGTGCCTTTCTAGCTACTGCCTTCCGCCAGCCTTGGTCACGGCGCTGCTCTAGACAGTGTGGGAAGTGGCAGCAACTTTGGTGTCACAGAAAACATGGCATTTTTGTTCCCTGTGGTCTGTGCCTCCTCTGCAGGATCTGGCTGGCCATATCTTCTTCGTCTTAAGCACAGGGCCTGACACATGACTTGTGTTTTCCTGCTGTCTGTGTGGCTGGTCTTTTCCTGACATCCGGTCTGCTTTTCTTCCTTCCTTAGTTTTCGAGTACTGGTCACACTGAGGACATAGCCCTGGGCTTGTTCTCAGCCTCCTTGCTCCCCCCCCCCAAGACATCAGCTCTAAGCCCAAGATCTAAGACTTCATTTTTATGACTCCTCCACAGCCTCCAAAGCTCTCTCCTAGGACTGGCTTCTGCATGTCTAGGACCCGACTGCCCTGTGTGTCTTCCATGTACCTCAGACCCTGGCCTGTGCTGAGCGCACATATTTCTGTGAAAGGGCTTTTACTTCTAACGTTGCCCAAGCTTCAGTGAGCCAACCAGGCACCTACTCCAGCCTGGCAGGCTTCAGGATGCTGAGTGAGGTCCCGAATGTTCCTCCCTGCTTCTCCCTGCCTCTTCCTCTCACATAATCAATGAAGACTTCTTAAGTGTATTTCAACTCTCAGTGCCAGTCTGTTCCTCCCACCCTTCCCTCTCCTCCTTCTCTCAGATAATCAAAGAAGACTTCTCAAGTGTTTTTCAACTCCACAGTGTGTGTCTGGCTAACTGTCCTGACCATTGCCATCTCTTGCCTGAACTGCTGTGAAGGACAAGTGAGGTCGGAGCATTCATCTTCCTAAGCTTTGATTTGGGGGGCAGCATTTCCAGAGAATGCCAACCTCCTAGCCCTCCCCCCAGCCTCTCAGATCCACAGTCTCCCAGCTCCCCAGATCTTCAGTCTCCCAGCCTCCCAGTTCCCCAGCCTCCCAGTTCCCCAGCCTCCCAGCCCTCCAGCCCCCCAGCCTCCCAGCCTTCTATTTCTTCCCCATAGCACCACTTCAGGCATGCTCTCCACATTGGGACATATGCCACACACAGACAGGACGGTCGCAAGCTCCAAGAATGGAGGGTCGTTGGTGACCGAGGTGGACAGAGAGAGGACAGGCTTCTCGGAGTTAGCAGCAGGGTGACCGGGGAGGACAGGGCTGCATGAGAACTCTCAGGGGTAGGTGCCTGCAGGGGCGTGGGGGCAGTCGAATGACTTTTGGGATTCAAAGAGCTTCCTGAGGACTGGAGAAGGGGATTCTGAGAGTCAAGTTTAAGCGTGAGTCTATCATAATGAGCTGTGGAGCCGGGGGGAAGTCTCCAGGGAGGCCTCCGCTGCTCTTGCCGTTGTTGCCCCAGTGAGAAGGATGAGAAGAGGGGATGGGAGAGGAGGAGAGTAGGTCATTCTTGAAATACCTCAACACAGTCCCCGCTGACTCCCTTTGGAGAGGCTGTTTATACCATAGGAGCGATGCAGGCTTTGGGGGCACTCGTTCCATTGTCAGGACGTGGTTACTTCCCAGAGCTTCCCCTCTGAATACTATCCCACTGGCAGTTAGGATTTCAGTGCATGGATTTGGGGATGGACACACTTAACTCCATCACGATGTGTTTCCTGGACAACGCTGGTATTAGGCCTTTCTTCTTCAAAGCGACTACTCTTCTACTTATTGTCTTGTACTTCAATCACATTCTTCTTTGGATGACATGTTACTCACGTGCTCAGCTAAACTTCTGCTCTATTGTAAGGACTTGGGTCATGTGTTCCTGGCCTCCTGCTATATCCAAGCCAGTGCTTTAGGTGCCCAGAGCTTGGAGTCTTGAGCCAAAGCTCATTGAATCTACTTGTATTCTTCCTTGCCCAATGGCACATACCTGTAGAGGTCCAGCCAGGCTAAGGCTATAACAGGCTGTGGACATGGGACAGACAGACAGACACTAAAGCAGGACCAGGCCTACTGGACCCAAGAGTCACCAACTTAGTCTTGGGTTGGCCTCAGTTTTCAGGCTACTGAAAGGGCTGGTAGGATTTTTCACACTTAAAAATAGGCTTGACAATGAGAGGTATGTTAGGGAAATGGCCTAAATAACTCTCTGTTTTCCGCTTGTGGATCAAGAAAGGCTCTCAGCTACTGTTCCGGTGCCTGCCTGCCCGCCTGCCAGACCCCTGCTCCCTGTAATGATTGTCATGGACTCTCACCCTCTGGAACCGTGAGCCCCAAATTAAATACTTTCTTTTATAAGTTTCCTTGGTCATAGTGTTTGGTCACAGCAATAGAAAAGTAGCTAAGACAGATCACCTTCTGACCTGATCAATGCCCAAAGACTCTAAATAGTCAAGTGGGTTGACTTGGCTCCACCCTCCGAGCGCCATTAACAAGACTCCAGGGATGAAATTCTTGCAGAAATTCAAGGGGACAAATTGTCTTCAGACCAAAGCAGCCTAGCCATTGCTGACACCCAGACGACCAGATCCCCCCAAATTCATGGCATTTTTAAGGACAGGAAGTGGTGGAGGGGAGCACGTAGCCAACTTGCAAGCCCCGGAAATAGGTTAGCGAGGGAAGATTCATTGGTTTAATTTTTAAGGGAGTTCAATTGCTATGTTTTACAAAGCGGCTAGAATACTTCAGCTGACAAGTTCTGTGGAGATTGTGTAGGTCAAATGCCTCATCTTCTAGGCAGTAGCTGTTGTTTCTGGAGGGTCCGCATGCCACATGAAGCTTTAAGAGTTTCACACACACTTGTTCTAAATACTCATCATGCTCTTATGAAATGGACCCTGCCATTTTCACCAAGAGGCTGCCACTCCTGCTCATTCCAGAAGCAACGGTTACAATCTTATTATGTCTTTTCCTCAAAATGTGAATTTACCAAGTCAGACTCCTGGTAAAGCTGGGTCTCCCAACCTATATGCACAAGGCCAGGTTTTGAGTCAACACATAGGAAGGTGCTCAGGCTTGGACCACCTGCTCTACCCAGGCCCTGGAGGGCACTGGGCTCATCTACCTTGTCTTTGCACTTTGGGGGGCGGGGTAAGGACACTTTCCTGGACACGCACCATTAGGCCAGTCCATAACTATTCGTTGTCTTGGGTATCTTGGCACTACCTGAAATTCTAGTGCCTGGGAGCTAGAGCCAGGAGTGTCTGAGGCCAGTCTGGGCTACAGCCTGGGTGATAACCTTGTATCAAAAACAAGACTGAAGGACTGGGGGCTGGCTCCATGGTAGATGACACCTGGCATGATCAAGGTCCTGGGCTCGATTTTTGGCACTGCAGAAAACAAACAACGAGACAAACAAAGCAAGCACTCATTGATGGATGACAGCTGCATGTGTCTCCTCTCCCAGATGCCACTTCTCACTGTTTCATACGATTCACCCTCTTTGGTGTGTGTTGAGCAAAATCCTACCAACCTGCTGAATCTAACAGGTAATTAGCACCATTTAATAGCTGTTAAGTGAAATCATCAGCTGCTTTTATCCTGGAAGGGCTCTCCTTTAGAAGGCAATGATGCTATGGAAGGCGGGCTTTGTTAAGGCACATACTTGAAGCATGCGTGGATGGATGATTGCTCTCTTTCAGAAACCTCATTTGGAGGAAGCCTGGGAACCGCTGGACAGGGAGGGTGTGGTGATAGGGTCTTAGGGGCATCTGGGAAGAGGGGAAGGAAGGGGGTGGGTGGTGGGTGTGACTCAGTTCACTAGTAAGCTGCAGGCGGGTGAGCCCAGGGAGTCTCACCACCATCTACCATGTGGTGTAAACGTAGGTGGAAGAGGGGCCTGGCAAGATGGCTCAGTGGGTAAAGCTTATTGCCGTCCAGGCCTGGCAGCCTAAATTCAATCCCAGAGTCCACATAAAGGCGGAAAAGGAGAAGCAACCCCACAAAGGTGTTCTCTGACCTCCACGTCCACACGGTGGAATAATTTATAAATGAAGATGGAAAAGCAGAGGTGAAGAGGTGTCTTCCTGCCTGTGGTTCTGTCCTGCCCCCAAGGGTCCTCCTGGCCAGATGCAATATTGTAATGATTTCCTGGAAGTCTTCTGTGTTTGGAAATAGGTCAGCTGAAGGGTTTTCAGTTTCTACCATGGAGGATTTGTGGGTGACAGCCTGTGTGATGGGGCAGTTCCTCTCGGGGACCCAGTAATTCTCCCATCCCAGTGGAAGGGCATCCTTCGCTTCCATAAGCAAGCCAGCCCTGTAACCCTGACTTAGGCTGTCTCCTCCAGTGTCCTGCTCCCTTTCTCAGCTATGATGAGTGGTTTTTTGCCTTTCTTTCCCATCATGCTGTTTCTGGGCGACCTGTTTGTCTCTGGGTTTCCACTTTTCTTATTTGTAGACAATACTGTTTTCATATTGCCCTGTCCCTGATGGCATGCCATAGTGTGAGCAGGTCAGGCTTGGACTCTTCCACATCAGAACTGAACTAGTCAAGCCCTTGGCTCCCCTGCATTCTGGATCATTCCCTCTGGTTCCTGCCCTTCCCCTTCACACAGTCAGAATCATTTCCTAGCGGTTTGCTCTAGTATGGGCACAATTCCTCTTCCCTCATCCCTAGCTTAGAAAAAAAAAAGAGTGGGTAGCTAGCTACAAGTGCTAACTTCAGCTGTCGGAATTGCCAGCAAGTTGTAGGAGAATTCTGTTCCTGTGGAAATGTAGCACTGTGTGAGGGACTGTTCCAGCTCTCACCTCCCCTGCATGGCTCTTAGGTGGGCCAGTCTCCTCAGCAAGTGTGTGAGGAACCTGACAGGAGGACTACTGAATTTCAAGTGTGTCTCATCGCTGCATGCAAAAAGTCAGACCCAGTAGGCATGAAGGAGGGGCAAAGCCTGGCCGGAGTCCAAAGTTTGGTCCTGAAAGGAACCAGTCACCTGTCTTGCCTAGAAAGAATCCAGTGAAACACCGAGACAGATGAACGTTGCTTGAGAGAGTGGGAACAGTGCACAGAAAGAATACAATGGGAATCTGAGGGGGGAACTCTGGAGGCAGGAGGAAGCCCAGAGCACTTCTATACCAAGCAGATGCCACCAACCTTGGGCTGGGGAAGCCTTGGACTCGGGGAGCCTGGGGCTGGGGGAGCCTGGGGCTGGGGGAGCCTTGGATTGGGGGAACATTGGTCTGGGGGGGCCTTGGGATCCTCTCGGGGCTACACTCCCTTGCTCCTGACTGCACATCCTCTGCAGCAGACCCCAGAGGGTTCTGGGTGCTCAGTCTGTCCCCGTGAAGTACTGGAGGAACCTTTGACCCCACTGGAGGACTTGGGTTCTGGCAAGAAAGACCTTTGAGGTGTAACCTTAGCCTAAATATTCTGACAGAATCAGGTGGGAAGTGTCTGAAACTACAGGTCCTGTCCGGTATCTGCTCGTTTTGGGGTCTAGGGTGGGACCCAGAGAGCTGCTCTTCTAACAAGTCTGCATGCGATTCCGGCGCGGCTCAACCCTATTTTGAGAATCAGTGTCGAGAAATGTTTTTCAAACCTTGATGTGCATATAAACCACCTGGGGCCCTTCCAAGGCAGGTTCTGCTCCAGCAGATCTGGGATAGGACCCAAATTCTACGTTCCTAACAAGCTGCCAAGTGCCAGGGGGGGTGTGCTGGTCCAGAGAACATACACGGAAGGCGCAGCATCCTCAGGGCGCAGTGGGAACTTGTCAATCAGAGCTCAGCCCTGTCCCCCACCCCACCCCAGAACTACGGAATCTGCTCAGCCCCGCCCCCCCACCCCACCCCAGAACTATGGAATCTGAAGCTCAGGTGTGTGTGGGGAAGGAGGCAGCCCAGCAACTCCCCCACCCCCACCCCCACCCCATTTAGCAAAACCTCCAGATGATTCTGAAACATGTAAAACCTGGCAACTATTGAGTGCTGCTGAAGCTTAGAGAAATGTGACCCGTTTTGTCAGGGGAGGATCAGGCATGCCTGACACTGAGGCAACCCTCATCCCGGCTACCTTCCACCAGCAACAAAGCCACCCCCACTTCCCCTGGGAGGAAATGTCTTCCTCCTGGCGGTGTGTGAGCTTCTTCTCGTGGGTCAGAACAGAGGAACTTCCGCAGTGGGCAGCCTGGGGAGCATTTTATGCAGACAGTTGGCCAGTGCTCGGTGCATGGCAGCAGCAGGTGGTGAGGGGCCCGAGGGAGACAGCAGTGGGACTGGAGGTGCCCAAGTCAGTCAGAGCCACTAAGCCTGGAAGCAGAAGTCAAGGAGCAGGGGACACCCGAAGGGTCGGGCCACACCCAGGGCTCTGGGTGGTGGAGGAATAGAGGCCCAGATAGCCTGTCAGGAAAAGAAGTCCCTCTAGGCTGTAAAGAGCATCCCGAATCTTCAGGCCTGTGATGACCACTGGGCATCCACAGAGAAGAAGGAATATTCTTGTCTTCCTGTCCTGAGTCACTCAGGCCGGCAACATCTTGCCTTGCCTTTGTGTCCCATTTCCCGCCATGTTCCTGGTTCAGAGGGACGGGGGGGGGGGGGTATGACCTATTTGTTTTCCTTGAAGACTCCCATCTTCAGAGGCCAGCCATGCGGGTCTGGCTGTGGCTGTGGGTGGTCAGCATCAAAGCAATACTCGTTGTGGGCATTCGGGAGAGCTCCTGGAAGTGATGGGCCCGGAACCGCACCTGAAGCTATGGGTGCAGATAAAATTGGCGATTATCATTCTAGACTGCAGCACTGTGCTGGGTTGCTTAGAGACACTGGCTTACCATTAGAAATAGTTGGCAAACCTTCATGCAGATTGCAGGGGGTCAAAGCATCCAACAAGTCAGCAGCGGCCTCTAATAGACAAAACTCAAGTCAACTCAAGCACAGGTCTCTGCAACCGATTCCCCCACGCCGCCGTCTGAGGCTGGGATCCTAGTCCCTGAGGTGACAGGGCTTAAGGCTGGACTGCCCTCCCTGGGTCAAACGCCTTCCCGAAGGCCGTTGTCACTCAGAGGAACCACATAGAAGTGGCCTCTGCAGATGAGACAGCTTCAGTGTGAAGCTTCCCGACAACGCTCAGAGATAACTTTTATCCCAGGTCAGCAAAATTCTAGTTTCCTAACCATGCCAGCCATTCTTGCTGTACTCCCATCCCTGTAACAAAACACTTTCAATGGTCAGTTTATGAGGAAGGGAGGTTTATTTTGTCCCACAGGCTCGAAGAGATTCTGGTCCTTCACTGGTCGTCCCTGTTGAGTTTGGGTCTGGGATGAGGCAGCATGTCACAGCAGGTGTGTGTGTTATAGCCAGGAAGCAAAAGAGAGATCACAGAAGGAGTAGGGTGGAGGTTCCACGATCCCTTCAAGAGCACGCCTCCAATCGTATAAAGACCTTTCTCTAGGCTCCACCTCTCCCAATAGTGCCGCCCTGGGGATCAGGCCTTTAACACACAGTCCTCTGGGGGTCATTCAAGCTGTAGCATCGTCCTGCTGTCCCCCTGCTCAGGTAAGTCAACAAGAGGCCCGGGCTGCCGCAAACGGTTGCTCATTTGAGGACACAGAGGGATGGACTCCGCTGCAGGTGCGAGAGACTGTCACCTGGTTCTGTTTGGCTAGGGTCCCATGCACTGGGAGACACAGGAACTGATTGCCGGGGACGCAGACAGGGCCAGCTCGGTGTGGCTTGAGAGGCAGGGCACTAAGCAGCCCGTGGTTGGTTTGACTTCGCAGCTGGGGAGGTTGGAAGGTGGCGTCAGTCGGAGAGGACTGACGCGTCTGGATGGAGAACTGGGAAGCCAACTCTGGCTGTGGGCTGTTTCACCGACTTTCAGAAAAGAAGGGCAAGTTACTTCCCGAGTAGGCAATGTGCCACAAAGTGAAGATCACGCTTGTTGCCGTAGCAAGATCTTCCTTTGCTCGATGCTGGCTCACCTCTGAGAGCACCGTCCTTTATAGTCCAGCCTGCATCCCTCACCAGCAGGTGTGGTGCCTTAGAGATAAGGGAAATAGGGCCTGATGTGGTTAGTGGCTGTTCTCCATCTCACGTGGTTGATCCTTATGTAACCGGGAGGAATTTACATAATGCTCATCATTTCAGCCCAATGTGATTATAGCTGGAAAGCTTGTTGTCTGAGCTGACAGGACGCATTCAGAGCTGGGGGAGATGAGCCTTGCAGCCTCCACAGTCTTTGAACTAAACTCAGACCCAGATCTCTATGGCCGTGGACTGTCTGTGGCCATGGGCCTTCCATGGCCGTGGGCTGTGTTTGTTCCTGTTAGAGATCTGGTCCTCGAGGCTGGGGAAATGGCTCAGTGGATGAGAGTTCCTGGGCAAGCATGAGGACCTGCCTTCAGAAAAAGTTGGAGGTGGCTGCGCACAACTGTAACCCCAGCACTGGTAAGAGCAGAGACAGGAGGATTGCTGGGGGTTACTGCCTGCCAGCCTCGCTGGAAGAAGAAGAGAGAGGTGAGCTGAAGGTTCAGTGAGAGACTTTGTCTCCAGGCATCAGGGGAGAGTGATAGAGGACACCAATGTCCCCATCTGGCCTCTACATGCATGCATATACACAGGTGCATGCACCTGCACACACACACACACACACACACACACACACACACACACACACACACACCACCTTCCGGAAATCCTACCCTCTTGGGACTCATGGTTGATTGCTACCTCTTACCATTTGCTCCATTCCCCAGCTTTAGGGACCGCCCCCCCAACAGCAAACACATCATTCCTGCAATTCCAATATAGGATATAGACAGCCATGGACTCTCTACTTCCTCTTCCTGTGAGGCTAAGACAAGTCTCTCCTCCCATACCCACTGCCCTTCTCTACCAGATGTGGAAGAGAACCCCAAAATTGTCACATGGCATTATTCTCCCAAGATACATGAGGTTACCTACGACCTGTATCATGGCAACAAATGGGTGGATGAATGAATGAGTGAGAGCTGGAGCAACAGAGAGAAAATACTTAGATCACAAATGAAAATAAATATAAACCTTGTTTTTAAAAGAATTTAACTGGAGACAATGATTCCTTCCCTTCCAGAATCTAGACTGTGTACATGCATGAATTATCTAAGAACAAATTTAATCAAGAAAAACAAACAAAAAACAAAAACCAACCCAGACAACAAAGAATTTTAAATTCCAGATTACAATTCTAGTATGTTTTGGTATTGATTTTGATACAATATATTTTAAATATCTGAGATTGCTAAAACCAAGTATTTAATATTTTGTTTTAGTTACTAATAAAATTACACATATTTTGGCATACAAAAAATGAATTTAATTAAAAAAAAATTCCTGGGAAAGCAAGATGTGAAGGCTTATAGCCAAGCCGTACATTGAGGATGCTTTTCTGGGCAGAGGGATCCTGTCCCCTGTAACACGAATCTTAAAAGGCCTTATAATAAAAAAACTTGGAGCCAGATATTGAGGTGAAAGCTGAACGAGAAGCAGAACAAGTCAGCCAGTAGTTCTCACCTCTGTGAAATCCTCAGCCTCAAGAGAGTGAGTTCCTGTTTACTCACCTTATATCCCTTTCTCTGCCCTGCCATCTTACCACCTTCCTAGTGCTGGGATTAAAGGCATGTGCCACCACACCTGGCTCTGTTCCCAGTGTGGCCTTGAACTCAGAGATCCAGATGGATCTCTGCCTCCTGAATGCTAGGATTATAGGCGTGTGCTACCATTGCTTGACCTTTATGTTTAATATAGTGGCTGGCTCTGTCCTCTGATCCCCAGGCAAGCTTTATTAGGGTACACAATATATCACCACAGTCCCCTGGGACAGAACTCTGCCAGGTTCTTGTGGTAGCTTTGGGGGAGGTACAGATGCCCAGGCATGCAGGGAGCAGTAGAAATTTAAAAAAAAAAAAAAAAGAAAGAAAGAAAAGAAAAGAAAGAAAGAAAAAGAAAAAGAAAAAAGAAAGAAAGAAACAAGGGCAGATCAAAGTGCCCCTGTAGAAAATGATGATGTCAGATTCGGAAAGAGTCCCCATGAGGGCGGGTGGGAAAGAGGACAAACTAGAGGCCCAGGAGAGACTATTTGCAGGGACAATGTAAGGATTCAGTCCAAAGTGGCCAAGGAACATCCAGATGGGAGTGTTTGCCAGCAAATGGAAACCTACTACTGGAATCTGGACAGGAAGTCAGCAGTGGGACGGGCTGGGCAGCTACTCCAGTCTTAACCTGGCATCAGGCCTGACCTATGCTCTGTGTGTGTGTGTGTGTGTGTGAGAGAGAGAGAGAGAGAGAGAGAGAGAGAGAGAGAGAGAGAGAGAGAGAGAGAGAGAGAGAGAGAGAAAGAGAGAGAGAGAGAGAGAGGAGAGAGAGAGAGAGAGAGAGAGAGAGAGAGAATATATGTGTATATATGCATGTGTACATGTTTTTGCATATGTATGGGCACATGTGTGTGTGGGTACACATGCCCACGTATGCACGAGTATGTAGAGATACAAGGTTGATGGTGGGTATCATCTTCAGTCACTTTTCTTTCTTCGACATTGAGGCAGGATTTTTCAGTCAAGCCCAGAGCTTGTCCCTTATGGCTGGTCTTGTTAGCTAGCTTGCTCTGAAGATCCCTTTTTACCTCCTTCTGAGGCTGGATTACAGGTGGGCCACCATGCCCGCCTGACATCATGTGGGTTTCTGTGGATCCAAGCTCTAGTCTGAGCCATCTCCTCAGCCCCTGTCTTTGGTTTTTCTAGCCCTATCTTCTAGAATGCAGACGTCTGGTTTCCATGCCTAGTTAGGTCTGTTCTGCCTTTCCAACAGTGTTGGGTCCTGCCTTGATCATAAAGCCTTGGCCTTCCTGAGTTGGCATTCATTGCTGTCTTTTGCTTGTTAGATTTTTTTTTTTTTGAGACCAGATCTCACTACATAGCTGCCCCCTTAGCCTGGGATCATAGGTGTGTGCAGGCAAGCCTGCCTGGCTTCAACTGCCACCTTTTCAACAACCCTACGATGTCTATAGTGAGACCACTTTCACTATTTATAACTACAGAAAGCAGGACCTGGGGTCTCAGCAGACTGTGGCCTGCATGAAGTGGTTTCTATTTATAATTCATTCAGTGAATCGCAGGTATCAGTGGCATTCAACAGCTTTGTTACAGAAAACAGTATCTATCTGCCAATGCTAAGGGATGATACTGGCCAGGGGTATTGGTGCTATTCAACAGCTCTGTTATAGAAAACAGTATCTACCTGCCAGTGCTAAGGGATGACACCGGCCAGGGTTATGGTCAGAGTTTCAATCAACTCTTCTGTACTTTCTCTGGTAGGTTCAAGGGTAGGGCATCTTGAACCTACCAGGGAAATAATTGCATATCTAGCAATTATTCTCTTTGAGCTGGGAGGGAGCCACCCAGCTGGTCGCCCACCAGAATGAATAAGCATTATGCCTGCCTGGTGGCCTTTCGCCTAGCGCTCAACATGCCCAGTGACAGGAGCATGTCACAGCATCCTCAGTGGCTTGTTAAACAAAGGTCTGGGAGGACGCTCAGGGAGGATGAAGAGGGAAGGCACACACAGCTTTGCTTTTCTCATTGATTTCTCATTCTGGGGCTCTGACTACATCAGATGGAGCAAAGTGCGTCGTAGCGAAAAGCAACGCAGGGCTCTCGGTGGCTCAGAACAACAAGAGTTTCTGTCTTGTTCTCACCCCCCCGTCACAGGCTGCCTGGGGGCCTCTCTCCTTCCTATGGTGTCAGGATGATGGAGTATACCCATTGTTGTAACTGTGCTTTGCAATGTCAGAGAGAACAAAATAAGACTTTGGGGCATTTTTCATTGGCTGTTAAGTGTTCCGGGCGTCTCATAGAGTTTCCACTCACAGCCCATGGGGCCCCTCCCAACTGCTGGGATCTGGGACACAATATCTTACGCTCCAAAGGCCAAGAAGTGGAAAGGAGGGGATGGTGTAGAGGAGCCATGGTACAAGACCAGTGCAGGTGGCCTGGCTAAGCTCCATCTGGTCTGGGAGGAATAAGGTCCTTATGTTGTCCATATCAGTGTGACAAGGGATGCCCAGAGGAACATGGGGGACAATAAGTATACCACAAGGGCATTGCTGCTACGTGAAGTCTCCTAGGGCTAAGGGGAGGAGCCTGCTCAGTGTTTTAGATACTCAGAGGCAGTTGGAAGAGCCATGCAGAATAGCAGAAGGATTTGTTAGCTTTTCTTCTCACCCCTAAAAGGCGAGCTGGCCTCTATTAAGCAGCTTCCTCCACACAGGGGATAGTGACAGATTCTCCCCACTTGTCACAGCTTCCACTATCAATCAAGTCCCAAAGAAAGAGGAGCAGTGTGATTGACAGGGGGACATGAATTCTGAACTGTCATCATTCAGAGGTTTGCCATTGGCATTGGAGACGGGAATAGAGCTGTAATGGATGATTCAGGCCCCAAGTAGCTGTCTCTAAACATGTTAATTACTTGGCATAAGTGCTTGGAAGCGATGGTTACAAAATGTAGAGATGTACGTGGCAGAGCAAGGCTGGCATGCTAGCTCCAATAATGTGGGCTTTCTCCCTGCATGGGAGGCAGCTGAATGATAACCTGCTGGGTACAGGTGACACCGGCCAGGACAGCTTTGAGGTCCTCTAAGGAGAAATGGTGGCAGATGCCCCCCTCTCCTACCACACAATTGAGATTCATAGACGCAGACAGTGCCTGGTTCACCCCTGAATTCATGACCCTGGAGGAATGATACTTGTACTCTGAGTCCAAGTTACTCACTGACTGAGTAACTTAAGGTTAATGCAGTTCGCTTTCCACCAGATGGTGATAACAAAGATGGCCCCCAGTTACAAAATACATTTCTCCCATGTGTGCCTGTATGTGCTTTTTTTTTTTTTTTTTTTTTTTTCTGGAGCTGAGGACGGAACCCAGGGCCTTGTGCTTGATAGGCAAGTGCTCTACCACTGAGCTAAATCCTCAACCCATGCATTTGTTTTTAATGTGTGATTATCTTCTACAGGGGCCAACTGGTCAGGCAGCTCATCTGCCTACAGTGAGAGGCTAAAGCTATGTTCTGTACCCAAGCAGATTGATCTGAAGCAGTTGTTCCCATCCATAGAAATCCAGGGCTGTGACCACAGACCGCAACTACCCATGCTGTAGACATGTGTGACTAGTCAGCCCAGTACATTTGGTCACATGTATTGGGAAACATGCAAAGCACATTGCAAAAGGAGACTGGAATAAGATAGACCTTGGCTGAGTCAGATTATGGAGTGCTTGAGTATATACATGTGTGTCAGGCGTGGGCAAGAACCCCATATAGACAGGTTGTGGGATGGTCTCTATGGGTGGGTCAGCAAACATGGCTATGGCAGGTTTGGTGAGTTGGCTCAGCAGGTAAAAAAAAAAAATACTTGCCACAAAGCCTGATTATCTGAGTCCTTTCCCCAGGACCCACATGGTGGAGGGAGAGAACTGTTTCCCACAAATTGTCTTCTGTCCTCCACACATGTACTATAGCACAGATGTGAGAACGTGGGTGCGCGTGCGCGCATGCACACACACACACGCACACACACACACACACACACACGTAATATTCTTTTTAGTCAGTGAATTAAAACTTAAGTATTTCTTTTTTATAGAAGTTTATAAAAGGGATCAGGTATGTGGATGAGAGGAGAGGATGGGCAGGGATTCCCTTAGAAACAAGTTTGAGATGGCCCTTGAAAGAGAGAGTGTGTTGGAAGACCAGAGCATCCGTGAAGGTCTAAGTGAGCTCCACAGGCCGTGAACACGCATGCTTGTGTATGTGTGTTCTGCCTACGTGAGTGTGTTTGCACACCTGTAGCTTTCCTTACTGGAAGGGGTTGAATTCCCACCTCCTAGTTATCTTTAGCTTACAGTTCATTTATGCCACAAGTGCCCACCCAGGAGAGGTGCCCCTCTTCCAGCTGGCCCCCTGACCCTGAGCTTCTCTCTCTCCCTTCACATAGAGGCTGCCTGTCTTCACCATTGCTACTTGACATTCCTCTCTGGTTCTTCTCGACCTTCCCATCACCAGCCATTGCCTTTCTGTATTAGGAACTCCCGAGACCTTCCTGTATTGGGAATAAACACACCTATTAGCTAGAGGAGGGCACAGAGGAGCCAGAAACACAGAGCAAGGCAGGTGGCAGGTGACAGAGAACACTGCTAGTTTTTCCAGGCAGCCCCTAGGCTGGGTAACCTCCCTTTTTCCTAGGCAAGTGCAGAGGGCCTGTGTCTACTTGGGATTGGGTCTGAAACACGGAGCATCTTCCTGAAGTGTTCAGTCACAGGGAAATGGCTATGCTGCAGGGTAGACCTTTGCATGGGAGCCCGTGAGTGGGTGGGGTGCTTCCTCCCTCTCACCAGGCCTGTGTGTGTCTCTGCTCCCTCTCCAGCTGGTGCTGCCGGAGTACTCTATCCACAGCCTCTTCTGCATCATGTTCCTGTGTGCTCAGGAGTGGCTCACCCTGGGGCTGAACGTTCCGCTGCTTTTCTATCACTTCTGGAGGTAGGCCTGTCTGTCTGTCTGTCTGTCTGTCTATCTGTCTGTCTGTCTGTCTGGGATTGGGCCATCCTCCTTCAGTTTCCCACCCAATGACAGTGTGCCCAGATAGATCAGCCACTAGGTGCCTTCCTTTCATTCTTTTCTTTTAGAGACCTTGTTAGAGATACAATTCTGTTGTGATCAAAACTCTGAGCAAGGGACTTTAGGGAAGGAACAGGCTATCAGTGACAGCCCATTATTGAGGGGCAGGAATTCAAGTAGAAGCTTGAAGGCAGAAACAACGGAAGACTGTATCTTGCTGGCTCGCTGACAGACTCATGTTTAGCTAGCTTTCTTACATAACTCAGGACCACCTGACCAGGAAATGGTACCACTTACCTACAATAGGCTGGGCCCTCATACATCGGTCAACAGTCAAGACAATCCCTAGACATGCCCAAAGGTCAGTATGATCTAGGCAGTTCCTCAGTTAAGGTCTCCTGGGAGATGACTATAAGTTGTGTCAAATTGACAAACAAAGCTACCTAGAACAAATTTATTCTCCAGAGATGGAAGTAAGTCCTCTTGACTCTGTTAATCAACCCCAGTCATAAGGGTTAATATGAAAAGCAGCTCTAACATTATTCACTGTATTCAAAACATGAAAACAACATTGATGCCGATTAGCTGATGAATGGGTAAAGGGAGTTAAAAAGACACAAAGACAGAAAGTACTTAAATGTGCTACAGTGTGGATCGCCACAAAGAAAATAGAAGTTAAAGATATCACACCCAATGGTCACACATTATATGAGTCTATTGATATGAAAGTTCCAGAACAGTCAAATCTATAGAGACTTAAAGTAAACTAGTACATTCTAAAGGCTGAGGGGAAACAGGAAATGACTGCCAGGGGGCAATTTTTTTTTTTTTGAGGATAAGAGTAATGAAAATGCTCTGAAGTTAGATAGTGGTAATAGATGCACAACTTTATAAATACACCAAAACTCACTGAATTGTGTATACACTTTGAAATGGCAAACTTTATGATGTTTAAATTGTTTCCTTTTTAAAAAAAAAAGCACCTACCAGTTGCACAAATTCCCTAGGGGCAGTTATGATATTAACTATTCGCCTCTAAGACTGAGCTTTGGATTACATGGTGTGGGTTTTATGTAGGACGGATATAGAGCAGATGTGGGAAATACCAGAGAAGTGGAGATTGAAACTGTGTGGCTCAATTGCCTTCCTCGAACCCTGTAATCCCAGAGCTCTGGGCCCCCAAGCCAGTTGGTCCATCTTTGCCACTTTCCCATAAAGTATAGCTTTGAATTATCCACACCTAGAACATTCCACTATGTCACTAGCAAATGTATGGAGCATATACTACTTTCTAGGCACTGAGGGGGAATTTCTAGATGAAAATATGTCTGAATCTTTATCCTAGGTACATCCTAGAAGCAGAAGGAATTATGTTCTTAACAGACATCTGAAGACGATGTGTAGGAATGTAGAGAAAGAAACACTTAAGTTAGTCTGAAGAGTGTAGAAAAATCCAGAAAAGCATGTGCAAATGCCCATAAGTGAGAGAACACTTGGCATCTTTGGGGAACAATTTTTATCTTTCTGCATGGTTGGGAAGGGGCTCTTGGAGGGTGCAGTTGATGAGCAGCTGGGAATCTCATATGGAGAGTCCAAGAAGATTTGATGGGGAGCTTGGGACTGGAGGACTGGAAAGCCATGAGAAGTTCTAGAGGAAAATGGAATTGCTTTAGAGCTTTAGAAGGTGATTCTGGCAGAGTGTGAAGGATGGGCCAGCAGAGATGTGCTGAAGTCAAAATCTAATTAAGAACACGACAAAACTCCAGGTGAAGAAATAAAGGAGACGAGATAATGGAGATGGGTCCTGGCATGGAGAGAGAACAGAACTTCGGAAGTAAACTGAACAGGCTTTGGCCAATGGTTGGCTGTGGGTGAGGGAGAGGAAGCCTCTGAAGTAGATGGCCATGATGGTGATGGTTCACCTCGCCTGTGAGAGCCCATCTGTGCCCTCTCCACCTCACACCAGCCCCAGGCTGGATGTTCTCCCTCCAAAAGAAATTTCTCCCGAGGGTCTTTCAGTCATGGTCTGTCGATGAAGCCTA
Organism: Peromyscus maniculatus bairdii; assembly: GCF_049852395.1. Classification (NCBI taxonomy): domain Eukaryota; kingdom Metazoa; phylum Chordata; class Mammalia; order Rodentia; family Cricetidae; genus Peromyscus; species Peromyscus maniculatus. The sequence goes on from NC_134862.1 coordinate 90,192,396, forward strand.
GCAAAATGTGGTCCGTGGCTGGGGAGGTGGCTGGGGGGAAATCATGTGCTTACTGTACATGCAGCCATGGGCTCTACCTCCAACCCCACAAAAATACAGAAAAGGCAATCAGCTGGTGAACGCTGGATTTGTGCTCTATTCTGAGATCTAGCGCTTGTCCCAAGGGAGGAAAAGGAGAGCTGGCCATTGTCCCCACACCTGGAATGTCTCCGCACATGGAGGTCAGGAGCAGCCCTGGTCTCATTGCCTGTAAAGACCTTGTCTTGGTTCTTGGATCTCTGGTGGCCTAGCCTGCTTACTCTTAGGAAGTTATCAGATCACAAAAGACAGACAGACTGAAGACACAGTCCTGAAATACCTAGAGTCCTAGAATACCCCCCCTCCTCTCTTTTCCTTTTCTCTGTCTGCCCCTCCCCCAATCCCATGTGTTTATGTATATACAGGCACATGTACATGTGCATGTATGGAGTTCAGATGACAACTTCCCATGTAGTTCCTCATGTAGTACCATCTACCTGTGGATGGTGGTGGTGGGTAGTGGAACAAAACCTCTTGGTGGCCTGAAACTCACTTAAGTAGGCTAGGCTGGCTGGCCTGTGAGCCCCAAGGAGCATATGTCTTGACATCTCCAGCCCTGAAATTACAACCTCACGTCACCATGCCCAGCATTACCATGAGTTCTGGGTCCTGGACCGAGGTCCTCTGCTTGCAGCGTGTAATAGACTGAACTAATAGCCTTGACCTGTCTGCCTCCCTTCTGTCAGGTTTTAATGCCATGTCTCTCTTGCAGACAAGTCTACCCTCACACTCTGCTTCAGTCAAACCTGCCTGGCCACCACTTTTCAGTGGCTGTTTGGGGGAGGCTACTTGCATACATCACCTTACATCAGCATCACAATTTTCATCCCCGTTTTATGGCTGAGCCCAGGCTGGGTTGATGACTGACCCAGGGAAGGACAGCCTGGTGAGCAGCAAGCAAAAGAGTCAGTCTTAGGCCTTTCCACCAAGTCATTTTGGTCACCCTGTTGCTCTGCCTCGGCTTAATGAGGTCACCTGGGAACAAAGCCACAGTGACAGCAAATAGGTTTGAAATCTGCTCTGGAGGAGAGGAGAGGTGAGTGGCCCAAGGGCTGTGAGCTGGCAGCTGTCATCGAATCTGGCTTCTGATGTCCTCTTAGCATAGTGTCGGTGACAGATCATGCCGATGCAATTCTCTGAAGGGGGAGGATGAGGTGACTTGAGACGCCAGCTCTGCAGGTGTCTGCTCACATGGCAGTATTCAGGTCAGGCCCATGCCTGGTGCTTCTTCAGGGCGGAGAACCAACCGCTGCTATTCCAGGCCTGACAGGAGAGGCAGTCTGGACCTCTGTCTCCCAGGATCCTTTCCCACAGTGGCCAAAGAGCAGCACTTGGCCATTCCAACTGCACTAGGATCTTGGGCTCCACAGGGAAGATCTGCCCTGAAGATGTTGGTGGGACATGAATTAAGAGCCATAGACACTGATGAGGGACCCAGATGTTACATGACCCCTGGCCTTGGTCAGCAGCTGTGGCCTTTGATGATGACTCTTAGACCTACAGTTCTCTTTCCCAGCTTCCCCAAAGATGGTCAATCCTCTATTTGCTCCTCTAGGCCCCTCTTTCAAACAAACAACAACAACAACAAAAGAACCCATACCCTTAATGATAACTCTATAATGTCTCTCCAAGGTATTTAGGAGTTTAGATGAGAGCTTGAGAAAGGGGCAAGCCCAAGACACTTAGTACTCAAGGCAGAATATAGATGCTGAGGAGGTGGGGGATACAATTCTTCCACACCGTCTGTACCCAGAGGGAGCTCTTGGTACTTCCCAGGGATACCAGGTTATCAGAATCAACCTGAAGCAGGAAGGCATTATTTGGGCTCATAACTTAAGGGAATACAGCCTGCCGTGGTGGAGAAGGCATGGTGGCTGGGGCTGCGTCTGTGACAGCAGGAACTTGTCCTGTTCTTTGTTACATCTTGGAAGATGAATCAGAGAGCTGGGACCGGAAGTGGGACTGTTCTATAACGTTCTCCACTTCCTCCCGTGAAGCCCTACCTCCTACAGGTTCCATATCCCCTCCCCACATACATACACACAGCGCTATTTAGCTTGGTACCAAGTGTACCCACACATGAGCCCCTGGGGGAGAGTTCACATTCAGACCATAATACTGGGCGACATGTTTTCTCCTGCCAGAGCGCTTTTATATGACACCAGAGATCTGCTGGAGGACTTAAACACCCGCCAGAAGGTTCTGGCCGAGTTGCACTATAGCAATCCTTGGAATCTGACTTTGGCAGGAGGCAGATTTTCAAGGAAAAGTCCGAAGCTAGGGGGCCTTGGCCTGACAGTGTGGGGAGCCCTGAGCCTCGGAGACATCACTGCCACGTCCTCTTTCCTGCAGGTATTTCCACTGTCCGGCAGACAGCTCGGAACTGGCCTACGACCCACCAGTCGTCATGAACGCCGACACCTTGAGCTACTGTCAGAAGGAGGCCTGGTGTAAACTAGCCTTCTACCTCCTCTCCTTCTTCTACTACCTGTACTGGTGAGTCCCGCCCTCCTGGCTGCTTCTGCCTCCGCAGCAGAGGGAAGGAGGGGGCTTCCGGCTGGCCTGGGAGAGCTAGCTTCTCGGGAGGTGGCCGATGATGACAGGAGATCTCGGCCGGTTGAATCTGATCCCAGCTGTCTAGCCCTGACTCAGGAGCAAGGGTTTCTGGGGAAGGGAGAGGCCTCTGTGCACATCCTTAGCCGCTCAGGGAGACATCTGATAACATCCCTTAGCAGGCAACTGAAGGACTGTCAAGGGCTTCTTCCCAGCAGGGCTTCCTGCCCTTCAGAGCCCAGCAGCTCAGCCCATGGGGGGATCAGTGAACCGAGGGGCCCAGCCTCATTACCCTTTGCCCTCAGCTTGTTTGCGAAGACTCTCGGGTGCTGGAACAGCGGCCTCCCTCCCTCTAGTGGCGGTCACACCCCGCAGAGTGGCACATTGGGTCATTAAGTGCTTATGCTGCAATTCTTCTATGTTTCATAACTCCGTCCTAATTGAGCAAATCCTGCCGACTTTGCAGCTCCGCTTCCGGGTCCCCTCTCTTCACCTCATCACTTGAACGCCCTGGCTCAGCAGAGCGCCGGGAGCCGTCATCCTGTGGTCTGTTCTCCGGAGGCTCCCCGTTCTGGAAACGTCTCCCGCTCCCTTTTGTACTCATTTCTGGGGACTTTTCCTGACCACCTTGCTGTCTTGTCCCTGCCTTTGCAGTTGTCTCTGAATACTCCTGTGCTGTCTCTGCAGAGGCAGAGGAAGGTGGGGGTGCTAATTTCACAGCCACCCCTGGGTTCAGATGGGATGTAGCAGGCTGGGGAGTTACACGGCCCAACATTCAGAAACATTGGTCCCCTGTATTGTCAGGGGATCAATGATGGGTTTCAACCCCCACCTATCGAAGGGTCCCTGAGACGGGGAGTGAGGAATTGGGAAATAATAGGAAGATATATAAAAGTAGATGAAGAAAAAAGGAGACACAGGATAGCTTCGGGAGGGCCCTGGGTCAATACCCAGTTGCCTCGAGTTTATTCATGATGGGCTTTTTATACATCAGCAAGGGAAGAAGCAAAAGACCTCCCCCTGTCAAGGTCGAGGTATGAAGTATCAACAAGTGTAGTCCCTTCAAAACACCTGGTAGCCATGCCGTTGGCCAAATCATCCTATTATGCAGCCCTGTGGGGCAAAGCAAGCCCAGACTTTCTGATCTTGAGTAAGGCCTTATTAGAGAGCCTCTGTGGCACCCCACACTGTATGCATTGCCAAATTTATAAGATACATTCTGTTCTTACCCACACATTTAAAAGGAGGAACCTGGATCTGTGAAGGTAGAAACATTTCCCAAGGTCACAGATAATGGTCACACCAATTATGATTCAAAGGCTAACTTCAAACTGAGTACAGAACCTCTGGACAAGTCTTTATTAAAGTGAGGGCCAGGGGATAGAGACATGAAGCTGATTACAATGTGGTTGGCTGGTTGTAGCAGGGTCCTCGCTGTTGTTCCCTTTGGGGGCGGGGCCAAGTAGGCGCAGAGTCAAACCACACAGACACCGGGAGAATGTCAAAACAACAAGCTCAGTTTATTCAGGAAGAGGCAAGCCTTATATACCCTCCACCCCACCCTGGGGGAGGTCTGATGAATATGCATCTGCTGGTGTGACATGGTCCAGGTCATCTCCAGATCATGTTTCAGCTGCTGTTGCTAAGACCATCAGGCAGACCCAGGCTGGCTCTCAGAAAGTATCTTTTTTACTGGTTTGGGCCTTCTGACCCTCAAGCTGGTTAGGGATGAGGCATCCCACAGCTGGTGACTCCCAGGCCTTACAGTAGGAATAGAACTACTGTCCAGACTCCTACACTTTGACTCTGCTACATGTGCCTGCAGTGGAACCTGGCACTCTGGAAGGCTAGCTTGTTCCTACTTCCCCCCTCGGTCTCCAGAGTCAGCAGATAGAGAGGCCCAGGAGGTGTAGCCTTATGGTTCACATCAGCTATGAGGAGTTGGGGCGGGGGGTCACAGAGTTATTCTAGTGCTTTCTCCATGAAGTCAAGGGTTACTCCAGCCTCAGAGTTTTATCCTTCATGAAGAGTCTGGATGCTTCCTGCTCCAAACCATAGAGGCCTGAGGGCCCCAGGAGCCTACTTGGAGAAGCTGAGGTGACCAGCAGCTCACCCAAGTCCTTTTGGCCAAAGGCTTTAGCAGCTCCAGCTGGCTGCTATTCCGGGAGGCTACAGAGGGTAGACAAAGCTTGTCTGAAGGCAGAGGCCACTTACAGGTGGAGTTTCTTCTCTGGTGTGAACTCGGCCTCATTTTCTTCATGAGGCTACAGGCTACCTTCAGTCATGGGCTGAGCGGCGTGTCCCCAGATCGCAGCAACCCTCTTTAAAGGAGAACGTGGCTAGGCCTTCCCTGGCTCCTGGCCCACTATCCTGAGATCCATCTTAGTTTGGGAGACTGAAGCAGGGCCCTTCATTTGGGGTTTGAGCTGTTGGAGCCAAAGGTAGAGGAATTCCCAGAATTCCTGTCTGTCTGTTGCCTGCTGGGCCATGGGGCTCCGTGGACAAGGTTGGTGGCTCCGGGCCCTTAGCTGGGAGTGCTAATTCTATGACTAAGTCCTTCGTAGGCCATTGAACTTTCTGTCTCTAGTCTCAGCGGAGGTTTGCCATGGCATTTGTAGCACACCCACGGCTTTGTCTTCCAGGCACAGTTGTACACGCCACTCATCTGCCTTCCTGCAGCCCATGCACCAGCTCCTGTGCCTGCATTCCTCACTGCACCCGACATCAAAGTGCCTCTCGTGTTTTCTCGAAGGCCCCGTTTCTTCCACCTGGGGAGTTCCCAACCCCAGACCCAGAACGGGCAGAGAGAGCAAGAGCCCTCACCTGGGCCATGTTAAGGGATGGGGGTCCATGCAGAGCCGCCCAGTGCACACAGCACATAGTAGGCATTCACTAAATCCATGATGTTTGTTGTCATGGCTTGGCTGCATATTCCTTCATGGTCAGGGTTCAGGCCACAGGCTCACTATTATTTCCCTGCGCCGAGAATGGTGCTTGGTACGTAGTAGGTGTTCCATGAATCCCAGATAAAAGAATCACGGTAAGTTAAACAGGGTTATCCACAATTAGGCTCAGTCCACAACGGACAGAGGACTAGCTTTGGAGTTAGAATGTGGTTGATCTGTCATGAGCTGTGAGAAGCCATCTGTCTAACTCCAGGCCCAACCATGTCTGGCTCTAGATGCGAGACTCCAGAGGCGCCCAGTGGTGCCCTAGCTGTGCAGGTTAGAACGAAAATAGTTCAGGTGCTTTTTATTTGGTTTTGCTTCTTAGACACCTTCTTAGAGTTAGGGGAGGGGTCTATAATGTTAAAAAAAAAAAAGCTGTGTTTCTTCCTCCTCTAAATAGACAAAAGTAGTAGCCTGTAGTTCTGGTCAACCCATCCGCCTTGCAGAATCAGCCTGAAGCCCTTGCCCGACCACAGGAATGCAGGTCCCCCTACTTGGTCACTACTCATCCCCTAAAGCAGGAGGTTTGGGGACCTATACCAAGTTAAGATTCACTTACTTGCCCCGAGGACTGTGTTCATGCACCCACACCTGCATCGGTGACAACAGTCTTCATCCTGACCCTTGGAACTGACACATTATGTAGCATCACCTGGGGACCCTTGGACATAGCCATCATGTGAGCATGTGACAGCAGCTGGTGGCATGAAGAATCTGCTGTGCCCTGACCCCACAGGCACCTGGCTCATAAGTGCAAGAAAAGCGATGAGCCACAGTGATCGTTCCAGTGATGTGTGCTCACAGGCATCCGGAGACAACACACCTTTCACGGGGGTCACGGGATGCCGTCCTAACAGACAAACATTTCTGCATTGTGGGGTGTAGCAAAGCCTCCGTAGGTGAGTCGGAGACCATAGAGACAGGAATGAGGTGAATGCATGGGCTCCGGCCTTGGAAGGGGACTGTTGAGGGCCGCAGGCTCTTGCTGACATCTGTTTTCCCATTTCTGTTTGCATCCAGCATGATCTACACCTTGGTGAGCTCCTAACTCCTGCTGATGGAGAGGCTGCGGCTGGGAACCACTGCGGCTGTGGCTGGGGAAGGGCCAGATGGGGATGATGGAGACACCCAGCTTGGCAGAGACTGATTGGAAGGAGCTGGAGTCACACAGCAGACAGGGTCATGTGACCCGTGTGTGTCTGTTGTTGCTGTGTGTGTTGCTGCCTTTGCTGTTCACATCCCACATGGATTGCAGAGTCCCTCTGAGTGTCGGGGGTGCCAGCTTGTAGCTGATGAAACACTCAACCTCTGGAGATGAGGTTGTTGCTTTTTTCCTCCACTTCTCTGAGCATCAGTAACTTGCAAGTTCACATGGAGTGCCTGCCTGCATGGCGGGAATGAGGCCGGAAGCTAGAAGGTACCAGCCAAGGGACAGAAAGACTCGGGGCCAAGGCCACGTCTTCAGAGATGATTGAGACTCTCAAGGATACCATGGGCTACCCAAGAGTCTTGTTCTATTTTGTTGGCAGCAAGTTATGCCCAATGCGAACTGGGGAGGGGAGTGTGAGAAAATGGATTTTTTTTTAAATGTTTGCAACATGTCCCAGGTGTGAGTTCTTCACCATCCCAAGATGTGTCCTGCCACGGCACCAAAAATCCATCAGAGTCGTGACATGCCAAATCATCTGCCTGGCATGAGCCAAAGCCTAAAATAACAAGCAAACCTCAAAGCAGTTTGAAGTCCAGATGCAGAGAGCTGCTGTGTACAAGGGTATGGGCAGCCGGGAAGTGAGACACCGTAATTATCACTTCAGTCGATGCTGCACAGCCTTTGTGCTGCCCGGTTCAACGTGGGGACATCCGCCGATTTGAATTTTCCACTTGGCTTTTGCTCCTTTTTGGGGGGTGGGAGTTGTACGAGGGGGTGTAAACAGTGACAAGGCTGAGATTTTTATGATGTTTAAATTGGGCACAATGATTTTGACCTGATTCCCCAAACTTCCTTGCTTTTCTACTGTTACACACACACACACACACACACACACACACACACACACACACACACACACACACACGCGCGCGCTATTTATATACGCTCCCATCTGAATCCTGTGACTCAGGTTTTTGAATGGTGTTTGTGTAACACATTGTGTGCTATGTTTAAAATGCAGCAACAACTTCAGCAAGTCACCTCACCGGCTCTCTCTTTTCAATCCATCCCGGGCTGGATGTGTCTCCAGATGGTTGGCAAACTAGCAGGTAGAAAAAGCAGTTTCAAAACGACACCGTGTTTCTAAAAATGCTGCAGAAAACAAAACAGGGAGAAAGAAAAAATAAAACTCACGAGGAAGAACAAAAACAAAATGCAGATTCCCTGGGGCCCAGCAGCAGTATAAAACCATAGCCTTTACAAAATGCAGATTCCCTGGGGCCCAGCAGCAGTATAAAACCATAGCCTTTACAGGGAGGTGGGGGGAGGAGGTTTTCCCTTGGCCAGAGCCCTTGCTACTGTTGAGGCTGCATGGCCTCCCCTGGGTACCATTCGCAGGATGGCTAGTTACGGCCAGCAAGCAGTGAAGTCTGGGTGGCAGGTGCAAAGCAAACTCCATCACCATCTTGCAAAAAAAAAAAAAAAAAAAAAAGCAACTGACATGGAGAAGGTAAAGAAGGGATCTGTGTGCCTCTCAGGGTGAGTCTGTTTCAAAGTTCACTTTCTTCCAAAAGGGCCTGAAGTAGTAGCTTTTGACAGGAGACACCAATATCAAAGATTGTTAATGTGGAATCAGGACATTCACACGCCAAGGCTTTACATTTTATACTTTTCTGGCACATTGAATCCTCCACAAAATCCGGTTGTTTTCTCGGTTTTAAAGAGAGGAAACTTTGAAGACCTGCTTTTGAACCTGAAGTCTGAGGTTAAGAGAACGTGCCCCTTCTGTCCCTTTAGCTTGGGGTCCTGCCAGAGTTCAATGGCTAGCATTGACTTTTGTGGGGAAGGATTTGAAAGCATAGAGCTTTGGTAGGAGTGCTCGGGGGCACGGCTCTCTTTCAGGGATGTGAGCGATTCTTCCCTTAGGCCTTTAACATGGTAGTTCTTACCTTTCTGAAAGAAACACGTTGGAAACTCCCCTGCCGTCAGTTGTGATTGGGAAATAAGTCCAGTGATCTCACGGGAGTTACAACTAATTTCCAGTCCCCCAGGAGAAGCTCATTTTCCTGATGGTAGAAGTAAGGTGGATGGGCTATTGACGGAGTGCAGGTGTGTGCCAGGTGCCTCCATAAAGGAGAAGAGCTGCTTACAGACATGCACAGCTGGTCAGGGGCGTGGCTTTAACCACGCAGGCTTCTTCCCACGGAGTTTTGCTTGGGCGGCTAACTTTGTCTCTCATTGTATGCCCCATGAAAGAAAGGCGAGAACAAGGCAGGAGAAATGCCTCAAATTTCCCGGAGCCTCAAGAATCCAAAGGAAATGTTTTTGTTGAGCAAGATAGAACCCATGTACCAAGCACAGGTCAGGGTGTTTCAGGGGCTTAGCCTGTGCCTGAGCTAGCCTGGAGTATGGGCCCCGTTTCTCTGCGGTAGCCCTGTGTGGCTGTGCTGTGTGACCTGGATGGTGGTGAGTCACTTAAGGTCAACCTTTGCTAAGGGGAGAGAAGAATGCCAGGCTCCCTCCTGGCTTACTGTAAAGATGGTGTGACTTCACGTCCGGTGTGCCTGGTAATGGTGAGTACTCTATACGGGAAGTTCTGCCCTGGCATCTACGTGCTACCCAATGCCCCACCTTCCTGCCAACCATTCTATCTATATCTCGTTCCGTCCCCACAATGATGTTATGAAGGAGGAACTGTGAATGTCTTCACAGTCATAGTTGAAAGCTTTGGTACAAAACTTACAGAGGTCAAGGACCCTGGCCAGTCATACTTGCCAAGTTGCCAGCCAGCGTCTTTTTGCCTCTAGGGCCGTGATATTTTTGCATTCTCAAAAGAGTGACACGGTATAGGAGGGGGGTGATGGGATGTGAAAGATAGAGCGAGAGTGATGATGGACAGGACAGGAGCTGAGCAGTAAGCCTCACGTGTCTCACGGCAAGCAACCTGGGGTGCCGGACTGCAATCGGAAAGACAGTTGGCGAATTTGTGATGCTTAACTTTTGTGAGACGCTGCTTTCTCGTCTGTCACAGAAGGTGCATACCGCCTCCATGGGTGTGATAAGTCAACTGTGTCTAGAGAGCTCATAGCAGAGAGCCTGTCTCTACAATCTTGTCCCAGAAAATCTCATTTCCTGGTCCTCCCTGCACTGCCCCTCCCTCTGATGTGCCTGTGATTATATAGGGGAAAAAAAAAAACAACAGCAAACAAAACTAGATGTGTCTCATAGTAGCAATTCTCAGCGAGTCTGTTTTCTTCCTGTCCTCTCTCCTTCCTGGGGCTGGGGGTAGGGGGTGGTGGTGACAGTCCCAGCCACGCAACAGGGGTAACAGCTCAGCCTCAAGAAAAATACCCCCTCTGCGCCCTATTTTTAGGCTTGGTAATTGCACCAATGTTGAATAAAATTGTCATCATTATGACAGTTTTATTCTCCCACGTAAGAGATGAATGCAGCCAGCAAAATGCTTTGACAACAATTAATTGCACTCACACTGTGTTATCACGCAGATCCGTTTTATAGCCCTTTCTTTTGGGGGGGGGGGGACTTGGGCTGCTTCGTTCCACATTGTGCTCTGGCATGTGACTCTGTAGAGCCTTCCCCTCCCCTGGTCCTTAGACCCAAACCGGCCATCTTCCCCACTGCGTCCGCTCCAAGCTTGAGCCCCAAAGCAAAGCATGGGAGGTAAGGAGGGAGGGAGGGATTCCAGACTGCTCTTATGACAGGACTCTTCCTGGGAGATGGAGCTAAGCAAGGCAGAGCTTCTTCAGGAAGCTGGTGGGCATTTCCGAGGAAAGGTAGGGTCCCTGTTTGGGAAGAGGGATGTTCTTTCCTCACAGAGAACTGCATATGATGGGATGAGAATGTCCAGCACATTCCTCACAGCTCTGTTAGTACAGGAAGACCTGAGTCAGACCTAGGGGGTTGGGTCTCAGTTGCTGCTTATGATCCAGAAACGGCCACAACCAAAAGACAACCTCCAGACATTGACCGCTATGTGGCCATTCCTGACACCTCCCACACCCCATGCAGTTCTTCCCCAACATTCCTGGGTGCCCCAGAGAGGCTTTTCTATGTCTTGAACTTGGGCCCTTGGCTACTGTGTGGCAACCATGTTTTCTCCTTTTCCAGGGAGCTGTGTATTTGATGTGGCTCATCAGGGCTTACAGGAACCAACTGTTCTGTTTTATAGGGAATTTGCTGGCAGTTGTTAAATGCAGCCACTGTTAAAACCAAAGTTATGTAAGCTGTGATTACTTACGCAGAAGACAAAGATGTGTAGTTACAAGCCCACTTCCTAACATACATTTAGTATTCCGTGTGCTCCGTAAGTGCTGGCTGTCAATTTTGTGGTAGAAATATGGATGTCATGTGATTGTGTGCTCCTGTTCAGCCTTCCCAGCCTCAAGTTCACTGACGTCATTAGTACCTGGACATTGCCCATGATGAAAGCGTTGACACCACAGAACTTGGGAAATGCACATATTAGATGTCCTGCTCTCTCCCCCCCCCCCCCCCCCCCCCCGCCCCATCTGAGTGCGGATTAAGCACTTCCTATTAGTGCACCCTGGTCTTCACTCTGGCACAGTTGTGTGACCACATCACGGGAGCCAGTAACCAAGGCGACGGTTGCTGCATCTTTAATGCAGCAGTGGGTATGCAGTGGCTGGTGGGTCTGGGGTCTGGGCCCCTGGTGGCATGACCTTCATGACCGTGCCTGTCATCCACTCTGGCTGGGACACCAGTGATACTGCTACTGTTGTCCACTTGAAATCCTGTCGGGGGTTATTGCCCAGCTTTCCGTGAATTTGACAGCTTATAAAGAGAAAGTTATTTTTGTCTCCTGGGTTTATTTGGCTCCGTGGTTATTCAGCCCCATCCATGCCTTTGGGCTTGTGGCAGCACATCGTGGTGGAAAGTCCGAGACAGGAAGAGGCTGGGGTCTCGGAGCCTCTTCCTAAAGGTTCTACCGCTTCCCAGTGGTGTCACCTTGGGGACCTTTAGGAGATGCTAAATGCCCAAGCTACAAATCAGGTGTGATGGCACATGCTTAGAATCCTAGCCCTCTGAGGCAGGAGTAGGAGAATCATGAGTTCGAGACCACCTGGGCTACACAGTGAGACCCTGCCTTTAAAAAGAAATGAAGTTCAGTAACAGGAAGGGCAGCCATTTAGCATGCCCAGCGCTGCAGGGAGTGGGGGCCGGGGGCGGAGCTAGGAGCAGCCACACCCACCTGCGAAGCGTGAAGGTGCTTCAATCCGCAGACCCTAGTTCCACTTTTCTCTGCCAACTTGGGGCCTTTGTTTTTCTTTGGAGGCAGGTCACTTCAGGGTCCCCATGCAGGTGGGGCCCATGTCTCCTCCCGGAGTGAACAGAATTCACTCCTGAATGAACCTCCTGGGGTGAACAGAATTCATATTCTGCTAGGTAATGTTCCTCCCCAGGGGGAGATGTAAACTGCATCCACCCTCCTCCTAGGAGCCAACCAGAGTTTACTCTGGGGAACCAATGAATTTATTGGGCTTCCTTACAGAGCATAGGTGAGGGGTTACTTTCAGGAGTATGGATGCTCCATCCCCAAAATGCCACACCTGGAAAGCCTTTAGCCCTCATGGATGAAGGCTTCCCCATAGCCATAAATGGGACCCCCCTTACTGTAGTCAAATTGCTAAATGGTAATAATAGTAATAATAGTAATAATAATAATAATAATAATAATAATAATAATAATAATAAACCCAGAGCCAGATATTGGGGTAAATTCTGAAAGATCAGAGAAGCAGAGCAAGCCACAGCCAACCTCACCTCGCCAACTCCTCAGCTGATCCTGTTTCCATGAATCCTCAGACTGAAAGCTTCTGAGTCCTCACCTGAATGGATCTCAGCTGAACTGCTGCTAAGCCTAAAAGCTTAAAAGCCTCTAGTTCCTGGTCCTGGCGCCTTATATACCTTTCTGCTTCCTGACATCACTTCCTGGGATTAAAGGTGTATGTCACCATGCCTGGCTCTGTTTCCAGTGTGGCCTTGAACTCACAGAGATCCAGACAGATCTCTGCCTCCCGAGTGATAGGATTAAAGGTGTGTGCCACCACTGCCTGGCCGCTATGTTTAATTTAGTGGCTGTTCTGTTCTCTGATCCCCAGATAAGTTGTATTTGTTCCAGCACAAATAAAATATCACCACACCTTACCTCCCCCGACACCACCCCTACCACCCCACCCCATCTCAGTTACACTAGCCTCTCTACTCTAGTTCCTGCCCAAGGCAGCATTGCATACGTTAGGGGTTAGAGAGCAGCTGGATACGCAGGTGAGAGTCTCGTGACCCTCCTCAATGTCCATGAAGGGATATAAACAGCCAACTAGCCCAGCTGGGATAATCCTTTTGCAAGGGTGCTCAGCTGAACTCCCCAAGATGGCAGTTCCTTGGCTGGGAGGACAGTAGTTACTCATAATAGGCATCCACCCACCTCACTGGATGGTCCAAACTAGAGGAAAGAGAGCTTTGTGAGGTACCCCGTCTTGTGCTTGGTGCATAAAACAAGCCCCATTACCACTTCTCTTTCCTCTTTCTCAACTGATTCTGGGTGTTGCTCTCTCTCCTTGCACAGTCCCTTTCTTGCAGGCTCCACACTGTACCCCCAGGTGCCTCAAGGAAGACACCTGCCTTGTGATTGGGAGACACAATGGTCTCAGACACGATTATGTTCTCTGGAATTTGACTACCTGAGAAGTCAGCAAGAAAGACTTAAATGCCAGCCCCAAGTCTCTGTTCAAATGTCACCAGAAGTGTGAACAGTAAATCCTTGTCCTTTTCAGAAATGCTTGTCACATCACAAAAGCATCGTCACCTTTGTGGCAAGATGATGTGTGTTTATTCCAGAGCAAGAGGAGGAAAGAGAAGAGTCCAGTTAAATGCCAGGCCCATAGTGAACCATAATGAGACAGCCATTGGCCCCCACCCAGGATGGTGGGTTTGGATCCTGCAGTGAAGACAGCCTGATAGTCAAAAGGCTCTGGGCGAGGGATTCTGCCCATCAACTGCCCTTACGGGAAAGTCTTAGGGTGCTAATCTGCTTTCCTAGAGCTAAGTGGGAAATGACCCTCAAAGTTGAGCTAACTTTCTAAGCGCCATAAAACCGATCAAGCCCTCTCCAAGAGTGGAGGTATCAGCAGGTGGGTTAGGTCATGTGTGGAACCCTGTACCTGAAGTGACCAGCATTTGCCCTTAAGGAATATTTCAGAACTGTGTTAAAACAACCAAACCCCAAGCACCAGGACTTGACTGTGGTGTTAAGTCCTGTGCAAAAATTACTGATAAAACTCAGCAGCAGCCCTGTCTGACTATAAGAAAAAGAGCACAGGTTGTATTCTGCATTTAAGACATGTGTCATCTTGCTCTGGGTTTGTCACTGGGAACCCCAACATTGACTTTCAGTTCCACAGGTAAGGGGGGCCAACCCATGCCAGACTCTGACTCTGCAGCATGTGGATGTTGGCACTGTCTAGGATGCTTAAGAGAGGTGACGAAAGAATGCTGTCACACACAGCAGCGTCACCCTAAGATGAGTGGTCCTCTTGAGTGGACATCATTGGGACTCGCACTTGACCTGTCCCCATTCATTGTTTGCATATGAAGACAGCCAATCAAAGCAGGGCAAGAGTTAAATCCGGCCAGGGAAAAGGGACTTGAGAAACTTGTCAGAAATTCAGACGCACTGGAAGAAATACAACACGTAAACAGAAGGCCTGAAAACTGGGGTTAAGGGTAGTTGAAAAATCCAAATGGGTGGGGGCTAAAGGGCTTGAGGGGTCCAGGTTGAGTGGTGAGTGTTTAATTGACTCATAGCTCATGCAGTTAACAGTATAATCTGCCTTCCTCAAAGGACAGCAGAGTCGGGCCCTGTGATTAAAAGGCTGGAATGAGTCCCTGGGGTCCTTGGCTTCCCTGGCTCACTGTGAGACGCTTGTTCAACTCACAGCTCTATGCTTGAAAAGATTCACTGAGCCTAGTGGGGTAGTTGCTGCCTTCTGGGGCTCAGAACGCTGAGAACTGTGAACCTGTCCAGAGCATGCTAGCGCTACTCTATTTCAGAGAAGCTTCTGGAAGAAGAATGCTTCAACTATGTGAGGACCTCCTGTGGGCTATACCCCAGAACATTCTTGTGTTCAGTAGCAGATAGGCAGAGGTACAGGGAGAAGACTGATTCATTAGTACAAACTTCTAGAATCTTCTGATCACTGAAATATGGACTCTTAGACCTAAGGGAACAGACAGATGGCCCTTCATACCCAGAGTGACTGATGGAATTCTGTCATTATCTTTCAGTTACAGGACAATGTAGGAAACCTTGAGCCAAGGAAAGCAAAGGGCTGGCCTTTGGATGTTGGCTGGTGGTCAAAACAGTATTCTTTGAGGAGTAATGTACAGGAATCCCATGCCTAATTCCTAGGTGCCATCAAGTGGCCTGGAGTCATTTGTGGTGTTGGCTGTTGTGGCTTAACAAGTTCAGTGGGTCCCACTATGTCCACGGTGGGAGATCTCGGATATGGGAATCCTGGAAGGGGAGAGAGTGATGGGCAGTCCTAGAGGATGACTTTAGCCTCCTCTCTTGCCCTTCTTTGTACAGGTTCAACTTTGGGGGGCATTGATCAGCTTGGCCCCATGGGAAGTAGGAGAGAGAAGACTTGAGGTGTATAACGAGATGCAATCTGGGTTCATTCAAATCCACAATCTCTTCACTCACAGTGCTCCAGAGCAGCCAGAGGTGGAATAGAATCAGAGGATTCAGAGTTGTTGATACCGGGATGTAAGGCATTCAGGAGCGGTAGGGACCCTGGCTCCATCACCAGATACTTTCTTTATGCCTAATTTTCAACCAGGGCTGTGTGGTTGACCAGGCAGTCTACAAACTCTTACATCATTGCATGAGCACTGGTTTTGATGTGTGGAGGACCTGACTCCATTTCTTGTGGCTGTGTGATCACATGTCTTAGCCTTTCTGAATCTCAGCTGTGAGGGAGGAACACTAATGAATGGTTTTGCAAGGATGACATGAATACTGAATAAAATTATTTACATGAAATCAACTTATAGGATGGAATATGCAGTGCAGTTATGAGGGATTATTAACATAGTAGTCACAGCAGGAGTTTTTCTACAATAATTTTCAATAATAAATCTGAGGGCTGAAGATGTGGCTCAGTGCAAGGCTCTGGCTTCAACTCCAGCAATGGAAAAAAATTGAATACATAAATTAAATTTTTATGGGCACATTTTAAAGTTAGAGCAAAGTAGAGATGTCAGAGTCAATATAAGGGAGGGCCAGAATGCCCCAACGTGACTGAAGCATTAGAAAAAGGCCAGAAACATGGTAGATTTGTATGTTCAAAAGTCCACTCTGGCTGTAGCGTGTCAGCTGGGTTGGGAGAAAGTTTCAGGTACAGCAGAGACTCAGGTGAGAGACACATTACAAAGGCTTAGAGAGCAATAAATTAAATGCATAAATAATAAATAGATTATTAGAGGGAAAGGATGAGAAGCTGGGCCAGAGGAAGACAAATTGCTGCTCTTTGAAAGTTTGTCCTTGGCATGTAGACGATCCCATCCTGTGTAAGACTGTTGGCAGGTAGAATACAGACATTTCTGACACTGTAATTTGACATTACCCCCAAGGTTAGGATTTTACCCATGTCTAAAAATCTGAGTCCTTAAATGAGAACCTCACCCATGCTGATGACTTTACTGAGAAAGCTATTTCTGTAGGGAACTATGTTCAGCTGGTTTAATTCATAGCTTCATTAAAACAGTTCCAAATCTTTCCATTATCATTTTCCTAAAATTATTTTCACCGAGATCAATTATCTTCTGTGCAAAATTCATGAAGAAGATTAGTCAGATTTCTAAAATTATAGCTCCTGCCACTGTGAGTTTTACGTGGAACCAGTAATTTTACTAGGTCCAAGTTTCCTGAGTCAGGCTTTGCAAGACCAAATTCTTATAGCAGTGTGTCGACACTAACAGATTGATTATAGGGTGCTTTTTCAGCCTGCTGAACTTTTATCCAAGGGTGAAATCCTTACCAACTCTATTTTTTTGGTGATGATCCATATCAAATTCTAGTTTCCACAGTTATCGATCAGAAGTAATTCTTCAGTAAATCTATAACTCACATGTCTTATCATGGGAGAGAGAGTTTTTTAAAAAGCATTATCAAGATTATTTTATTCTGGCTGGTTCTGCCAGTAATATTACTTATCACTGGATTCAGGAATGACCATTTATTTTCATATTTAATGTGTGTGGATAACATTAGCTGCTGTGTATGGATAGCATCAGCCATTGTGTCTGATTATTTCTCAATGGCTGCTAGGCTAGGGTTGACTGTATCTTTGACTGGTTATTCTACTAGGCCTTTTTTTGTTGAGTAAAGTAGAGATGTCAGAGTTAGCATAAGGGAGGGCCAGAATGTCCCAATGTGACTGGAGCATTAGAAAAAGGACAGAAACACGGTAGATCTGTATGGTGTCTTAGGGTTTCTATTGCTGTGAAGAGACACCATGACCATGGCAGCTTTTATAAAGAAAACATTTAACTGGGGCTGGCTTACAGTTTCAGAGTTTAGTCCATTATCATCATGGCGAGAAGCATGGCAGCGTGCAGGCAGATGTGGTGCTGGTGAAGGAGCTGAGAGTCGTACATCTTGATCTGCAGGCAACAGGAAGTGAACTGTGTCCCACACAGGGCATGGCTTGAGCAAAGAAGACCTCAAAGCCCACCCCCACAGTGGCTCTGTCTAACAAAGCCACACCTCCAACAAGGCCACACCTCCTAATAGTGTCACTCCCTATGGGTATTCAAACACCTGAGTCTATGGGGGTCATAATTATTCAAACCACCACAGATGGTCAAAAGTTCATGCTGGCTGTCTAGAGCGGTGGCTGGGCTGGGAGATAGTTACAAGTAGAGCAGAGACTGTACAAGTATAGGTGAGAGACTTATTACATGGTGTCAAGTATTTATAGAACACTTACTGTGTGCCAAACAGTATCCTGACCGTTTTATGAGCTTCACAGTGTCCTCACAGTCACTCCATGGGGTAGGTACTGTCACTAATTCTTAGCAGATGAGGAAACCTAAGTGACAGGCTTCATGTGTTCTCCAAGATGACAAACTAGTAGTTGGTAGATTTGTGTCCAGGATTCACCTCCAGGTGGCAGGCTCCAGGCTTCAGCCTGTGGTTCCTGGGGTGTTTCATTGGCTCAGAGGACAATTTTGAAGGCTGCATGAGAAGATAGGAACTGTGGGTCTTGTCTGAAAGGGGATGCTTTTGGTAGGTATGAGAGCTATTCCTTTTTTAAAAAAATATTTTTTAGTTTTTGAAAATGTACATTTTGATCAAACTTATTTTGATCAAATTTACTCACCACTACCTCCCTGTAGCTCCCCCTAGTGCCCATCACCCCTTCTTCCTCCCCACTTCATGTCCTACTTTTGGTTACTTATAATCCCAGTCATCTGTAAGGTGGTGACTTAACACACATCTAGAGTCTCTTGGGAAGGTGGCACTCCAACTGGAGAATGACCTAGGCTAGATGGACCTGTGCCCTGAGGTACTTTTCTGAATTGCTCTTTGATGTAGGAAGTCCCAGCCCACTGTGGGTGGTGCCATTCCTAGGCAGGTAGGTCTGGTTATGTAGGAAAGGCAGCTGAGCAAGCCAGAGGGAAGCAAACCAGCAAGCATCCTTTCTCCACGGTCTCTGCTTCAGATCATGCCTCCAGGACGCTGCCTTCAATTCCTGCCCGACTTCGCTTGGTAACGGAGTGGGACCTGGGAGTTGTAAGATTAAATACACCTCTTCCTCCCCAAGTTGCTTTTGGTCATGGTATTCTATCACAGCAACGGGAAGCAAACTAGGACACTCCCTGAGTTCAATCAGTGTTGCCCATATGCACATGGGAGTGAGGCCATCCACTAGGCACGGGCGGGCTACTAGTGCCAGGTGTCGGGCTCTTTATTGAGGAAGATAAATTGCTTAGGGGAAAATAATAGGCTCAGTCTGATGTTGACGATGGCAGTCCTAGCTACAGGGTAATACAGAGTTTGACTCCATGTTGGATGATTGACAGCTTTCAAGCCCCATCACTCTCACTACCTCCTCTCTCCTTTCTCTTACACCACCTAGAAGTCCAGACTATAGAAAGCCTTGCTGTGGGGGGAATCCATGCCTGGCTCTTACCCTCTAAGCACAACAAAAGCAGACGCCAGAATCTTCTTTGCCCTCTGAGCCATTTTTCAGCCGGTCTGAGGGCCTGCCCTGCCCTCCTGGGAGTTTTCTCTGTGTGAGCCGCGGGCCTCTTTCACACACCCCTGTGGTGTAGGAGTAGCCTCCTCAGCCACAGTACAGGAAGCAGAATGAGGATCAGGCTAGGTTCATTCCATGGGGGCCAAGCAGGGTACAAGGCAAACCCCAAACTCAGTAGAGGTTTATCTGTGGCTTCCATGGGAGTGTCCTGTCAGGCAGATCCAGGCTCCTCCCATCTCATAGCCCTCTAGGTCCCCAAGGTCTACAGAATTCTCCTGTTCAGCAGCAGGAAGGAGCAGACTTAGGAGATCCCGTGGCAGGGTTTGGACGAGCTGGGCACGGAAGTGGTATTTCAGCCCCCCCCCCCTTTGATCAGAATTCAGTTGTGTGCCCCTGATGACCCACACAGCAGGCAGGGGTTGCTGAGTGTGCAGCTGCCACAGATACATTGGGTTTGGATGTCACTGCGTTACTGAGATGTTTTAGAAGGTAGGGGAGGATTTTGAGAAGAAGGCTAAAATCACACATTTATAAATCACCTACTAGACAGTAAACCGAAAGAACGGAGGAAGACAAGCAGTGACCCTAGTGTCATAGTAGCTTTTTTTGTTTAGTTTTCAGGGATTGGTTTCCAGAACGTCACCACCGGTAGTGGGCATTGAAAGGGAGAGAGAGACTGAGCAGGAAGATGCTGAATACCATTCTCTTTGAACTTAATAAGCAGCTTGTTAGCTGGCATGGAGGCTCATTCCTGAAACCCCAGCACATGGGAGTCTGAGGCAGGAGGACTACCATGAGTTTTAGGTCAGCTTAAGCTGTGTATACAAATACATGTACATATACATGCACATGCATATAATGCATGCATACATGCATGTATATACATAAACATCCATGTACACACAAGCACACATACACACATACACGTATACATATGCACACATGTACATACATGCTCATACATGTACATGTGCATACTCATAAAAATGTGCACACTTTCTAATGGTATGGTTCCTCAAGTTCAGTGCATGTACATGCATGCTTGTATATATACACACATATGTATTCATAAACATGTGCACACCTCTAATGGGGTGGCTCCTCCAGTTAACTGTCCTTCTGAGACTTCAGTGGGAAGCGAAAGGCGGTGGTGGTCCAGCTGGGGAGCCAGAGTTAAGAGAAGGGAGTCGGACTGCTATTTTAAGGATGTGAGAATCTTTGCCTATGGTCTTGCTGGTTAATTTAATTTCAAATGTAGTTGAAAAGTAATCCGATCGCTTTCATTATCTCTGCAAATAATTCATAAATTCAGATGGACTCAGGACTGTGGCGTGGACTGCGGGGGGATTTCAAGGTCTGACAAGGTAGTAATTACCAGGACTGCGCCAGAGCTGACAGCTGCTGTTGGAATGATCTCCTTTTTATTGGAATTCTCCCTGTGATTAGGAAGAAAGACGATCGGCTTGAGCTAACCTGCAGCAGCCGGTGCCCACAGTGGAGCTGCTGGGCGGGGAGGTCGTCTTTGAGGCTGTTGTGGAACTTCACGGGTGGAAGACTCAAATACCCCACCTGTGACGGTTCAGGGGTGCAGAGCAGGATGACATGTTGGGTTCCAGAATCCTGGAGCGGCGTTGGAAGGGAATGACAAGGCGTTGATCTCACAAGCGATGCTCTGTAGCCTCTGAGCTCTGCTTCCTGGAGACCGACCCACGCATTTGTTTGTGACATTCGTTCTACAACCCACCCCATTCGCTGGCCCTAGAGGGATGCAGGAAGTGGGGATGGAATGCCTGGTGGGCCGGGAGGAGAGGCGACGTCTTTTGTAAGCAGCGAAGCACTCCCTCTGGTCTCACACCTGTTGTGCTGCTTCTCTTGAGGTACACACATTCACGACTGTTCACACTCCCCCCTGCACACTCGTGCTCTACACCTTGTACTGAATAAAACGGGCCCTGGAGGCTCACACCTCTTGCCCCTGGTTAGCGAGTTGAGTTTTCTGAGAATGCTTCCCCAAAAGGAGCTGTGGGAAGGCAAATGGCGTCTCTCTCTGCATAGCTTACCTGCGCTGAAGACTGTGTCTCCAGACGCATGTGGAGAAAGGGGAGTGTGACAGGAAAGATGGCTGACAGACGACACTGGACCACACTCGCGGCCAGTCTCTACGTCCCTGAGGACAGCAAGGAAAATGCTTTCAAAACTAGAACTCTGCACTTCGTTCCTTTGCCTTTGTGTGGACATTGGCGCATGGGTAATATATGTGTGGTACCGGGGTCCTGGAACCCTGGGCCGGGTAAATGCTGGGCAGGGGTCCTACCACTGAGCTTCATCTCCAGACCTCTTGTGATTTTTATCTTGAAACAGGGTCTTCCTAAGTTGGCAATGCCTGCTGTGGGCTTTCTGTAGCCCTTGTAATCTATCCTCCTGCCTCAGCCTCCTAGGAACTAGAATTACAAGTTCGGGACTCCTTTCTGTATCTTATGCCAACGTTTTTAGAGTCAGTATCCAGGCCTGTTTGTGTGGACTGCAGAATGCATGAGAATCTATTGATGTGCAATAGATCGCAACCTGGTTGTGTGCCACAGTGAACCCTCATTATGCCAGTTTCTACAGGCCAAGGATCTGGAACTGCTCTCCGGGAGGTTCTGGCACAGGTCCTCTCTTGAGGTCAAAGCCCAGATATTGGCCAGTTGTAGCCATCTGACATCTTAACTGGGATGGGATTTGCATCTACAGTGACCCCTCACAGGCATCAGCTGGAGGCTTCTGTGTTCCTATTATTGCCCCTCTTCACAGCGGGCTCATTGCTTCCACCAGAAAGACCCAAGCGAGGGAGGGAGAAATCACGGTGCCCTTTATGATCTAGCCTTGGAGGTGGGTGACTGTGGACACGATGTCCAGGAAGAGAATGTCACTGAGGGGCCTCTTGGAGGCTGGATACAAGGGGACATTTGTAGGCAGAAACCAGTCAAGTCTATAAACACCTGGAGAGCAAACGCCCAGAGGAACCAGGAGTGGGAAGGCGAGGATTTGTGGTTCCTTTGATCTCTTTCCTTCCAATAGTGTTCATGGCCTAATACAGCCCTGCTGCATTTTACCTTATACCACAACATGTGTATTGGAATGCAATACATCTCACAATGAAGAGCATTCATTCTAAGTGCTTTATGCAAACAAGTACACGCAATTGCAGCATCATCTGGGGTTTTTTTTTTCTTTCTTTGTTTTTGCAAATGAGGAAGCAGAAAAGGTAATGTGCGACTGTGATGTGGCTAGCATTTCTGCGCCAGTCATTTCAGATTTCAACCAGACCTTGTTGGTCACCGCCAAGCCATGTTTTGGGTGTGTCCTAGAAGAGGGGTCTCACAGAATGGGGGCTGCCTAGTCTCAGGATATGCCACATACAGCAGACTAAGCTAGAGCCAAAAATTCTGCATGGCTGGAAAATTGATTAGCATATCTGCTAGAGAAAGCAGTGGCTGTGTGAAGCCTAAGACTTCGCCTTAATTGCCACCATTAGTAAACAGAAATCTCTTGTGCAGGGCGCAGCTCGCAGCTCAAAGCACTTAAATACTAAGTGAGGCTTTTCTCTCCGAGCATATGCTGCGGGTATATATATATTAAAATTTGCCATCCCGTGGCTTGCTTTACAGCTACTGGAGAAGCATGGTGGTGTGAAAAGAGACTCAAGTAAAAGCCCTAGAGCATGGGTGTTTGGGATGTGTTTTCCAAATGTGTCTCGATTCCTGCCAGCAAAGGAGAGGACAAGGAGCCAGGAATCCCCCTGGGAAGCAGAGCTATCTCTAACTACCAAATGAAGTCATCCCACTTTGTTACATTTTTGTCTGTCTTTTTGTATTTTTATTGTTTCTCTGAAAACCGCAGTGGCAACTAAGAGGGCCGTGGTAATAAAGTGGGAGGTGGAGGGGTGCTCATTCATTCCCTCTGGTGTGCAAGCTTCCTGCTGGATGATAGCCCGCTCCGAACCATCCATTGTCCTCCGATGGTATTTATTGAGTACCTCTAGCTCTCTGACACCCTAACAGCTGTTGTGAGGCATTTCTTAAAAAATGTAAGACAGGCTGCTTGTTCCTAAAAAGATCTGGAAGTGTTTTTAGGAAAGGAAAATTCACACATAAAAAGGAACAAGAGAGCCACGGAGTGTAAAATTTTGTGGTGTGATCATGGCACATGCCAGGCAGGAGCTGTTGGAGAGGCTGGGGAGGCTTCTCAGGGGAGCCTGGTTCCGATAACCCGGGACTACATGCAGCCTCAGGGGTGGTGCTCAGGGAGCCCCGATAGGGAGGTTATAAGAAAAGGGGGCTCTGCAGGAAGCACCCCCCAACTTAGCTTTGCCTCCTGATGGACGTTTTTCTGCTGTACCCCTCCCCTCCCCACCCCTTGAGGAGCCCAGAGTTAAACTGGGTGTACATGATGAATGCCTGGACTCAGCCAAGTTCGGATGAGAACCCTGTGGCTCTGGCCCCAAACACCACACTCGCACCCAGGTTGTTGAGACAGAAACTCCACCTGACAGAGGAATAAAAACTGCTGGAGTCTCCTTGTCCTCTGACTCCAAACTGGGGTCAGAGGGTCCAGGTGGAACAGGAGACTGTGGCGTGGGGCTCGGAGGAGGGGCAAGCACACGATCTGCAGAAAACGGGGTGAAATGAAAGGACCCTCGTGTACATCAAAACCCTTTCACAACCGTGGGCTGTAAGTAACAAGGGCTGGAGTGAACACGGTTGGGTTGTTCCTCACCCCGACTTGGCCTGGCACCTCTGCACAGACACCACCTCTGAGGGGACCAGCAGGGTTCCCTTGGGGCAATAATGCTTGCTGCTAAGACTAGGTTTCCTGGCAAAACAGGGGCCCCAGAAGACCTTGCTGAAGACTTGCCCATCCTGGTTCCAAGGCTCATTCTAGCCCAGATGCAAAGATGTCTCGGTGTCTCACTGTGCAGATAAGGGACCATTACCCCAGCTAGGGGCAGTCCTGGAAATGAGTAGACCCGAGAGAGCATGTGGTTGGTTTGAAGAGAATCCCGTCATAGCTGTATCACTGTATAAACAGGCCTGAGGTCATTTTGGCAACAGAGAGAGGGAGACTGAGAGGTGTGAGCCTGGAGCCTGAGGATAAGAAGGCAATAGTGTAACAAGGAAGCGAGCCTTACATCCGGGTACCCCAGGAGGCCACTCTGACAATACCTGCAGCCAAACCCCATCTTGTCCATCTTCACACAAGTAGACTTACAATTGGCCCTTTGGATCCATGGACTCTGCGTCCCTGGGTTCAACCAACTGTGAACAGAAAACATTTAGGAAAAAATTGTACCGAACACCTGCAAACTTATGATTCCTTAAGCAATACAATGTAAAAGCTTTTACTATGGCATTTACATTATGTCAGGGTTTGTAAGTCTTCTTGAAGTGCGTGCGTGCGTGCGTGCGTGCGTGCGTGCGTGGTGTGTGTGTGTACGCATGTGTGCGCAGAATGTGTGGTTATAAGCAAATACTTAGCCATTTCATTTATTTATTTGCATTTTTCTGGCTCTAGGGATCCTATGCAGACTTAGGCATCCAAGATTTGGGTGTCTGCTAGGGTCCTGGGACACCTCCCCCATCCCAAACAGGTCCATAGTCCCATACCTCTCCACTTCAGTGAGCCTCCTCAGGTTGGTTCTGCCAGCTAAGGAGGCTGACGTGGCAGAGGCAGAGCTCACTTCTGCAGGGGCAAACCCCTTGGGAGTACTTCTTTTAATTGAATGGTTCTAATTACATTTATACATTTCTGCCTGCTTGACACCAGGCCATGTGCCTCACTTGGATATTTTACTAAACCTCATGATAATCCCACAGACAAGCTGGCACCACACTCGATGGCTGCAGAGGAGGAAGGGCAGGCAGGCAGGGGAATGAGCCACATGGCAGCTGGGTCTGGCTCTTGGGCATGTCTGAGCCCTGGGCTGGGTTAATGCATCAGCAGAAATTATTTTTAGCTATTATTTATTTATTTGAAAATTTTTGTTACTCTGTGTGTGTATGTTATGTGTGCACATGTGGGTGTGGGTGCATGTGCGTATGGATATGTGTGTATGTGGAGCCAGATGGCAATGTCAGGTGTCTTTCTCCATTATTCTTTGCCTTACTCTTTGAGAGAGAACCTCTCACTGAACCTGGTGCACACCAGTTTGATAAAAACTCCTTGGCCAGCGCCTCCTCCTGTCTCTGCCTGCTTTAACATGGGTGCTGGGGATCCAAACCCAGGTCATCTTGCTTGCACAGTAAGTGCTTTCCTGGTTAGGCATCTCTTCAGCCTGTATTTGTTTAGAGTGATTGGGGGTCATGAAGTAGAGTCATCTCACATAGCCCAACCTGACCTCAACTCACTGTGTAGCCGGAGGTAGTCTTGAACTCTGATCCTCCTGCCTCCACTGCCCAAGTGCTGGGATGATATGCGTTTGCTACCAAGCCTGGCTTGAAATGAGTTTTAGAGACGCTGAGTTTTATGCTAGCGTCCAGCACCATTCCTTTCTCCCATGTGTCACAGGTAGCTGGGCTAAGTATCATTTTTGATACTTATATTTGGTTAATTTTACTAGAAATTACTGAAAAAAGTCCAGCTGGTGGAGGTGTTGGTCCTTTTTTTAAAGATAAGGACGTGATGGCAGAGGCAGACCTGTGGTTCTATTTAAAGGATTATCATTCTGGCTTTGATGATGATTTGCCACCACACTGGGGATGAGCATTTGCTGCTTTACACACTCATTTCCTGCATGTCCCTGCTCAGGCTGTGCTCAGGCTGTGCTCAGGCTGTCACAGGGTCAGAGCGATTTGTGTCCCGAGCCGCTCACTTCAGGGAGCTCACACCTTCCATTTCAAGACTTCGGATTTCCGGAGAGTCCTGGGGAGAATGACTCTGGCCTGTTCATAGCTTTGTATTGAAATTTTAAAAATGGTCTGAGCCAAACCAGGCCAGTGACACTGCACTCCGTCAAATAACGGATTGCCTAAAGCTGGCTGGGCCAGAAGTCTACAGCATGGATTCTAGGTGTTAGAACAGGATGGCTAGATGAGTCCACGGGTGTCTTGCGGGCACCAGAAGAAGGCGTTCAGGACCTGGAGGTGGTTTAGTTGGTAGAATGCTTGCCACACAAGTGGAAGTCCCCGAGTTCCGAGAACTCATGTAAAAAGCTGTAGTCCCTGAGTTCCGATCCGAGAACTCATGTGAAAAGCTGAGTGTGTCTGCACACCCCTGTAACTGCAGGTCTGGGAGGTGGAGACAGGAGGATCCCTGGACCTTGACTAGCAGGTCTATCTAAATCTGTAACTCCCAGTGTTGGTAACAGACTCTGTTGCAAAATAAGGGTAGAGAATGGTCGAGGGAGATAGTTGGTGTCAGCTTCTGGCCTCTGTGGAGCTGGGGGTTCAGTCTCAGCTCTGCCACCTGCTAGCTGTGTCATGTAGGTGAGTCCCTTAACCTCCTCAGGCTGTCGTTGGGTTTCAGCATAGTTGTTCTCCTAAGGCTCTTGCCGTAAAGGCGTGGTCCCTAGGACGGGAGATGCAGCGGTCCTTCAGGAGGTGAGGCACTGTGGAAGGTCCTCGGGTGTGAGCTAATGGAGCCCCTGTCTCTTCCTCTTCCTTGTCAGTTCCTGGCTTGTGAGGTAAGCAGTTTTGAGGCAAGGTACTACATGCTCCCTCCACGACAGCGTTCCTTCTCAGAGGTCCAACGAGAAACAGGGCCGCCTGATCTTGGTCTGGAACTTGAAGAAAGGGACCCCCTTCTCTTGAGAAGTTAGTTTCCTTTGGGTATTTTGCTACGGCAATGCAAAGCTGGCTAACATAGTTTCTTTATCCATAAAATGGGCAAAAAATATGGCAGTTTTCATAGGAGTTTGGGAAACAATTTTTTAAAAATCTTAGCATTTAACAAATCTCCTTCTTTGTGGCTTTAAGCCGCCAGGACGTAGGATCACTTAACAACTTTCTCCTCAGTGTTTCTGCTGAGGAATTTGTCCCTCACCGTGACAGACAGCTTAAGGAGGCGTCCCTTCCCCATAACTTGGTAAAAGCCTGACTGTACCACATCCACGATGGGGCACCACCCAGTTTTATTTTGAGCAACGTTTAGGTGTATGTGTTTGCTGTCTAGAGTCCACAGTTGGTTGAAGTAGACAGCTGAGCAGAAGCCCTGGTTCATCTTGAAGTGGCATGGCCTCTTACTAACTTCTCCCCAGTGACCCGGGAGATAATGTGTAAAAATTGTTCCTGCAGAGAGGCATGCCACCAGGACTGGGTGTCCTAGGTGCTTTGGTGCTTGGAGGAGATGTTGAAGAAGACCCTGATGTTTCCAGGTCGTCTTCAATGTGAATGACATATTGGCAGTCAAAAAAAAAAAAAAATGAAAGAGGTATTGGGGAGGTTGAAACAATGCACATGAAGCTTTTTGTCTGGACAGCTCTCAGTGGATAGCTTTATTACTGTTCTGATGCAATAGTTGTCCACCTTCCTAATGCTGTGGCCCTTTAATACAGTCCCTCGTGTTGTGGCGACCCCCAGTCATAGAATCATTTCATTGCTACTTCATAATTGTAATTTGCTACTGTTATGAGTTGTATATTCAGGAGATCAGGTATGCAACACCCCAAAGGGTGGCAACCTACAGGTTGAGAACCACTGTTCTAATGGTTCTCAAGTCTGCCCAAGGATCCCAGCTTATACTCATGCTGATGTGATCTAGAAGGCAAGGGGTACAGGTGTGTGTGTGGGGGGGGGTCCATTTCCTGTGTGGTGGCTGAGCTATGATTTCACGAAAGTCAGGGCTGCCATAACCCTTGAGAGTACCTGGGCCCCTCCTCTCTGGTTCCCATCAACATAGGTCATAGGCCTCCATGTCTCAGTCATGGGCATTAACCACTAAATCACTTGGGAAGAGGCGACTCCAGCAAAGAAATCAAATGTAGGCTTCTCCCTCCGAGCAGTGTCAGGAGTGAGGAGCGGAAAGAAGCCGAGGAATACAGCCACAGTCTCTGCCCCAGGCACTGGTCCTGATGTAGGGGCTTATTGCAGTGTGTTTTGGGGAGGAGTTGGGGCCAGAGGAGCTCGGAGTCCCTCAGTGGGTGGCCAAGATGGTCTCTCCTCCAAGATACCACTAATTCTCGGTCCTGAGCTCCTACCGACTTGCCCAGTGGCCTCTCAGGTGGGAGTGGGGTCAAGTACCCTGTTCACCTTGTTCTGTCCTTAGGCCAAGCCCATTTCTGTGTTTGCAAAGCTGGAGCCCCGGGCTGTGGGGACACACTGGGGAGATGGTAACGGTGCAGCCAGAGCTGCTGCTGCTAACAGAACCCTGAAGGACATGGTGATGAAGGGGCTGGGAAGGATGTGGGTTCCATTGGTAGGAGCCCTGATTTCTCGGATGCATGTGATATTTTCTCTTTGCATTTCCTCCACTTGGGGTGAAGCACATTCTTTAACTACCGACCTTGCTGTCCTACAGTGAACTCCACTGAAATGGTCAGTGAATTCAGACTCGCAACTGAACCAAGGAGATTTCATTTCTAGAGTGGCACTGTCCCAGTGACAGCCTGGTCCTGACCACACCGCAGTCTCAGCTGGTTCCTCACTCTGGCCTTCTGGCCTTACGCAGAGCTCTGCCTCCTTCACTGGGAGTCAGTTGCCTCATGCCCTTTGAGGTCAAGTGACGTTATCTAATTCCCACACTGTGGGTGAACGGGGGCCAGGCAGGAAGGGCTGACCTGTATCAAAACAGCAACATCTCCAATGCAAAGACAGTGGATAAAAGTAATCTGCGCTCATTAGATGGCTTCCTGGCCCGTATAGCTGCCTAAAACCGACTTCGTGTCTTGCTCAAGTGTAAACAGTCTCTCCATTTAGAACTGGTGCAGTGGCAAGCAACTGAATCAGTTACAGGAGACCAGTCATAACTCGTCACATCAAGAAGCTTAAGAACACTTGATGTGGAAGATCCTAATGCCTCCGGGTGGTTGAGAGCCAGGCTGTGTGGTAGGAGCTTTACATACATTAGCTTACTCAATCCTCCCACCAACTCGGGGAGCTTCTTCTACTTTACAGACGAGGAAGGAGGCTCAGCAAAGTGAAATGGCTTCTCGGGGTCACGCAGGTATGGTACGGAAGTTGGGAACCAGACACTGGTCACTCTTGCCCCAAAGGCCAAGTTCTTTGGCCCAGTTTTCACTGCCAAGGAAGAAGAGGTCATCGGGTGTGTGTGTGTTAAGACTCTGTTCCTTGTTATCATTGAGTGACTCTGGGTCTGTCCTTAGCTGAGAGGTGCCTTCCCGAGAGACCACTGAGGAAAGATAGAGCTGAACTGGGTCTCTCCTGGCAGTGGCTGAGTCTGCCCTGGCTCCCCTGACTTTGCCCCCTGATGGGGTCTGTGCTAATTTACTTGATGGTAGAGTGCTGTATGTATCCCGTGCCTTCTCTAGATTTCCTGATCAGATCAATCATTGGGGTTTCAAAGCACTCCAATAAATGGTGCCCTGTCTCTTGTCAGTATTCTGAGTCAGAGCTAAGGCAGGGCCAGGAAGGTGTGGGCCAGTGTCATCCTAACTCCAGACAAGAGCTCCAGACTGGAGATGGTCACTTCGTGTGGGAGAGACATGGAATTCCACTGCAGGACACTGGGCAGCAAGCCTAGAGTGGGGCTCCAGCACACGGGTTCCTCAGGGGCTCTCACATCTGCACTAGCAGGACGGGGGGTGGGGGGGGTGGGCGCGGGGGCGGGGTGGAGAAAAGCGTGCTCTTGGTAGAGGGAGAAGATGAACACGGATGTGGCCTTTCCAAAGGCCTCAGAAGATTCCAAGGAGCATGCTGCATCTTCAGACCACTGTAGGGACCACTCCCTTGAGTTCAAGCTGCTAAAGGGGCCATGGCTTTGGGAGGCAGTGAGCTTCCATCCAAGTAGTTCTCAGAGACAGGGGCAGGCGCAGAACCTCAGCAAGCAGTGTTCTGAGAAGAGGTACCAACCTGCGGTCTTTGGGGAGAATCTTATTGGCTTGCCCACTCACCATCAAAATTGGCCCAGGGTGGCACCAACATGGGCAAAGCAAGTTATAGGGGCCAGGCTTCTCTGATCCCCATTATCCCATGGGTCCTCCCTCCAAGTGCTGGTTAATATTACTTCCCCTGCCAAAATGGTGGCTCTGTTGCCATGTCTCTTAGTGCCAGCTCCACGTGCCATGGCAGCGCCTGCATCTTCAATGCTCCTTTGGTTACATCCTCTGCTGGGAATATTCCCCATCCGAACCTGGATTGCAAACCTGGAAAGCCCAGGACTAAGGCACAAGGCTCCCACGGGTCTCTGGCAATGACAGCAAACAGCTTCATACCACTGAATCTGAATCAGATGGCACCATTTGGCCAGTCACAGAGTCAGGGTGGGTCAGAGTGACACCATCTTCCTGCTACACTGACCCCACCTGTATCTTCCCAGAGGAGGTTGAGGCCCTGGGGAGCAGAGGTGAGTCGTGCTTTGAGGGGGTGGCTCCGTTCCTTAGAGGAAAAGGAAGCAAGACCGCCATCTGCCCCTCTGGATCCATCAGTGAGGTGCCATTCCTTCTGAGGTTGCAGGGAGGTGCTGGGGTGGGCATGGGCAGTGGCCTCAAAGCAGCACTTTCCTCTGCAAAGCTGTGGTGCAGCTCACTCCAGGCTGACCTCTTACTCTGCGCTGGTCTCCACGCTTCCCAGCTGCCTTCGGTTACCCTCAATAATCTCTCGAGAAACAGACTATTTTCTCCCCCATATTATTACAGATGAAGGGAAGGAAGCACAGAGGAATAAGTCAGGACTTTTAAACCCAACCAGTCTCTGGTGAGTCCGTTTTCCTGGACTGCAACAAAATACCCCAGATAAGCAACTTGTAAAGAGCAAAGGGTTAGCCAGCAGTGGTGGCCCATGCTTTTAATCCTGGCACTCAGGAGGCAGAGGCAGGTGGATCTCTGTGAGTTCCAGGACAGCCAGGACTACACAGAGAAACCCTATCTTGAAAAGCTAAAACAAACAAACAAACAAAAAACAACAAAGAATTAATTTGGATTATCATCTAGAGATTTTCAGTTCAGGGTCCACAGGCCCCATTGCTTTGGGACCATGGTGAGATAGCATGTCATGTGGAGAAACATGTGGAGAAACAAAACCTCGTGAGCTAGGGACCAGAGAACAAGAGAAGGAGGGATTAGGGTCCTATAGTCCTGTTTAAGGGTATACCCCAAAGGACATGAGGCCCCCTCCACCTGTGACTCTACTGACTCCTGGTAGTGCTATGCTATGGACCAAGCCTTCAACACAGGGGGCTATGGGAGACATCCAAGATCCAGGCTATAGCAATCTAAAGGTCCAGGGTCTCATAAGCTAACTACATCACCACTTGTTAAAACTCCAATCCCAGAGCCTCCCTCAGAGTCTCTGATGGGCTTGGGGGAGGCCCAGAAATCTGGAGTTTGAGATGATTGTAATTAAATATCTTTAGTTAGCATACAAAACAATGGGTTCCATTTTCATATGTAAACCAGTGTACCTTGCTCATGTTAGTTCCCATTAATCCCCTCCTTCTCTCTCTCCACTGGTCCCTTTCCTTCCACAAAATAGACATGCCCCTGCTTCTGTGCCCCGTGGAATCTGATTTTTAACTGGTTCTTACTACCTGCCAACAGAATATGATATAGGGTAATTTCAATATCAACCTCCGAGAGATGCTTCAGGGCATGGCTTCCTTCCCATTTGTAAGTCCAGTGCCTCCAAATGAATGAATGCTAGCCGTGAATGGGGCATCTCTCTGTTCCTGCTGCTGAGGATGGACAACATTTTGGGGGGGGGGCAGTGTGTGCTAACCATGTTCATCTTGGAGCATAAGTGACCAGAGATAATATCACACTACTGGCTCCAATGTGAAGTGAGTGGCTCAGATTTTGAAGTCCTTGAGTTTAGAAACTGGCCTTTCCACTGTCCCTAAGTGGCTGTGAGGGAACTCAACAGGCTGAGGCCGTGGAGAGGAGGCGGCACAAGAGAGTAGGAGGGTAAAGGGCAGGGAAAGCAAGCGGAAGGGAGGAGTTTGACCACAGAGCTACCAGAGAAAGGATGCTAAGAAGGCAGGGGAAGCTGTGGGGCCGTGACTATGGCAACAGAAGAGATCACAGAGCAGTTAGCATATCAAGAGGTCAGTCATGAAAGCCTGGGTCTCCATACCCCACAGGCACACAGAGAATCCACAGAGAGCTCAAGGAACCGTGAGCACCAAGCAAGAATGGTGGCTTGGGAACCCTGCACAGACATGGTGCCAGTGCTCACTCATGGCAGGCATAGTGCTGGGACTTCGAGAAGAATAAGACCCCACTCCTGATACCACTTCTGCGCCAGCAGGGAAGTGCAACTTTATCCATATGTTTCTGTTTTCCTTTCCTTCCTCCCTCCCTTTTTTTTGAGTGAGGGTCTCACTACATAGCTCAGGTTGTCCTTGAACTCCCAATCCTCTAGCCTCTGCCTTCCAAGTGCTGGTGTTACAGGAAGGGTTATTAGAAATTTGTGTTAGGACGTGAGGCAATGAGAAGAGATGAGAGGAGTCGATCTTGATTAGAGGGGGCGAGCCACACCGTGACACAGGACTGAGATGGTTAGCGTGGTTTGACTGTCTCCTCCAAAACTCGCTGAACTTTAATCCTCAGTGAGGTTGGTGGTGGAGCCTCTGAGAGAGGTGGCTAGGTGTGAGGGCTACACAGCCCCAGCCCTTGGACACAGTTCCTCCTGTTGCGGTGGCCCCCAACCATAAAATTATTTTCATCGCATCTTCATAACTGTGGCTTTGCTGCTGTTGTGAATCATAATGTAAATATCAGATGTGCAGATGTCTTAGGTGACCCCTCTGAAAAGGTCATTCAAAACCCAAAGAAGTCGCGACCCACAGGTTGAGGACCACCGAAAGGAAAGACGCTCGCCTTCCTCACACTTTGCCCAGTCAACACACATTCTCCACCAGCCACCCCACTCCCATCCCTTCTGTTGACTGAGACGTCAAACCTGAGCGCAGAACGGGCAGCTCTGCAGGGGTAACAGGGTTGTTTATATGTTTCTGTCTCACCTGGTCACATTCAAAAGAGAGGAAACACATCTCCAGATAAATTATTCTGAGCAAAGGGGGCTTGGTTCGCCCCACGGACAATGAGGCTGCCTGAGGAGGATGCCGGGTAGGCAGTTACTTAGTATATGGGAGGTGTAGGCGAGCTCTGCTGCCTTGGAGACCCTGGGGGAGCTCCTCTGTTGGGCTGAGCTTGGCAGAGTGGACGGCCCAGAGATTCTCGAGAGACCATTAAGCATGGATTGTTTTCAGATTAATTAGTCTAGAAGAAGGAAATGAGTGGACCCTTAATATGATGGGAGGGTGGAGGGTATTACGAGTGGAATTAATCAGACCTCTCTGATAAATTTATAAGCACCCTTAGCAAATAATTGCATCTAATTACAATGGCTGTGATGGCTGGCAGGAGCTGCAAGTGGGCTTTACACAGATAAGCCTCGGTCCCCAGGATGTGGAGTCGGCACCAAACACACACAGCGTTTCCCAGATCACACGGTAGGCTAAGGAAGAGGGCCAGGGTGGGCCAGAAAGGCTGCAAGCCAGGAAGGAAGGCACAGACATGGCATCACCTTTTCCTCTACTGGCTGAAATTCAGGAGAGACACGTAAAATCCCAGGCCAGCTTGCAAGGCTGAGCAGACAGGGTAAGACCACAGCCCCGACGACTTGAGCAAAGCCTCCACCACCACGGACTGGTACCAACTTCAGAGTTCACCTCAGTTAAAGGGGCCAATCTTGGTGTTTACTGGGTCACCTGGGATGACACAAAGCCACCTCACTGTGATGGTCCCAGGCTTCCCAATACCTTGCTTCTGCTGATTTTAGAGGATTACAGTTTCCACGTTGACACTGGAGAGATAAGGTCTTCAGCGGGATGGGGCTGGTTACAGTCGGAGCTGCTAAGTGTCCTTTCAATAAGACCTCTCATTTAAGGCTACACGGACCCTGAAGGCTAGGACTGATAAACTACAACACACTGTTGTAAACTACTCCACGGTCTCCAGCACGGGCACTGTGACATGTTAATACCTGTAATCTAGGAGGAGTTTCTCCCTAGGAAGGTTTGCAGATCTAGTGGTTTTCCATTACACTCTCCCAGGGAGTTTTAAAAACTGTCAATGCCCCACAGCCCAATCCCTCTAAGATTTTGACAAATTGATCTAGGGCGGGCCCTGGATATGGGTGCTTTTTAATTTCCCTGGGCAGTTCCTAGTACACAGTGGGAGAAGAGCAGATTTGTAGTTGACCTGACTACAGTTCCTTACTATGGGTGCAAGGTCCATCCTTGGACTTCCATTTTCAGGGAAGCTGGGGCACAGTCTAAGCATCGGCACTTCTAACGGGGTCTCAGGAGTCACCCAGCTGGGCATCAGGACTCTACTCTGAGGATCACTGTCCTATAGCATCATTTATAAACCCTGACCCTCTAGCTGTCTGGTGGTTATACATGGCTATGCCCAGCTGGCATTGTTTCAGACATCTTCCCAGGGTCTTTGATTTCTCTAAATCAGCATCTTTTCTGCTCTGGATTCTTCTTGGCTCTTGACTTACTACATCCTTTCTCACCCACCAGTGGCATTTGTCCCTGGCTTTGGGCCCTAGCTACCTCCCAGGATGCCCTGGCTCTGACACTTGGTACACCCTCAGTTCTTGGCATGGTCTTATCCTTCTGACTCTTCATACTCCCGGACAGCAGGAACAGATACCTAGCCTAAGCCTCTGCCCCGACACTGCATGCTGGCACCCCACCTCCCACCGTGAGCCCTTCTAAGTGTCAAGAAGACAAACGGTGTAAACAGTGAGGGTGCTGGAGTATCTCCCAGCAACCTTTACTAACAATAACACATGCACTACTGTCAGCTGCTGCCCTTCAAATCCATACCACGATGGGTATCTGCTCTACGAGACACTCGTGTGAATAATCTCTCGTGTTTTTCTTGCATGTCCAACTCTGCTGGAAGGCACCGGGGGCCCAGGACCGTGCCTTACACAGGTTGCCAATCTAATGAGCTAGTGGTCGTGTGTGGCTTTTCTCAGCTGCAACCCCTTTATGATTGATTTGAGAAGGTAGGGCAAAGGTTGAGCTACACAGACTTTGCAATGTGAGCAGCCATCTGCTACTTGCCGTTGCTGGGGATGACCACACTGAAATACGCCTGTGAATGGTGTCAGTCATGTCACTGCCCCTCTGTCCTGGCATGTGGTTGATATATGGTGTGATGTTGGATTGGGGGACTTCTCTTGATACTGTAGTGGGCACGTTGTCCTCTCAGCAGGGATGGGGTATTGGTGTCACACTTAGACTTCCTATCTTGATCTCGGGACATCTGAAACACAAGGGAAGTCCAGGAGTAGTAGCGTCCGTGTGGATTCGCTGATCAGCAAAGACTCTTCAGTTGTTTGGCAGCCAGGGGTTCCATGCTCGTCACCAACTATGAGGGTAGCAGACAGTGAACAAAATTAATTTAAAAACCGTGTTTCCATATTTGACATTCAATTCTCTATTATAATGAGTTCAGAGTCTGTGAGAATGGTTTCTAAAGGTTTTTTTTTATAGAACTATTTTATTAAATTTAAGGAGAAAATCACAATGCAAGTTAATAAGTTTTAATTAAAACTAAAGAAGGAGTAGATGTAGGAACAAAAAGAGGAGTGTATGTAGGGACAATATTTGATTCTTCTGTGAGACTGAAGCAGAAATGACTCTTTCTGGCTAAAGAATAATTGACTTAATGTATATAGTGAGGACTTTGGCTAATTCCTGCTTATTTTCATTCTATCCCAGTAAGAGATAAAGTAGGAGGCCAGGTCATGTAGGGCACACCATTAATCCTGGCACTTGGGAGGCAGAGACAGGTAGATCTCTGAGTTCAAGGCCAGCCTGATCTATAGAGTGAGTTCCAGGCCAGCCATAGCTAAAAATTAGGTAAAGTAAGAGAATCCTGGGATAGAGAGGATTGGTGACGTGGCCCAAGTTTAACCAGAGTCCTAGAAAGAAACCACTCTCCTTATCCTTGGCCCCTTTTCTCAAGCTAGTCAGCATGACCCATCTCCTAAATGTGGGATTAAAGGCATGTGTTACCATGCCTGGTTGTTTCCAGTGTGGCTTTGAACTCACAGAGATCCGGGTGGATTTCTACCTCCAGAAGTCTAGGATTAAAGGCGTGAGTGCCACCATTTTCTGGCCTCTATGTCTATCTAGTGGCTGTTCTGTTCTCTGACCCCAGATAAGTTTATTAGGGTGCACAATATATTGGGAGACACAATATCACCACAATGGAGTTGTCATTGTTAGTCAGGTGTTCATAAGATGGAGAAACAATTCTGGGTTATCCAAGGGGGATTGAGGTCATCACAAGAATCCTTTAAGAGAAGGAGAGAGGGAGGCAAGGGGAAGCAGAGGTGGGATGGCCTTCCCAACCTCTGTGGGCTTTGAGATGGAAGAGGAGGCAGTTCATGGAGACAGGAGAAGGCAGGAAGGGATTTTTCTTTGGAGGCTTCAAAAGGAACCCACCCTGCTAATTCATTGGTTTTAGCTCAGTGAGACCCAGGCTTGAAGAACTGTAAGATAGTAGTGTTGCTTCAACCCATCAGATATTGACTGTTTTTTACGAAGTGTATAAGAAATTATGGGTTTGCCATGGAAGCAGTCTGTGGGAACTTGTCATGGCTTGGACTGGAGTGGTCTCAGTGGAAATATCAGGAGGTGGCTGAGACAAAGTCAACAAAATATGCAAGTAAACTGAGATCATGGCTGAAGAGACTCAGTTTCCATGGAGAGGTGGACAGGACGTGGAAAGTCCCCCTGAAGATTGACAGCTTTGCTGGTCTGCTTCCTAGCACCTCTGACACCATGCCCTACAGCCCGGGTCTGGACTAAAAGTGTGCCAGATGGATTCTGGAGTTCATTTTTATCTGGATTAAATATTCTATATTGACAAATCATAAAGAAAAAACATTAGAATTTGAAATTCACAGCCTCTGCCACATTCTCTGACCATGAAGGAGAACCCCCAAAGGCTCCCCCTTTATACCCTCTGGATCTTCCCAGACAGTGAACAGGAGACCAGAACATTTTCATCAGAGAGGAAAATGAACACGGAGTAAGAAAGACAGAAAAGGTTTCCAGGAGTGAGGATGGAAGTGTCTCCAGGACAAGGACGAGTTATCAGAGGAGAGTTGGCTCCAGCTGGAAGACAGGCGGACAGGCTTGGTCAACCAGATGCACAATCAAGATAGCAAAGGGATGGAGGAGCTTAAATGTGTTGCTATGGCTTAGAACTGCATCTTCTGTGATTTTCTTTGAGAACATGAGTACAAAAGTAGAACTGCTTTTAAGTACAGAGATGAAAAACATCTCACAGCCCACAACTCATTAATCAATACTTGTATGCTATTCTTTCCCTCCCCAGATGCAAGTCTTCAGATTCTAGCCTCTTCTGTTTCCCTAGATGCTGAAAATGAAATTATATTGCTTAGCTGGGAAATGATGCAGCCTGTCAATTGCTGATGTAAATAATCTCAGCAAGATAAAAATCAGTTCTTCTGCTTTCTCAGTGGTATTCTGAATTATAAAGTGATTGTTTTAGATGAGACCTCCAAAAGCGAGAGACTTGTAAGAAAAAAGTTCAGTGACTGTCACTGGTTTTCTCCTGAATCGTTAGTTGTTCTGGCAATGAACTAAAGTCAAATTTAATCTCTATTTTCTAAAAGACATCAGGGTTGTGTTTTCTTTTAAGCCAGAAGAAAAATCTTATACTTCCTTATTCCAGCTGAGTAGATATAAATAAAACGTAGGAGTTTGAAAGATCTCTCTTTTCTCTGATCATGAGGATGGAACCCAAGGCCTTGTACACGCCAAGGCCTTGCACACGCCAGGCCCTTGCACACGCCAGGGCCTTGTATGCTCCAGCGCCTTGCACACACCAGGGCCTTGCATGCTCCAGCACCTTGCATACACCAGGGCCTTGCACATGCTAGGCAGATGCTTTACCACCGAGCTGCACCTCCTGTTCTAGATTGCATATTTTGAACAAAAGTCTTGGGCTTTCTTTTTCTTCACAAAATTCCTAAAAGCAAACAAAACCGTGCTTTCATTTGAACCATCCTTCTAGGCAATCTGTGGAGCAGATCCTGGTCTCTGTGGTCAAGTAAGGATCTAGTACAAAGAACAGTTTTCTGTAAAGTCTAAAGCATGTGGACCCGAGTGATTGCTCTTTAGTTCTTGGGAAAGGTGAAAAGGAAGTCATCCCAAGAGTGGCAGTCAGTCATCCCAAGAGTGCTCTCCATGCCCTCCTAAACCTGAGCCACATGGGATTCCTCCAGCATGGGAATCCCACTTTCTGTTCTTAAAACCTCTTTTGTTTGGAGCCACTTCAGGAAAGAGCAGAATGATGGGAATCAAACATGTCATTCTCTCAGAGGTTACAAAGTAGAGTCAGATGTTGTATTAGTCAGGGTTCGCTACAAGAACAGAACTTACAGAATGAATCTATCTATCTGTCTGTCTGACTGTATAGAGAGGTGGGGCATTATTAGAATGGCTTACAGGCTATGATCTAGCTAGTCCAACAATTACTGTCTACCAACAGAAGGTCCAAGAATCCTGTAGTTGTTCAGTCCAGGAGGCTGGATATCTTAACTGGTCTCCATATATGCCAGAACCCTGAAGAAGTAGGATTTAATACCATGGAAGATGGACTTGCTACTAGTGAGAGTGAGATCTAGCAGGCACAGAGCAAAAACTTCCTTCCTCCGTGTTCTTTCTACAGGCTGCCAGCAGACGGTGTGGCTCACGTTAAAAGTGGACCATCCCACCTCAAAAGATCTGGATTATAAGTGGATATTCCCACATCAAATGACTTAATTAAGAAAAAAACCCTCACAAGTGTACCCAGACACTTGGGTTTCCATGAATTCCAGGCGTAGGCAAGTTGATGATCAAGAATAGTCATCACAAGTCCACCCTTGGTCAACTTGACACACAATCATGTCTCCATGTCATGCTTAATTTCCAAATGAAAACAATCAGGTCATAGTCACACATAGTTTAATATGCGATAACTATCCCTCATACAACTGCAAACACATTAAAAAATTTAGAATATGTGGCAATGTCCCTTGAGGGACGTTCTTTGGTACCTCAAAACTTAAATATGATAATCACTGATATTTTCTTAATTGATGTTACATCACATGCTAAATAAATTGAAGAAAGAAACACAAATATCTGTACAAGTACATTTTAAAGAAAATACAACCAGGTGGTGGTGGCACACACCTTTAATCCCAGCACTTGGGAGGCAGAAGCAGGTGGATCTCTGTGAGTTTGAGGCCAGCCTGGTCTACAGAGTGAGTTCCAGGACAGTCAAGACTACACAGAGAAACCCTGTATTGAAAAACCAAAAGGAAAAAAAGAAAAAGAAAATATGACAGAAACATTAACGTCAATTATAATCCTTGTTTCTGTAACTGGTCATATGATCTTGGCTAATAGGAAGATCATAACTACCTTCCTCTATGACCCATTCTGTATTTCCTGTACCTTTGGCAAGTGC
Organism: Peromyscus maniculatus bairdii; assembly: GCF_049852395.1. NCBI lineage: Eukaryota > Metazoa > Chordata > Mammalia > Rodentia > Cricetidae > Peromyscus > Peromyscus maniculatus. The sequence goes on from NC_134862.1 coordinate 90,232,089, forward strand.
CTCATCAGGTCTTGGCTCCTGGGGGAATGACCCACACCTTCATTCCTGATGGGTCTGTTCCCTTTGTCATCCTGCCGGGATGAGACTTTTGTAGTTTCCCATTGACTTTAATCACAGGGCACAGTAGCACTAAGACATCCTGAACTCCAGACACACTCTTCTCACCCCCACTGTAGAGAAGCAGTTCAATTTCCCCCTCGATAATCTGGATAAATCACCCCTCCTAATCACCCCTTCTTAACCTGTTAACTTAAGGGCATCAGAAGCCCAAAGTGGCCAGGGGGAAGTCTGAGCTTCCAGTTCAATAGGATGTATGTTGGGGCTTCTGGCAGGAGCCCCTGTCCTGCCTTCCTGCCCTGCTCCAAATCCAAACTTCTAGGCAAGCCAACTCAAGGTTTCAGGAGCAGGAAGCAAAAACTCTTTTAGTTGGTCACTAGGGATGAGTGGAACTGTTCTCTTTTCTATCCCTTGATTCCTGGCCCTGTGGCTCCTGGTCAAAGGAGAAACAAAAGGATCTACCACCTTCTGGAGACCCCTGCCTCAGCCTTCCTAATTGGTGCTATAACTGTGTTTTCAAAAGACCATTCCGTTGTTCTACCAGGCCAGCTGACTCTTCAGGACAGTAACCGTGGGAAACACGGTAAGATCAGAGAATTCTGTGCTCACGGGGCTGCTGTTGCATTCCTCTGGCTGCAAAGTGAGTTTCTCGGTCAGAAGCAATCCTGTGTGGAATACTATGATAGTGGAGAAGGCCTTCCGTAAGTCCACCCATGGTAGTTTTGATAGAAGCATTCCATGTAGGAAAGGCAAATCCATAACCAGAATAAGAATCTACTCCAATAAGGACAGCGTGTTGTTCTTTCCATGGAGAGAGTGGTCCAATGTAGTCAACCTGCCACCAGGTCACTAGCTGGTCACCCTGGGGAACGGTGTCATATCTGGAGCTCAGTGTTGGTCTCTGCTGTTGGCAGATCTGGCACTCAGCAGCAGCTGTATCCAGGCAAGGCTTGGTGACATCCATGTTGTCAAGCCGATGCATAACCGCCATCTCTGCCACCATGGTCACTTTGTTCGTGGGCCCATTGGACAATGGCAGGAAGACTGGAGAAAGAGGCTGATTCTGAGTAGGTCATCCTAGCTACTTGATTATTGAAGTCCCCCTCTGCTACAGTCACCTTTTGATGAGCATTTACATGGGACACAAGCATCTTCACATGTATTGCCCATTAGGAGATGTCTATCCATATACTTCTTCCCCAGAGTTCTTTCTCACCACTTTCCCAAGCATGCTCTTTCCAAGTCCTTGATCATCCAGCCAATCCATTGGCTACAGCACATGAATCAGTGAAAAATAGCACATCCGGCCATTTCTCCTTTCTATAAAATGTATGGCCATGTGTGCTGCCCAAAGTTCTGCCCACTGTGAAGATTTCTCTTCGCTGGTGTCTTTCAGCATTATCCCAGAAAGAAGTTGTAATGTTGCAACTGTCCACTTCTGGGTGGCACCTGCATGACATGCAGAACCATCAGTAAACCAGGTCCTAGTCTTCTCTTTCTCAGTCAACTGATCATAGGGCACACCCGTAGAGGCTCTAGGTGCATACTTGGCAGCCAATGGCTTTGTAATGGGAGTAGAAACCATAGGCATTTGGGCAACATCTTTGTGTAACTCATATATGACTTCAGGACATATTTTGGCCTGATCATGTATATACCATTTTGATTTGATAATAGATTGCTGCTGTATATGCCCTACTTAATGACTTGGTAGGTTAGATAACACCCAGCTCATACTGGGCAGCTCAGGCATCATGGTAACTTGGTGGTACATTGTCCAATGTTCAGTTTCGACTAAGGCCCAATAGCAGGCCAAGAGCTGTCTCTGAAAAGGAGAATAGTTGTCTGTAGGTGATGGTAGAGGCTTGCTCCAAAATCCCAAAGGTCTTTCTCTTCTGTGATTCATCTTTAGGGGCCTGCCAAAGGCTCCAAACAGCACCCCTCTCTGTTACTGACACCTCAAGTTCCATCAGGTCTGCTGGATCGTATGGTCCAAGTGGTAGAGCAGCCTGCACAGCAGCCTGGTCCCATTGAAGAGATTTCTCCTATTCCAGGCCCCACACAAAACTAGCAGCTTTCTGAGTCACTTGGTGTGTGGGCTGGAGTAACACACCCAAGTGAGGAAATGTGCTGTCTCCAGAATCCAAATAGGCCCACTAAATGTTGTGTGGGTGGTGCCAGGTACAATAACTTATCCTTCATCTTAGAAGGCATATGCCTGCATGTCCCACACCACTGGACTCCTAAAAATTTCACTGAGGTAGAAGGGTCCTGAAGTTTGGTTGGATTTTTTTCCCATCCTCTGATGCACACATGTATTACCAAGAAGACCAAAGTGGTTGCTGCCTGCTCCTTACTTGGTCCAGTCAACATAATGTCATCAATATGTGGACCAATGCGATGTTTTGTGGAACAGACAGGTGATCAAGATCTCTTCAAACCAAGTGATGACAGGGGGCTGGAGAGTTAATACATCTTCAAAATTGAGGCAAAACTGTAAAGGTATACTGCTGGCCTTGCCAACTGAAAGCAAATTGCTTCAGGTGATCCCATGGACAGGTACCGAGAAAAAGACGTTTGCTTGATCAATAGCTGTATATCATGTACCAGGAGATGTCCTTACTTGAGCAGATTAACACATCATATCTGGTACAGCAGCTGCAATTGGAGCCCCTACTTGATTGAGTTTTTGATAGTTAACTGTCATTCTCCAAAATCCATCTGTCTTCTGTATTGGCCAGATAGAAGATGTGGTGGGAACCATTACCCTGCATCTTTGAAGTCCTTGATGATGGCACTAATTTCTGCAGTTCCTCCTGGGATGCAATACTGCTTCTGATTCACTGTTTTCCCTGGCAGAGGCAACTCTAAGGCTTGCATTTAGCCTTTCCAACCATAATAGCCCTCACTCCAAGGGTCAGGGAATCAATGCAAGAATTCTGCCAGCTTCTTAATATATCTATCCCAATTATACATTCTAGGGCTGGGGAAACAGCCAAAGGATGAGTTCTGGGGCCCACTGTATCTACTGTGAGTTGGAGTTTAGTCAAAACTCCATTAATCACTTGACCTCCATGAGCCCCTACTTTAACTGAAGGACCACCATTTTTCTTGGAGTCTCCTGCAATCAGTGTCAATTCAGAACCAGTTGAAAGACCCCAGAATTTCCGATGGTTTTCTTTCCCCTGGTGTACAGTTACCCTTGTAAAAGGCCATAGATCCCTATGGGGAAAGACTAGAGAACGGCTAACAGTAAAACTTGCAGGTGTTTTATCAAGGTCCTTTCTCAGAGGAACCTGGCCATCCCTTCCTTCAAGGGCTCTGGCTCTGCAAATTGACTCATCTGGAAATTGGTTCACGGGCTGAGATTCTCTTTTGCCACTATCCAGTAGAGTCTTTCATTTGCTTGAGAATTTTTCTGCTTATACATATCAAACAAAAATACAGTAGGCCTCTTATGTATTTTATGCCTGGAAACACCATCATTGATTAGCCAGTACCAAAGATCCATGTGAATCATGCCACTATAAAAATCACTTTGCCTGTGCTTGCCCATTATGGACGTGGCCATTATGGACGCTGCTTTGCCTATGCTGCCCATTATGGTAACTACAATCACCTGGCCTTTGGTGGTTCTGTGCTGCCGATCAGCCCCTGCTTGCTTACTTATGTTTCATTTAGTTCATCCAACAGAGCAGCAGTGTCTCCAATCCTAAAGTTTGGCACAGGAATAGAGTGGAACAGAGCTCTTCAAATGTGCTGGTGCCCCCCTCACCGTTTTGTGTCTGATAGGATTGGTGAGGGGCGTGTCTTCTGGGTCTTCCCATTGTGGAGGATTAGGTTTTACACAGCATCCCACCTCAGTATTTGCAATTTCCCTGAGCCTTAAAAACCCCTTCATCAACAACTAAGCCAAAGGATATCAGGCATCTTTATCTCCTTCTCAGTAGGCCATCTTTTGACAAATGCTTCAGCCAACCATTCAAACAAACTTCTGACACCTTGTTTAACTGTGTGAGCTTCCATATTAAACATAGAATCTCCACTCAGTGGGCCGATAGCAATAAAATCAGTCTGGTCAAGTTTTATGTTCTACTATTATCCCATACCTTTAAAACCCAATCCAACACACAGTCCCCAGACTTCTGCCCGAATGAATTAGCGGACTCATTATGCTCTTTAGTGATGTGGTGTGCCTCCTCGTGGACTACACTTTCTACCTCCCCTCTAGAACCTGCTTAGACTTATGTCTGGTGATAGGTCCAGAGGGAACCGTTGGTGGGCCCTGAGGAACATCACTATTGTCTTGCCTGGCATCTTCTTCATGGAAAGTTACTGCTGGTTTAGCAGACAAGGATTAATTTACTCAGTCAAAAACAGAAAAGGCAATTATTTTAGGGCATGGGGGTGGGATACATCTGCTGAGGGTAGAGAAACTACTTCCTCCGGTGAGATAAACCTTGAGATTCTGAAGATAAACCTTGAGATTCAGAGGGTTCAAAGTTTTCAGCCTCAATAGGGTCTTCCCACACATCTCCATCCCAAGTTACAGGATCCCATTCTTTACCAATTGATGTCCTTCCTTTGACTATCAACACTCTCCCTGGACTTGCATTTTCTTTGTGATTCAGCCAATCTTGTAATGAGGGCTTCAGGTTGGTTTTCCTCAACTTGAACTCTGTGGCTGCTGGAGAGAAGATTCTCTTCCAGGGCTGTGCTGCATAGTTTTATGTCAACTAGACACAGCTAAAGTCATCTGAGAGGAAGGGACTTGAATTAAAAATACCCCCATACGATCAGACTGAAGGCAAGCCTGTGGGACATTTTTTTAGTGATTGGTGGGGGGAAGGCCCAGACCATTGTAAGTGGTATCATCCCTGGGCTGGGTTCTGGGTTCTGTAAGAAAGCAAGCTGGGCAAGCCATGAGGAGCAAGCCAGTAAGCAGCACTCCTCCATGGCCTCTGCATCAGCTCCTGCCTCCAGGTTCGGGCTCTGTTTGAGTTCCTGTCCTGACTATGGACTACAATGTGAAAGTGTTAGCCAAATAAACCCATTCCTCCTCAAGTTGCTCTGGGCCATTGTGTTTCATCACAGCAATAGTAACCCTGACTAAGACACTCAGAAATCCTTAGATTGTTTAGGCACATTTGGATCCAGTTCATGTGGTCCTTCACCATATTCTGAGGTGCCAGAAGTTTGTTAACTTTATCATGGAGAGCATTCTTTTCCTTTGTCAATTTATCTAGCGATGCTAGGAACAACCAACCAGCATCATCATTATCCTTATTTTTCCACAAATTAAAATTTTATAGAGAGAGTCACCAAATCCCTTGCCTCTCACAATTAGTGAATCGGGATATATAAAGGGGATTCATTAGAATGGCTTACAGGTTGTATTCAGCTAGTCCAACAATGGCTGTCTACCAACAGAAGGTCCAAGAATCCAGTAGTTCATCAAGGCTGGATGTCTCAGCTGGTCTCTAGTATACACCAGAATCCGGAAGAAGTAGGCTCTCATACCCATGAAGGAATGGGCTTGTCAGCAAAAATGAGAGCAAGCAGGCAAAGAGAAGCATCAGGTGTCTGCCTCGCCACTCCCTGCCTGTTCCTTTGAGGCAGGGTCTCTCCCTGCACCTATGGCTTGCATCTTCTTGCCGAGTCTGGAAGCCAGCAAGTCCTGGTGATTCCTTTGCTTCTGTGCCACCCAGATCTGGGGTTGCAGGCGTTGGCAGTGAGGCCTGGCTTGTTACGTGGGCACTGGGATCTGAACTCTGTTCCTTATGATTGTGGAGTAAACGCTCTAAACTCCTGAGCTCTCTCTTCGGCCCCCACCACTGCAGTTGGAAACTCTGCTTCTGCTGCTCCTCTCCAAGGCTGCTGGATGCCACCAGGGCACAGGGAATGTTGCAGCATTGAAAAGAAAGAATCTGCAAATAGCCTTAAGGAATAATAACCTCATTATGTGAGCGATCATTAAGAAAACACATAAGGGATTGCAGGAATGGCCAAATTTAACATCTGTTCCTAATAAAAGCTCCTTAAAAATTAGGAATAGATGGTAACTCTTAACCTGATTAAAAATTATCATACTTAAGCATGAGCCAGCATCAGATGAGATGTGATGCTAATGAAGACCTTTTCATCAAGTCAGGTGTAGTCAAGGTGCTCATAACTGCCATTATCATTTAGTTTTCTAGACATTCTGTCCAACTTGATAAAAAACAGAATAGAAAGAAGCAAAGATAAAGCTACATAGAAGAAAGCTATTTTTTGTGCAGATGAGAGATTATAGCTACTGAAAACTCTAAGAAGTAACATTGGAAAAAAATATAAGCCTTAATGAGCTTGATAAAGTAGCTGAATACCTAAGTACTTACATAAAGATCAATAGACTGCTTTTATAACATTAAAAACAAGTTATAAAATATAATAAAACCTGAGACCAGATTACAATAGCAGTAGTTATGAAATGGCTACAAATAACCTTAACAATGAAAATTGAACAATGTATTTGTAGAAAACTACAAAAATTGTTAGTTATAAAAAAGACTCAGAGTTACTGAATATGTCAAAGACGTTGGTTTCCCTCTCGTACGTGTGTGTGTGTGTACTCAGAATTATAGAATATGTTAAGAATATGTTAAAGACTTTGATTTTTCCTTCCTGTGTTTGTATGCGTATAGACTCAGAATTATAGAGTATGTTAGAGACTTTGATTTTCCCGTGTGTGTGTGTGTGTGTGTGTGTGTGTGTGTGTGTGTGTGTGTACTCAGAATTATAGAATATGTTAAGAATATGTTAAAGACTTTGATTTTTCCTTCCTGTGTTTGTATGCGTATAGACTCAGAATTATAGAGTATGTTAGAGACTTTGATTTTCCCGTGTGTGTGTGTGTGTGTGTGTGTGTGTGTGTGTGTGTGTGTGTGTATGTGTATGTGTGTGATATTTTGGGAGTTTGAGACAGGATCTCTCTGTTTAGCCCAGGCTTGCTTTGAACTCACGATCCTCTCATCTCAGCCTCTTCAGTGCTAGAGTAAGTATGAGACATCACATTTGGCTAAAGACATCAATTCTTTGTAATTCGATCATTTTATTTAATTGAGTAATATGGTGTGTTATTTTCTTAAGGCGATAAACATTTCTCCTTTTACCTGGGCTATGAACCTTTGGAACACTATTTTCTTCATAGCAGTTAAGAATATTATAATTTTAAAATGTTGATTTAATTGTTTTATAAACTCATTAGCTTCCATAATTTTATCCAGATACTTGGATGAGTATCTAGTATGCAGTGGGTGCTGGATTAATACAAACATGCTAAAATCACATGTAAAAATCCAATATTTGTCCATCCTAGCTTCAAGAAATGAATTTCAATCAGGAATTTGAGGGAAAAGTTATTACCATAACACTTATTAAATTCAACATATTAAACCATATTTTTTATAAAATAAGTTATATATTTTTAATAGATGAATTATAGAAAAAATAGAAAAGAAAAAGTCAAGGACATTTTCCAACTTTCAAAGCCTAGAGCCGAGGGAAAGACTAGCATATGGCAATAGAAGGTAAGACTCCAATAGACGTAAGTCCACACCATTAAAACCCTCCAAATGGAGGGCAGCATGGCAGAAGTAATGAGACACATCGTTGTCCAGACACTTAGGTGTTTGTTCTTCTTGATTCAGTGTGATACTGGTACTGTTTGAAGAAAATATAGGGATTTTTTTTGGGGGGGGATCATGGGGGCTTTAGGTTTAATCACTGGGTTCATTTTGCATCTTAAAGAAACTGGATCTCTGCCTTTCTGTTCCCTCAGCTACAAGATGGGAATACTATTTGCCTTGAAGGGTTGTAAATTGTGTAATGCAAGTCAAGTTACTGAGAAAAGTAAGCATTCGGTAAGTTTTAATTAGTTATTACTGTTTTACGTCTAAAAACTCGGTGAACTCAAAGGCACCTATGGAATTAGCTTTATCCATAAATGTATCAGCATAGTTGGTTTATAAGGTGGACTTCCAGTGACCCACTAAGAGGAAGGCTACAGAGATTTGGCTTACCACTCTCAATAGAGCCCGGCTAGTCTGATAGCACGTTTACAGCTATGTAGATGGAAACATGCCACATATATAAATAAAAGCCTGTTAGGGAAGGAACATCGTCAGTGGCTATGTTTGTGAAGACCGCTCTGTTATCTCTAACATTATCTGCTCTAAGCTCCAGTCTCTGGAGCTGTAGTACAGCATGTTTTAAAATAAAAGGATATAAATTTAGGGAAGGAAAACCAAGGAAAGCCTGGGACTTTTATAACTTGAAAATTATTTAGTGACTGCCAATATTTCAGAAATTATGACACCTCTCAGCATCTGAAAACCCTTTCAAAGGGGGGTGGGTAGAATCATTTAGGTTCTAAAACTGAAGGCCTGACTTATAACTTCCTATAGTGTTAGACTCTGAGAATTCAGATGGGAACCCCATCCCCACCCCCACCCCCTAATTAGTCAGATTTCTATCCCTATTGAGCTGGCTGAGATAATGAACTGATAAACAACAGTTTTGACAGTTTTATTAGGCTCAGAGTTCTAAAGGTTCACGATAGAGCAGTATCATAGAGTTTGCTTTCTGGAGAGAGGCAATGCATCATGGGTGGGCACATGCTGAAAGAAAACTGTTCTCATCCACCAGGAAGTAAAGAGAAAAAGAAGAGACTGGAATCCCACAATCCCCTCTGAGGATAGGACCACATTGGCCTAAGAACCTCCATTTAAGTCCCCCTTAAAGTCTACTTCAAACCTCTACCCCACCTCCTAGTAGCACTATCCTGGGCACCAAGCCTTTGGCACATGGGCCTTCGGGGTACATTTACTCAAGCCCAGGCAGCCACGGTGGACGACCTGGGAGCACTGGTTAGTGGGCACCTGTGCCCAGGTAGCACACTCACAGATGAGTGCTTGAAGAGAAGCAAGGTTTGGAGTTCATAACGAGTGGTTCAGCTGTGTGTTGTCCACACTACATTTCTGTCTTATCCTCCTTTCCCCCATCCTTCCCTTCTATTACCATCTCTCTCTCCAGACCCTGGTGGAGATTGTAAAATAATACAGTGCGTCCAGAGGGCAGCTCAGCAATATAGTTAGATCCTCTAATTTAATAATCTTGCTATTGTCAATCATAATGAAACGAACAGAGAGATGTGAAAAGTGTGAAATGTACGCTGATCACAAAGCTACTTATCAGAGTGAAAATTGAAACCACAGGGCAAGAGGGGCTGGCCAAACAAATTATTATGTATGTGTATGATAAACGAATGTGTGACCATTCAAATTGTTCTTGTGTTATTATAAACAACATTCAGTGGCAAAAGGTCAGTAAATCAAGTTCCCATGCACACCAGGACTGCAATTAAGTAAGAGAGATGCATGAAGTTCCCACAGATGTGCTATCACTGTAAGTTCACCGAGAAGAACACCCCAGAAAGTTAGCAGTGATTTTGTCTGGGTGGCACAATGGTGGTCAGCTGTGCTAGCATTACCAAGACACATACCTGAGACGATCAACCTCTGAAAAGAAAGAGGTACTTTGGCCACAGTTTTGGAGATTCCAAGGCACAATCAGTTGGTCTCTTTGTTTTGGGGGCCATGGCAAGGCAGCACAACATAGCAAGAGAGCATGGTTGATCTAACTGCTCACATCCTACCAGGAAACAGAAAATACAAAAAGGACTATGATGTTACAGTCTCCTTTGGAGATGCACCTTCCAATAACCTGAAGATTTTCCAGTGGGTCTGTCTTAGTTACTTTTCTGTTGCTGTGATAAAAAACACCATGACCAAGGCAACTTATGGAAGGAAGAGTTTATTTGGGCTTGTGGTTCCCGAGGGCTAGGAGTCCATCACCATCACAATGGAGATGCTATGATCTCCATCATGAGTGCTGGAGCAGCAAGTGGAGAGCACATATCTTAAAACCACAAGCAGGAAGTGAGAGAGGCAGAGCTAGGAACAGTGCATACCTTTTGAACCCTCAGAGAACCTCAAAGCTCACCTCTCCACACCCCAGCCACCAGTGATGTACTTCTAGCAAAGCCACACCTCCTAAGCCTATCCAAACAGTTGCACTTACTGTTCAATTCAAATGCCCCCAAATATGGGGGACATCTGATTCAAACCTCTACAAGGTCTCCATATACGTGTGTGTGTGTGTGTGTGTGTGTGTATTCATAACTGGTTTCGGCTGTGTAGCCCTTGGACTAACTCATGATCCCCCTGCCTTTGCCTCCTGAATGCTGGGATTACAGGTATGTTTTACCCCACCTACCTACTGGGTTCCACCTCTTAAAGTAGTGCTTTGAAGGTGACAAAAAAGGCCCGTGAAGGCCAGTCACCCAAACCATAGCAGTGATTAACTCCTTTAAAATACGTTTACATTAATTCAAAGAATTCTATAGTAAATATGTATCATTTTAATATATAGCAAAACACTCCATATTGTTTAGTAAAGAAACAAACCTAATCGTCATGGAAATGGAAGAGGCTTTGTGCCTGAGATCATCCATTTCCTAAGGAGAAATCTTTAGGCCCTCACATCCTTGCCTCCACACAGCATCATCTACTTCCTTGAAAGATTCCTCCAGCGGGGACCAGAGCCTTCCGATGATTCCACTTTCAGTCAGTGAATTAATTTTGAATGAGCACATAAATGAGATAAGTGTTTAATGAAGGCAGAGAAAACAAACAAGGCTGGTGTATTACCATTTCATTACGGTTTGGGAATGGAAGACAGTCTCTGGGTCTCTCCGTTTTTACTCACAGATGGGCCTTGATGGCAAGTTTACTTAAGTTCATTGACATTCCAAGAGTTGAGACAGGCAGGACAGGAGAAAGACAGGTTTCCCACTGCGTTGGAAGACTTGTTTACGTTTCAGAGTGATGGTGGCAGTGGCCCTCTGGGACGGAGGATGACAAGTTCCCAGGGATGCCGTGACAGCAAACGGGGTTACTGAAGCTCCGTGGTCCTCGGAGCTGTTCCGTCCATGCTGTGCTGTCTACCCCTGTTCTCCACCTGTTTCCTCTTCCCCACCATGGCCCTTGGAGGACAACAGGATCAGATGACACACAAGCCTCATCCTCTCTGCAGTGCTAAAACAGCCTCGACCTCCCCAGGGCTCACAGTCTCCACACCAGTAAGGTCCGTGAAATGGGGACAGGCGGGCCACCGGCTGCCATGTCTCTGCTTGGACCCTGCTTGGCCACACCCATTGTGAGTATGCATGACATCCACAACCCAGGCACAAAAGGGAAATTTACGAATGTAGCTTGAGTGTGAGTTTCATGTTTGGCAGACTTCTACTATGAGATGATATCTTTTAATCTCCCTTAGCCTCTTATTTCCATATTGGTAAAATGACATGGTAAAAATTTAACATAAAACACTTAACCTAATGACAGGCACATGGCCTTACAAAAGCCAATTTACCTCTATCTATTCAAGAAATCAAATACTATCAGTTACTTAGCCATAATAAAATCCTTTTGGATAGCTTTTATGCTTTCCGTTTAAAACAAAGGCTCTTTGTAACAAAATAATTTCATTTAAGATTCTTATTAAAAGTAACTATAGATGCTTTTTCATAGCAACATTAATAAGGCTTGCATAAAATAGCTGTTAATATGTAAAATTATACCAATATATACAAGCTAGCTTATTGCACAAATAGGAATCTTATTTATCTTAATTCCATAGAGGGAAGAGGAAGGAAGGGGAGCATCTATTCAGCAACAATTTGCCTGCCACTTTGCATGCATTATCTTAGTTAACTGTGAGCAATTTTATTATTTTTGCAAGCAAGAGAATACAGGCTGGGAAATATTAAGTAACTTGCACAAGACTAGAGTGGAAGGACCAAGCCGTGTACCCTGAGTGTCTTCGTCGCTGTTCTACTGCTGTGAAGGGACACCGTGACCATGGCAACTCAAAGGAAAACACTTAATTAGGGTGGCTTACAGTTCAGAGGTTCAGTCCATTATCATCATGGCGGGACATGGTGGTGTGCAGGCAGACATGGTGCTGGAGAAGGAGCTGAGAGTCCTACATCTTTTTAGACAACAGGAAGTATTCTTAGACACTGGGCAGTATCTTGAGCATCTATGAGATCTCAAATCCTGCCTCCACGGTGACACACTTTCTCCAACAAGGCCACACCTACTCCAACAAAGTCACACTTCCTAGTAGTGCCACTCCCTTTTGGGGCTATTTTCTTTCAAACCACCACACTGAGTCTATTTGACTTTAAATGTGAACTTTTCCTCTTACAAATTCTAGGAACTAAATGGTGAAAGTCTGAACTCTACATCTCCTGGCCTTGTACCCTAATACCTCACCTTTCCTTACTTTCAGAATGCTAAGATTTCCTAGAAATCACTAGGGTTCATTCTTGGACTCCCCTGGTGTGGGGGGGTTCCTCTGAGTTTTGAATTGCATGATTTAGTATGTAAATTATAATTTAATTTTATTTATTTTCCTTTGTATTCTCAAGAGGACATTGCGAAAGAGGTAGAGCTGAGGATGAGAGTACCCATGAGTGACCCCATGGTGTCTTGATGGACATTTGATTGTTCAAATTTTTATAAATCTATCTTCTGAAACCTCTTGATTCACAGGGACATCCAAGTAAGTGTGCGCTCGGAAGCCCTGGCGGTTGCTCTGATCAGAACCAAGCAACAGGACAATTTCTATGGGGACTCTGACTGGGGAGGTAATCTGAGGCATGTTAGAGCCAGAAAATAGACGGACTGGTCCCTCACAGGTTTTGTCAATGGCGGAGAGCCTAGCATCCCCTTAGAGTCAAGAAGCTCAGTGCAGCCCACAGGTCGTGGGGGACTGTCTGCTCTGCTCCCTGGAGCCGCCTTACCCCTGGCTCTGTCACCCTGGGGACCCTCAGTTCAGCAGGGAAGAAGGCTTCTAGTATCTTCCTCCAGGCACCAAAGGCAGAGGGCGCTAGAGCTGCCCTTGGGAGGCTGAAGCAGAGAACAGGACAGACTTCTTTCCAATCCCACGCAGGGCAACATTTCTAGGGGTGGGAGCGGGGTGAGCGGAGGCCAGGCATGCCTCACCCATGCCTCAGGTGAGGCTTCCTCAGTTGGAGCCGAGACCGTGACAGGCATCAAGTGATACAATAACTCTCATGCCATGTGTTGAAGCCTTGGTCTCTAGGCCATAGACCTATGAGAGGCAAGGGACTTTCTGGAGAGATCTTCTCTTCACTGGGAGGAGGGGAGGCTTAAAAGGGACAGAGGAACCTCAGCCCCTTCCTTCCCCTGTCTCAGTCTCCAGAGTACCTTTGCTGTGCCTCTTGCTGGCTCCCAGATGCAATTCTTTGCCACAAGCTGAAAAGCAATGGGGCTAAGGTGTTACAGATTAAAGGCTCCCAAACTGTGAGCCAGATCAACCCTTTTCTCTTCCTAAATTGATGATTATCTCAGTTATTTGCTACAGTAACAGAGAGTCCACACAACAGGAACACATTCGTCTCCTTATATTTCTCTCTTGAATATTCTGGTAGTAATTCTGTCAGAGTAATTTCCGGCTGCGAAGTGTTTGACAACACAGTAGAGTGGGCATCTGTTTTTGGTTTTGAGGGTTTTTTTTTTTTTTTTTTTATGTTGTTTTGAGAATGGTATAGCATTCTCTCATCAGGGAAATTGCTCAGCAAATGTATTCAGTTGACAGGGCCTGTTCTTGTCAGCACTCTGGGCTCCATTCTTTAGCATCTGGTCCAGCACAAACACACCCCAGAAGAGAGGCCATGGGCACCACATACAATGGAAAACAATGGACAGTGCCCCAGCTGCCGCTGACTCCTTGTCACGGCCGGCCAGCCTCTCTGCCTTCCTGAGTGACTGCTCCAGCATGGCCCTCCCTCTTCCCTTATAACTCTCTCTTCCTGGTTACACCAGAGCTTACAAAACAAAACAAAATAAAATCTTAAAGATTTTCAATTCTGTCATGGGAGAAAAAAAATGTTATTTAAAAGTAAACCCAAAAATGGCTTTGGGTTGAGAGGGAGGGTGCTTTCAGATGAAAGGCTGCCCCCCTTTCTCCTGCAGGGGGGCGGGGGTGGGGGGGAGTGAGGAGAAGGCAGTGGTCCCCCAGCCACTGTGCAGAGAAGTACAGGGATGCTTTGAGATGCTGCTTCAATTGTTCTGCCTAACAAGGTGATAGAAATTCACCTAAGGAGGTGAAAGGGGACGCTAAGCAGCAGGGTGGGAGACTAGAACCTAAAGAGAAAGAAGCCAAAGGGATTCTAAGAATGAAGAGCGTGTGTTTAATATGGAGTAGCTTGCATTGTTTCCGTGTTAGTCTGGAATTCTTTTTTTCTTGGGGGGTGTCTGCCTCACATGTTTCTTGCATGGGTCTGTGTGTATGTTGTGTGAGGAGAGCTCACGGTTAGGGAAAGGGGGTTAAGATCTCTCTGACTGGTGTAGAACACAGACAGGGGAGAGAGAAAGCAAAGGAAGAGGATCCTTCACCTCCTGGAGTGGAGGAGGCACCTGCACCTCTCCAGTGTGGTTTCACTTTCATCTCAGTTCTTCAGCTAACATCTGGCTTGCACGCCTGCATATTCACAGTCAACACATATGTGTTTAGACGGTGCAGGAAGCAGCTGGGGAAAACCTTTATTCTCCTAGAGCAGAGACTGGTAAAGTGTAGCTGTCCTTGTAAATACAATCTTACTGTAACATGATGGTCCCGTCCTTTGTTTCCTGTGGCTGTTTTACCCTGTGGGGTGGAATGTTATGCGTGGAATCCACAGGAAGCACAAGGCCTTTTATTTGTATTTTCCAGGCTGTTAGGAAAAAGATTGCCTATCTCAGCTCTGGAGGCCAGAAGCAACCTGTCAGCAGCTCATTAAGTCAGCCCTGCCTGTTAGTTAGACAACATAAAAATGGCTCAAGGCACAAAGGAAAAAAAGATCTACAGTTAGCCTCTAAACTCAAGGAGAACTTGTAATACTTATCCCATGAGAAAAGAAATGAAGTAAGGAACGCTTCTCCTTTATAAACAGCATAGCAGAGCGATGGACCTGGGTTGGCAACTCCTCTTACCCATGGCTTCTCTTCCTGATTTTTCAGTTATCTGTGTTCAACTTCAGTCCAAGATCAAATGGAAAATTCTGGAAAGAAACAATTTATATATTTTATGTGTCCGAGAAGGACAGTGAAATCTTGTACCATCCTAGCATCTCATAAAGGTCACAAATGCTCCTTGCCCAGTGTATCCATGTTGTATACACTACCCACCTATTAGCCACTCAATAGCTGTCTAGTTTATTAGACGGACTGTTGCCTATTACAATGTTTGTATGAAAATAGCCTTGATGTAGTGGCCTAACTCTGGATCACGATGCTTACATAATTTTCCTATTTCATCTCATTAATAAATGTTCTATCCCCTCATCAAAAGGGTGATAATAGTATAATGAAACATATAATGAATATTACATAGAAATACTACATAGATGTAGTGTTTCTACTGCATTTATAAAGCTGGGGGAGTAAGAAATAATCACAGGTACTGGGCAGCGGTGGCACACACCTTTAATCTCAGCACTTGGGAGGCAGAACCAGGAGGATCTCTGTGAGTTTGAGGCCAGCCTGGTCTACAGAGTGAGATCCAGGACAGGCACCAAAACTACATGGAGAAACCCTGTGTTGAAAAAACAGAAAGAAAACAGAAAAAAAAGAAATAATCACAGGTAGGTTTTGTTTTTAACAATACTGTTTAATGGCAAAGTGCATATTTCACCATCTATGTTAAAAGTTAGATAAGACACCTTGAAAAGTGAATCCCCCTTTTAATCTTATTTCAAATGAATCCATTATACATATAATTAAAGCTGAAAATTCTAGAAAGTTACTTTGAAGTTTTCATTACCGATAATTTCTGAGAAACATAAAGCCAATTGCATTTGCCCACGCAGGGGCATTTCTGAAATACATGGCCATTCTCCCAGACCAGTCCATCATAAACGCAAACCCCTCAGCAAACAACAACCACAAAACCCTACAGCTGAAAATATGATTCCTAGTTGTTTCAAATAGTCAAAAAAAACACAGAACTTATGAATTATACACCGCACTTCGCGGACTACAACGTATACACGAAGAAAAAAATAAGTATGTCGGAACTAAAATAACACTTCCTAACTAATCTGAGAATTTCAAATGCTGCTATAAAAATGTGGCACAACTCTTTAAAAAGTTTTCCAAATGTTCTAAATCTCTGGAATCCGCAACAGCCCCAGGGAGGCAGCCCGCCAGGATGTAGGTCCCAGGCTAGGAGCACAGCCCGATAACACAACTGCCCCTTCCTGAAAACACGCTTGTATTCTCCACGAAGGATACTTTTTGGATTGTAGATTATCTCAAGTGCTCAAATTCTTTAATCCGTTCTGGTAGCCGTTACTTTGAATTTGTTCTTGATTTGGTGCTCAGCATGGTCTTCGAAGCACTCTGTTCCTTAAGGCATGGATTATGAGCACGGTAGCGCTCACGTGCTGCCTGCAGCCGCTGCCGCCCTCTGGTCAAGGCTTCTAGATACCACTGCTCCTCCTTCACCAGCTGCTGCTGCTTCTCCAGCCGGATTCTCACAGCTTCCACCTTCCGGTACTCCTGACTCAGTTGCTGGAGCTCCTTCCGTAGCTGCTGGTTCTCTCTGTAGAGACTACCACAGAACTCAAAATGAGCCTGCTTGCAGGCCTGCGCCAAGGCCCTGTACTTCCTCGTAAGGCCCTTAGTGCTGATCTGCCCCAGCTCCATCAAGTCCAACTCTTGCAGCTCCTTCTCCATCAGGGCCTTTTCCCGAAGGAACCGGATGTGTGCCTCCTGGTCCTTGGCCGCTGCCTCACCTCGGATTTTCTCTTTCTCCTTCTCCAAGGTCTGTATTGTCGTGTCCTGCCTCTCCTTTACCATGTAAACGGTCTTCAGTGCCTGCAGCTGCTGCCTTAAGTCCTCCTGGGTCTTTCTGCCCTGCAGGAGCTGTGCTCGAAGGGCTGCATTTCTCTGGGTGTATCTGGACGCCAGCTCTTGTCTCCTTCGCTGTATCTCGCCACACTCCTGGGCATATAGCTTCCACAGCGCCTCCCGTGTCTTTTCACACCGCTCGCTGTTTTGATGCAGGTAGTCCAGGAAAAGCTGGTTTTCGGCCTGCACACGGTGTTTTTCCTCCAGCAGCTGCCTGGCGTCCTTCAGCAGCCTTTCCCGCCGGCATTTAGTTTCTTGGATTTGCTGGCTCAGCTCCTTCAGCGCCACCACTGCCTTCCTTTTCACCTGTTTCTCCAACCTCGTTAGCAGCTTTGGCTTGAGAAACGCATTTAAAATAGTAAGGAGTGGTGTGGGCGGAGGGGTACTTCTCGGGCTCTGGGCAAGCATGCTCCGGGAATCCCCAGGTCAGGGAGGGTAACTGCAAGGGAGCAAGCCCAGGTGGTGGGTGTCACTCCAAGGCACTCCAAGGCACAGCGTCCTGAACAAGCGTTCCCAAGGTTTCTCCCTCTGGTGATCAAGGCGACTAGGCTACGCCCAGCCTGCCGAGAAGTCGCAGGGCTCACTCAGAGCAGCGTCAGAGGCTGTCCAGGGCTGGCCTTGATCTCTGGGGGTTCCCTTGGAGACCAGAGCTCCTGGCTCCAAGCTGGCCAGCCCTGTCGGGGTGGGGGGAGGCCCCTCTGGCATTGCCCTCCTGGGAAGCAACGCTCCTCCTTCTCGGGCCTCTCCAGGGGTCAGCGCCCTCTTCCGGCTCTGCGGTCCCTGCTGCATTTGCATGGAGCTCTGAGAACCTGTCAGGTTGACCCTAGCCTCAGTGATCTGCCCTGATCTGCCCTTCACCAGCACCTCAGCTTTAGGGTGGAAAGGATGGATTCTCCACACACTAGCAGGGGTGTAGCCAGGCTCATTTCTGCAGTGCTGGGGGTTGGGTCTGCAGAATAAATGGTGAGACCTAGGGCTGGGGTGGGTTGTTTGAATTTTCTTGAGTTCCCTGTGTGTTGTTGAGAATGACAGCATTTAGAAAACTGCCTTTGTACAGGGGACCAGGAGTGCAGGTGGATGGCCAGGAGGAGAGGAAGGAGGTTCCCGAAGAACTGGAGGGTCCAGGCATTGCACAGTCTTACCATTAACTCCAATTCCTTCGAGGTGCCTTGGCCTAGGAGGCTGTGTCATGTGCATCCTCAGGGCATACTTTGTACTACTGACCATGTAGCACTATTAATAGTGTGTTGAAGATGAAGTTGCCAGGTTCCTGAAACCTGAGGCTATCAATAACTCTAGAACCCCAAAATATATCTTCTACCATGAAAGAAGTGGGGACTATTATAAATGTCTGCGTCTCATCTCTCAGATATAATGGTTTGTGATTTGGGGTAATTTGTTTAACTGAGGAATATATGCCCTGCGCCCCAACACATGGGATTGTGGCCTATTGGCGGCACAATGCTATCACAAATTAATTCATCTGATCATTTAAAAAACTTTAGGTAGAGAGTACATTATTTCCCCCACTTTGGCCATGAAACAAACCCCACAGACATAGAAGCTAAGAATTCCCCAGAGGCCGCATCCAAGGGGGAGGGAAGAGTAAGAACCCAGACATCAAGACTTCCTGGTTTAGGATAAGTGAGTTTTACTCTACCCTCATTTCTCAAAATAGCTACTGAGGAAGCCCTGCCCCTCTCTTTCTTGAAATACTTTTAATTTTGATAAGACTTTAAGTTAGGCATTATTGTCGTGATATGTGAAGCAATGTGTCCAAGGTTCCACAGAGTTACTAGCAGAAATACCTGTTTTCTCATCCGTCCGAGGGGCAGACAGACCAACACTCATTTCCTGGGTCAGCTCTGGAGATTAAATGACAGTATGCCTAGAGGTTTGGAGATCGGCATACCCTTCCCCACCCTACAGCCAGCTCATCATTGTGGCGTGGCTGTGCAGTGGGGGTTTTTATACCCAGCCACATGTGCTTTTCTGATGATCATTTCCTTCTATTAAAAAGTCACAGTGTTGTCCAAACCAGTACTAGAGTTCAGACACTGTTGGGACAGTGTTTGTCCTCATGGCAGTCTAAGCAGGGTAGAGAAAGCAGACCTGAGCCCCGATTCCAGGTCCAGGCCTCACTACAGGAGGAGGGAGGAGGCAAAGTTAATAGGGTTTTAGACTAGACCCACACAAGCACCAATGGCCTGGCACCAGTAAACTCCATAGAGACCATCTAAGATGATTCAGGACAAACAACATCCTTCAAGATTTCTGAACCAGATTCTAGATTCTAGAGAATTAGTTTGTGGATATATGGTGGCAGCTTTAAGGGACGACTCTCAAATTACCTCCCTCCCCCTCACAAAGAAACCATCTGCCTAATGCTTAGGAAGCTCCTCACGGGAAAGAGAGGAAGCCCTCAGGTGCTAATGTGGCCAAAAGGTCTGCCCAGCCCCTCACACTTGACTGTGCATGGAATGTCCGAGTCTTCTGCCCTGTCTGTCTGTGAGCTGGAAACACGTGGTCTACACCAGGAGGGCTCTTTCTTCAGGCCCAGTTCCCAGTGGTGCCAAAGTTAAGGGAGCCCGCGGAGACTCCTGTATGCAATTCAAAGTCTCCATCCTTGACCACAAATAAGACCTTTCTGAGCTCATGAAGATCATTGTCACAATAATGCTGATGGCTGCCATTGGCTAAGCTCGTACTAAGCACCAAGCGTCTTCACGTATCGTATTTGTAGTCTTCAGCATGCACTGGAGAAGTGAGACCTAGTATACCCATTTTACAGACAAGGACATTGAGGCTCTAAGAAGTAACACAGCCACTGACCCCATTGGCTCCCTTGGCAAGACTGATATGCCTTCGCAGAGAGCTAGATCTGTAATTCCCTAACTGCCCCAGGATTGTTCAGATATGGCTTCCCAGACTGCTCCTGCAAGGCTCTGATTTGGGTGTTCTAGACAGAAAAGAGGGACCTGGGGTTAATTCAACGACTCTTGCCATCGGAGAGTTTGAGAAGCACAGTGGTCATATCTATGGTGGTCTTGTGTTCCCCAAAATAATGTGCACGTTAATAAACTTATCTGGGGTCAGAGACAGAACAGAACAGCCACAATATTAAGCTTAGAGGATAGGCAGTGGTAGCACACGCCTTTAATCCTAGCATTCCAGAAGCAGAAATCAATGTGTTCAAGGATACAGCCAGGCATGGTGACTCATGCCTTTAATCCCAGGGAGTGGTGGTAGAAAGCAGAAAGGTATATAAGGCGTGAGGACCAGAAACTAGAAGCATTTGGCTGGTTAAGCATTTGGCTGGTTAAGCTTTTAGGCTTTGAGCAGCACAGTTCAGCTGAGACCCATTCTGGATGAGGACTGAGAGGCTTCCAGTCAAAGGAAACAGGATCAGCAAAGGAACTGGTGAGGTGAGGAAGCTGTGGCCTGTTTTGTCTCTCTAATCTTCCAGTATTCACCCCAATACCTGGCCTTAGGTTTGATTTTATTAATAGGAACTGTTAAGATTCCTGTTACACATATCTCCTCAGTCCATAGTCCCAAGTCGTGACTCAGCCTGTGCTGGATGTATTGGAAATGTGAAGCCACATGGCTTCTAGAATCACTGTCCCCGTGAAATCTAAATATAAGAAGACACAAAGCCCCACTTGGGTAATAGCTCTGCTTCCTGTGGTCTGCCTTGATTTCCTGGAGATTCAGGATGTGAGACACAGACTAATGCCCATAACTGGGATAATTGTGGTAAATCATCTTTCAGAGTCGGGCTTTAGCAGATGCCAGCTGTGAAAAACAGCCCAGATAAACCATACGATGCCTCAGCAGGACAACACAAGCAGATTTCTCTGGCCATGAGATGAACGCACAGATGATCAGCTGTAGACAGTAACAGAGAAGGTGCTACAGTCACCAGCCAGGAAATGGGCTGGGCAAGCCGCAGGTGCATAGGCTGCCTCTCTTAGAGCAGCTCCTCGCCATGAGAGACAGAACAGGACACTGATGCCACACGGAGCATGGAGACAGACTTCATGCTGAGGTAATTACAAGGATTCAAAGAAAACTGCAGAACATGTTTGCCCCCAGGCACACAGCGGACCTTTTTCAGAAATAAAACAGAAAGAAAGGGGGTTTTGTCGAATGTTCTGAATGGGCACACAAGGTTGAAAGTTCCTTTCCTGGTCGTCTGGGATGAAAACATCTGCAGTCACCCCGAGAGCTTTTCTGTTGGAGTTGATTTGCTTTCACTGCTCTTTCTAACGGGTCCAGTTCTTCTCGTTCAGAAGATGTGTCTGTTAGAAGGATCAGGTTCAGATGTGTATGATGAAGCTACATAGTAAAACTGGCTTACAAAAGGAAGTCCCGGGCTGGGGAGATGGCTTAATGGGCAAAACACTTCCTGTCGGAGCATGAGGCTCCCAGCACCTACATAAAAGTCAGATAAATAGTACACATCTGTGACCTTAGTGCCTGGCTGCCTGGGGCAGGTGCTGGTGGAGACAGGCAGCTTCTGGGAGCTCACTGACCGCCAGTGTAGCTGAAGTGGTGAGCTCCATGTTCAGTAAGAGGCTGTGTCTCAAAATAAATAAGATGCACAATAATGAAGGAAAATACCTGATGTCGACCGCTGGCCTCCATACCTGCACACACACACACACACACACACACACACACACACACTCTCACACTCTCACACTCTCACACTCTCACACACTCAGTTCTGAGGAATGATCCAAAGCAAACACGGCCATTGCTAGTCCTAAGGACTCAGGCTTTTGCTCTCCCACCATCACACTCACCTACTGCAGGAGACTGAAAGTGGCAAGGGCCACCTGCCTGCCGTCTTTCAAGGACATCGCCTGGAAGTTTCTGTAGGGTACTCCTGACCCCCTCTGTTTGGCCAGACGAGCCCTTGGCTACACAGCAAGGAAAGGTGGACATGCGTGACATTGCTGAAGGATGGAGACTTGGGTTCCACCCCCGATTCCACACTATGGAAGGAGATGATCAACTCCTGCGAGTCCTCTGACCGCCACACGTGTGCCGTGGTATACATGTGAGGCTCTCACTCTCTCTGTAAAAGCAGTTTTTAAAAGATTGGTGATCCTATCCATAAGGCAGAAGGGAGGAATGACTGTGGAAGTCAGCAGGCAGTCTTTTTTCCGAGAACCATTGTGTCCCGCCCCAAAGAAACAGGTCATGGGTGATTGTATTGGTATGATACTGTGTAAGACAGAACTGGGTGACTGTGGGATCCTTGGGTAAGTCTCCCTTTTCTGTCTCCTCTGCTTCGGGGCACATAAGGATGAAATATTCTTCCCCACCTTCATCTAATCATCACACCCCTGATACCACCTCCCACCGGGTGTCTTGGAAGAGCTTGTGCCAAGAGCTCAGCAAGAATACCCGCATCTTCAAGTCCTTTCTGGATCTCATGAACGTGTTAGGTACTGATTCAGAAAGGACGCGCCCACTTTGTACATTTGTCAGGAACATTCTAGAAGGTAGATGTTTCCTGGTATCCTGACCAGCAGGCTCCATTGGTAATTCCACTGTTGAGCTCCACCCACATGGACACTTCCTGTCATGCTGTGGATCTCACGCTCGCACTGTGATTGACAACGACGTTGTTCCACCCATCATCTTTGGTCCGAGTTCAGATCTGGTCATCTAGGGACCCTCAGTGGGTCTAAGGAGGTGCTATGATGGGGTTGCTGTGGGGAGAGGTTGCCCAGCTCAAGGGGTTGAGTTTACAGTCAACTGGGACTTGCTCTGTGCCGTTTGTGAGGGATGGGCTTGTCACACCCATTTTGCAGATGAGGAAGAGAACCCAGCAGCTGCTGGCTCCATGCGAACCCAGCTCGTGAGTAAGTGATAGTCAGGTTTTAGGTGTCATACCCTTTTCACTCCAGGGAGGGCTCACACTCCCTACCCTGTACCTTCTAAGGCACTTCCCAGACACACCCATTAGGCCAACACACTTCTTGATGCCATTCTCAACTAGACAAAGTCAGAGCAGAAGAATGTGGCTGTGAGTACTGCAAGAGCAGAGTCTTCTCTTTGCTCTGCCCTATGGGAGTTGAGCGAGGGAGAGGACTCCACACTGCATGGATGCTGGCTGATCACTCCAAAGCAGAGTCTGCCTAGTGTCAGCCTGCAAGTGGCAAGGAGGTTTTTGGTGGGTGTTCATTTCACTCTGGAGTCCTGCCTCTCGGTGCTTTAGAACAGTGATGCTAATGAGCCAGCAAGGGTGCCCAGTAAGGGATAATTTATTCCCTTCTCCGGAAGCTGAGGCTAGCATCTCCTTGATGACAGATAATCTCTTTCCACGGGGACAAAGAGCAAATCTCAGCATCCTAACGAGTGGCCTGCCTGGGTGTCATGACTAATGCTTGTCTTGTGAAGTGAAGAGAAAGGCCTTTTTCCCAGACACACTTGTGTGCTTTCTGAATGATGTTGACTCCAGGCTTGGTCCCTGGGGAGGGACACCAGCCAGCTCTGAATATTTTTTCTGGGGCTGTTGGCTTGGAAACCCACATGAGGCTTTATTTGTTGTTTACTCTTGACAGTGTTTTAATTTTGACATTTGGATTATGTAGCCATTTTGGTTTATTGTCCCAGTACCAAGTTTGTGGTGGCTCCGCCAGATTTCGGACGGGGGGGGGGGGTAGACTTCATCAGAACAATAGCTTTAGATGGCATTTCTCCAGTCTAGATCAATTTCTCTGCACAGTCCAGATTGTTTAGAGGGGAAAAAGAATTCATTGCTTGGGAGATGACATACTTCATCCTGGAACTAAGACTCCAAAGAAATCTCCCCACTGTTTACAAAGTGGCCTCTGTAATACAGTAGACAAAATAGCTGGTGACACATATTCCTATGATTTATGGGTGTCGGGCTGAGCGAATAAAAATACGCAAACTAAATTTGAATTTCAAATCAATGTTTTTTTAATAAAACCATATCACATTCAGTGTTTGGAATATTACCTATTTAAAAATTACTCGATGTTTATGGGGTTCAAGGTCCAGTCATACACAGCAGGGTTCAGTAGCAGAGTACTTGCTTAGTAGGTCTGAGACCCTAGGTTCCATCACACACACACACACACACACACACACACACACACAGGGGGGGGGGAAGCCAGCACTCAAATTCAACTGTGATTTCTGTATTTTATCTAGCACTGTGACTTATGATTGAAAACAACACTGAGACACATATAGCTGCTTTTGTTTGCTTAACAGGTATTTTTAGCCATGTTGTATATGCATAAAACTGAGGTAGTCAAATAGTTCCATGCATAGCCTGGTGTGGTGGCACATAACTTTAATTCCAGCACTTGGGAGGCAAAGGCAGGCAGATCTCTGTGAGTTTGAGGCCAGCCTGGTCTACAGAGCTTGTTCTAGGACAGCCAGGGCTACACAAAGAAACCCTGTCTCAAAAAACTAAACAATAAAATAGTTCCATGCAGTTTTCTTTAAAACTTCTTCCGTTACTCCCTCGCTTCATTTCCCAGTCCCAAAGCAACCATTTTTAGCTCCTGTAACTTTTTTTTTTTTTCTGGCAAGAGGATGTTTAACTCGATTTTTCTAAATGTCACACTTGTATCATGCATGGTGTCTTGATTCTCAGCTCCAGATATCGTGTGTTGACGTCCTTGTGGAGGGCTGGGTGAGAATTCAAGCCTTTGTTGATTGCTCCTCAGGTTGACCTCCCTCCTCCACAGCCTCTCGGTATTATTCATGCAATATTGATCTGCTCTATACCTAAGGCTTACATTGTCATTATCATGGACATCACATTCACAGCTGAGCTGTTTACATTGCCTTTGTGATGTAACTTTTCGTAGCTTTTGTTTTTAAGGCGAACAGCTGTCTATTTTGCTTGCTTTTTAAGGCGTTTCTTGCTACCCTGTCTATAAACTCTCTCCCAGTTGTACATGTCACTGAATATTCGAAACACGTCGTCTCTTCTTTCTTACTGCCTCCGGTTTCAATTGGTTGATCTTTTGGTCACCTGCTTCTGGGAATCTCCCTTCTTCACTTTCTGTTACTGTAACAAGTACCTGAGACAAACTTACCTCAAGAGAGGCAAGGTCTCTCTTGCTTCACAGTTGTCCAAGTTTTTAGTCGCTGACAGTTAGTTGGTCCTGTTCCTTTGCTCACATGGCAGCCCAGCACATCACATGGGGGAGCCTAGTGGAGTGGGACTGTTCATTTCATGGTTCAATGTGAAAGAAGATGAAAAGATCAAAGTCCAGTGGTTCCATTTGAGGGTAGAGCCCAGTGACCTAAAGACCTCCCATTAGACCCCCACCTCCCAGCAGTATCTCCGGCTGGGGACCGAGCATTTAAGAGCCATTTAAAGTCCACACTCTGACAGTCATCATTTGGGGTACTCTCTCAGCCTCTCTGTCCTGGGTCACCTGTTCCCTGGGGTGATGTTCCCATTTTTGGCTCTCACTCTAATCTTGATGTAGTCTATTTTTCAATAAGCCCTTGATAACTACTTGTTGATGTAAGAGTGAATGAATCGATGAAAACCAGCAGTGTGTGGACCATGCTGTAGTCCCTGCCACACACTGGACCTTCACCTTGCTCTGCACCTCACCAATCCCTTCTTCTCTCCCAGACTTGATATCAAGTCAGGGTGCCATCATTTTCCCTCCCTCCCTCCCTCCCTCCCTCCCTCCCTCCCTCCCTCCCTCCCTCCCTTTCTTTCTTTCCTGAAACAGGGTTTCTCTGTGTAACCTTGGCTGCCCTGGAACTCACTTGGGCAGTGGTGGCACACGCCTTTAATCCCAGCTCTCGGGAGGCAGAAGCAGGCGGATCAGAGTT
The DNA here is from genome assembly GCF_049852395.1 of Peromyscus maniculatus bairdii. Lineage (NCBI taxonomy): Eukaryota > Metazoa > Chordata > Mammalia > Rodentia > Cricetidae > Peromyscus > Peromyscus maniculatus. The sequence continues at coordinate 90,258,014 of NC_134862.1, forward strand.
CAAGGCCAGCCATCATGTTCTCTATGCAGTGACAGAGCAAACAGCACTAACGGGTTGGTTAATGGAGGGCACGGGATTACAAGCAGGAGACCCGAATGTCTTTTTGGCCCAGCTTTGGAGAGACACTTAGCCCCTCATGTCCTCTGAGACCTGGCCGAGTCTCATGCCATTACAGAGCCAGATTGTCTGAACCCAACTGACTCCCATCATGCCAAACAAAACTGCCTGAGTGAAGAGCCATTAAAATGTCACTCTAAGCAGCGGCCGCTGGATGTAGAGATGTAGAGAGCTGCTCTAGAAATGATGAGTAATGGAGACAAGAGGACACTCGCTTTTGAAATTTGTTTTTTCATCCTCTTCTTGAGCAGAGATTAAATAAAGCGCTTAGTGGTTAAATGGCTTGATTCACTCCTAATGAGTGTGGATTGTGTGGAGACGAATTCATTCTGTCTAGATTGCAGCTCAGCAGAGGATGTTTCTGCTTCCTCAATCAAAGCCTCAATTTTCTTTTTCATTCATTTTTCTGTACCCACGAGAATAACCTGGTACAGAATGGGAATCTGAGTAGGACTCTTTCTGGCACACCGGAAGCATGCCCCAGACATCACCGGGTCTGGCCAGAGATGTCTGCAGCAACAGTCCTGCTAATAAATGAAAGTAATGTGGATTGAATTCAAGCTGAATCAATCTGTCTTTCTGTGTGTCTCTGCATGACTGTCTGTCTGTCTGTCTCTAGTTCCCTTCCTTTACTTAAAACATTCATTTATTTATTCTGTACTTTTATAATGAGAGTGAAGATTGGCTCAGTCTGTTTTGTGGATGGAGAGAATGACACAGAGAATTCACACCTGGGCTGAGGAAAACATAAACATGGAGAGTTTCCTCTGAACAACATGGCTGACAAGAGCATGAGGTTGTGATCAGAGAGCTGAAGACACATGGTCATGATGAGTAACAAAACGTTCTACGTAGTTGGGGGAAATCACGTTGCTGTTATGGATTAAAAAAATTTATTTATATGCGTGTGCCTGCGTGGGTTTATGCATACCAAGTACATGCAGGTGCCTAAGGATGCTAGAGAGGTTTTTGGATTCCCAGGAACTGGAGTTACAAGTGGTTGTTAGCCACCTGATGGGTGCTGGGAGCTGAACCTGGATCCTCTGCAGTAACTCTTAACTGCTGAGCCATCTCTCCAGATCTGAATATAAATTTTTTTAATGTAATATAGTTGCTTATATGGTATAGCTCTCTGTTCTATTTTGAGGTGAGAATCCTACATGAAATTAATTTTATTAAAGCACAATTTGGAAGGCTCTGTCTTGGGTTGATAATAGAAATTTTGAAGATAACAGTTGTTGGGGGAAGCATGTTTTAGCTTTGCTAAGTTTCAGAAACTCGGTCTTTTTCTACCCTGGACAACTAGATAAAATAGTTACGATTTCTGATGAAAGAGAAGCGGAAATTGAAAATCAAAGGAGGAAGGAAGTGAAGGAAAGATATATGATACCAAATGTTAGGTGACAAAGAATATTTAGCCACATATTCTTCAATGTGGCAGCAAATCCAATAAAGATGGAGAAACTGAGGATGATGGATGTGGACGTGCATGGACAAAGATGGATAAGCCAGCTACCAGGAACTCCCTTGGGAATCTCAGGGGCTTGCAGGCATGCTCTCTGTCTGGTCAGGCAGATCCTATCCCCCCCATTCCATCTTACACGGTAGCACCCATTCTCAGAGGCCTGTCTGAAATGCCCTGCTCTCCTGGGGGATCCCTGTCGAGGTGATGGGTGGCTGCGACACACATAGCCACCCCCCTGTTGCTGTAATGGCTTGCACAGCCTGTTCGTAGAGCACGGCTTCAGAAACCATGGTGTTTGTTTTTATAACCCTTGCAAATGCCACGATGCTTGAAAATGGCATCTATTTTGTAAATAATTGTTGGAAGACTTAGTAAGTGGCTCTAATTGTTGTTTAATAATCCTGCCGCCCTGCCTTTGAGTTGTAATTTTTAAAGTGCATGCACACACATTATCTCATTTGCTTGATGGGTCCTATTATAAGTAGGCAGGGCGAGTGATCGCACTGAACAGAGTTGGGAAAGCAAGTTCAATCGCTTTCTTCTCAGGCTCTGCGGAAGGAGTGATGGAGCCTGGCAGCACTGGCTGCCGGGCAGTGAGAAAAGGAACAGAGGATCGGAATCCCTTTTGTGAGAGTCTAGAAAAAATTCTAGGTCACGTCTACATTCCTCCTAATTATCTTTAATTATGCCCAGATGGCCTTGCTTCCTGAGTCACCAACTGTGACGCCCACATACATATAGATGGGACTATCTCTCAAGGTTATAAACCCCCTAATAATGACACGATAGTACGAAACCACAAATAGCAACGTGAAACTGGTGGATCCATCTGTGTTCTTGCCCGTGCTGTGGGGTATCGGCATTGTTAGGATAAACTCGCATTGTGTCATTACCCCTCGGCGACGTGCTTGACACAGGATAAGGGCAGTGTTGGAAAAAGGAGGGGGGTAACTGGGCTCTGATGCGGCTGTCTTTGCTTTGGGGTGTGAGAAGCTGCTACAAAACTAAAAATTCAGGAAGAAAGTGGAAGGAAATGGAATAGCAGTTGAAAGGTTTTCAGCATCTATTCTTATCCCTTCCTTCTGACACCTCACTGAGGAGCCATCTCTCACTCCATAGTCCTAGTTGGGGAGATAGACCTGGACCAACTTCCTAGGTATCCACGTAACCACTGCCTGGCCAGGGAGTATCTACAGTCCCTCCAGCCACGGTGATTGGCTTGGGGCTGCACGTGAGATCACTATTCCTCTAACTGTTGGAGCAGAGGGGTATTCCCTCTGGCAGGGATGCTGGCAGGTAGACTGAGGTCGATCTGACAGGAGGTCACCACTGTGGACTGGTTCCGTCTGTGATAATCCACGGGATTGACAAGAATAAAGCTGGCCGTGGCCTTGGTCTGGATGACCTATTTTAAGTCTCTGAGTGCCGTTATATCTAACATCAGCTCTACTTCCTTGGGACTATTTCCGTTTAATAAGCTAATACTTCTGCAATAAGCTAGCAAGTCTCTCTCTCTCAAGTCAATTGGCATTCTATTTCTGTTTCTTGTTTGCTTTCGTGACTCAGAATCCTAACCAAAGCACGCAGCTTGGGGTGGTGTGGGAGAAGGCTCTTTGGAACTTAGGAAAGCAAAGCGGGGAGAAGTTGTTTTGATGGAGTTCGGTACGTCACAGCACCCAGGTGGGAGAGAGAGAAGGAAGAGAGCTTAGAATTCACACGCGTCTTAAGAGGATGACGTGGGCGGCAAGTGCGGAGGCAGCAGCGATTGATACAGCTAAACAATCCATGGAAACATTGTTTGCTGCCCCTGCAGGTGGGCCCAGAGCCACCAGGGCTGTACAGGAATGGCTGGTGAAGACCTGCGCTTGCTGCCGTCAATTGGAAATTAGACACAAACCATAATTGCTGAGGCTTTGCTTGTATCCAAGGAGCATTTTGCTACAATCGGGGTAAGACGTGGCTATGAAGCCAGGTTTACATTGTACAAACATTCATAACTCACTTACCTGTACCTTTCACATGTAAGAGAGGTGAAGATGTGCCAGCTAGCAAAGAACACAACAAAATTAAGCAACTCTACCAACCAGAGATTCTTCACCTGGGGTCCATGCTTATGCTTATGCTTCAGACTCCCATGCATGTGGGATTATGTGCAAAAATTGCACTTGCATTAATCTTTCTGAGGGGAGGATCCAAGTAGGAGGACAAAGAGAGTTTATTGGACTTGTTGGACAATCAGCTGCTGTCCTGTGTAAATCAAGGCATGAGAATGAACAACTTCCCATCAGTCTCCGAGTGAGAAAGACCTGGGGAGTGGAGCCCCAGGAGCTGAGGCTGCCATAAAGAGAAAGGTGAGACAAACAAAACATGAAGACACGTGGCCCAGAGACAGACTGATGCGCTGTCCTCTGAGTCACGACATCTTGCCAGGGCTGGGTTCAGGTGGTATGTGATGCTGTGAAGTCTTCTGGTGTCCCCTCCTGCCACCTGTGATAGGCTTCTGGGTGTCCGCAGGGCCCTGGGCCCTCTGGTTTGTTTGTTTGAAAATAAACTGAAGTTGGTGTCAATTATAATGAGAGAGTCAGGAAGAAATTACAGAAAAAGAAATGTTCTACTGATTGTTCTGGGTCCCTTTCAGCAATAAGCATCAATGATTCTTTGATTGACAGGAGCATTTTGTGGCTTATCATTAACATTTTTTTAATGTCAAAATGGTGCAGGGTAAAGAACGCTGTACCCCAGTTCTAAAGCCATGTGATATTTGTCAGCTTAGAAATTGTATTGCAACAGTTTGAATAGAATTTTAAAGGTGCCTTCATTGTTAATGTGAACCACTAATACTCATGTTGCATTTTAAGACTATTCTGAAGTAATTTCAGACTTAACATAGCACAAAGAATTCTCTCATATGCCCTTCACTGAGTGTTCTTTCCTTGTTTAAGCATCCGTTCTCTATCCACATGCACGCCACACATGCCTGCACACATGCAGTTACTTCTGAAATGATTGAGAATGAGTATTGACCTCAACTGAATTCAAGCCCACGCCTTTCCCAAACAGACCACAGGGTGCACACCAGCCTCACTTTACTCACTGTAACTGTCTTTACCAACTATGAGAGACATGACACACGTGTGTCCTGAAACACACGTCGTTATCTGGTCTGTCTTAGAATCCATCTAAGGCAGGGTGGACATTGGAAACCCGTACCGCTTTAGAAACACAGCCCCGGCCTGTGGTTTATTACCTGTCTGCACATCTTCAAAAACGGACACTCTTGTTTGCTTTGAAGTGTTTTGAAAATGAAAAGGACATTTCTTTTATTTGCGGGATAGCTAGGGCCACTTGTCTCTGTTTATATTTCATTTTGAAATCCCCCCACAACTGGCCCTAGCCCTTGATGATTCCACTTACTATTTTTTTTTGAGTATGTGAAATGCTCCGAAATTCCCAGCTGCACAAACAATAAACTCAGCAAAGCATCCTTCTTCTTTATCCTCTTTCCATCCCGCCCCGCCCACCCAGGTATTCCACACGGACACACCAGTGTGATGGTAAACACATTGTTTTCCCAGGGGTCCTTCCCAGGCTCTCCTGCACAGAAGCCAGCCAGTCTGGGGCCTTCTCTCCTATGAAGGCCCTGCTTTAGACACCCCTTTGCCCACTGCTTTTATTCACACGGTGCTGTGACCCGGAAATCGCTCCATTTCATTTTGTGAGCTCTTCCCTCCTCTTTTTGTGATAGCTGCCCGCTGTTCCATTGACTTCTTTGTGCGAGCAGAGTCTAAAACCAGGGCATTGAGGTGGCTGCTGAGCCCTGCTGCTCACTGCTGGGGCTCCCAGCCCCCCTGCAGGCTAGGCTCAACGGTCACCTCTCAGTCTGGTCTCACCCTGAAAGGTCTCAGCATAGACCTGCCAGAATAACACTCCTGACACCCATTGGCCCTGGGAGGTGTGGCTTCGGGGCTCACTAGCCTAGTGAAGGCCAAGCCAAGAGTGCCAGTGTGAAGGTTAACACAGATGCAAAGACAGGGGGTGGGGAGTGGGGAAAAGCAGGGCTGAAGGGAAAGAGGAGGGAGAGGAGGAAGGAGGAAGGGGGAGGGAGCCCGAGACACAGCACCCTTGGAATGAAGCAAGCAGATAGGAACCTGGAGGTTGAGACTGTGTGCAAACTGTGTCGTGGGATCTGTGGGCCTGGCACCACGTGCTCGGATCACCTAAACTGTACCATCAGCTACAGCTCTGCTCCTGCACCAGTAGAGACACCATGGTCTGCTGGCTCCTGGTGACCGCCGCCGCCGCCTGTGTCCGGTGTCTGTGTGCAAAACTGGCCACCCGAGCCCCTTCTGGAATGAGGAACGTCCTTTTCGTGCCTGCCCCTCTCCAGAGAGCTAGCCTGTCCCCATGTGGATGTTCTGCCTGGCTGGATGCTGAGCAGGGCAGCAAGTTCCCAACATCCTGTTCCCACTGGCTGAGGGGCAAGCGGGGCAGCTCTGTACACAAGAAGGCAGGTTCATGCACAGGTCGTACAGCTAGCTCCAGGCCACCTCTCTAGATCATGATAGACAGTGGACTTCTCTATGAACTGCTGTAGCTGTAGTGACTAAGGCCCATAATACTTCCTGAGGACCACAGCACTGTTTTCTTGGTCGCCTCTTTTAAAATCAAAAGGGAAGATCAGGAGTGGTTGGTGCACGATTGTAATCTCAGCCCCTGGGAGGTGGAGAGGGGAGGCTGATTCATAGCAAGACTCTGTCTCAGAAATAAATGAGAGAGGGCGACTCCCGGATAATGATAGTGAGTTTGTTACACCCTGGGCTGTGTCTATCTTTGTATCGTCACAGTGGTAAAGTATGGCTGTTCGTGTGTTTGAATGGAGGCAGGCAGAGACAAAATGCCGTGGTGACAGAGCTGGGACTGGAAGGTCTTCCTGGGTACAGCGTTCTTCTGGCCTAAGCCAAGTAAAAATCGGGATGTTGGAGCTGGAGATGGCTCAGTGGTTATAAGGATAATATTCTTCGCTCTCGCTCTCCGCTCTCCACTCTCCGCACTCCACTCTCTCATATCACTATATCTGTGTGTCTCTCCTCTCTTTGCTCCCTCTCTTCCTGTCCATTACCCTTTCTCCAAGTCTCCCTATATCATCTCTATCTCCCCTCTCTCCCTCTATCTCCCTCTCTCTCTCTTCCTCTCTCCCTCTCCTCCTCTCTCCCTCTATCTCCATCTCCCCTCTCTCCCTCTCTCTCTCCCTCTCTCCCTCTCCTCCTCTCTCCCTCTACCACTCTGTCCTCCTCCCTTCCTTGCCCCCCCCATCCTGTCTCTAGAAGCATCTATGTTGAAATAGTACTGCTTTGGCAAGTAGAATTTGAGAACACTGAAGGATTCATCTTAGATTATAAAGAGGGCTTACCAGAAGAATGTTTTCGAAGTTGCCTTTTCCCCCAGCGGTTTGTTATTGAAACATCCGTTCTTGACAATAGCAAATGCAGCCTGAAGAATGAGCGATCGTTTGCTGCAAGGAACCCAAATCACCACAGTCAGGCAAGGGCTGGGGATGTGGCTCAGGCGCTAATCAGCCCTGTCGGGTGGCAGAGCGTGAAGGGCAATTATGAACATGATGTCAGAGGGCTTGATGCTGTAGTTCTCCTCATCTCTTTTATTTCTGTGAGCTTGTGTGACAAAGCAAGCCTGAAGTTAGCCCTACTTGGAGAGGGTGCGTCCTCCTGCCTTCATGCCTGTGTAAATAGGATATGATAGCTGCCCTGGGCTGGCCCACGTGGGGCTCAGTCAGACATGTCATTTTTTTTTTTTCATGCTCCTCCTGGGTAATTCCACACATGGGTGATGTTTCAGGCCCTTGGGAGATGGGATTTCAAATTTTTCTTGCCTCAGAAAACCAGGGTTTGGAAGGAGCACTTGCAGTGGATATTCAAGGCTGAATGGCTGATGAGAATTCTCCTTCTTGATTGTAGAAGGTTAGAATGTTGCAGATCCAGAGCCAGGTTGTCTTGGGCTGTCCTTAGTCCCCTCAGAGCTACCCCTGTCTGACCTCAGATCTCTTTATCAGTCAACTTTTGAAATGTGTTCTTAGAAGATCACTAATTTCCACCAGTCCCCAAAGCTAAGAAAGTCATTGGAAAGCATCTGATGTCTGTGGCAGCTGTTTCTCCCTGCTTAGCTTGCCTAAGGTAACTTGCCTACCTGTGGCCCCCACCAATATATTTGGTAACTGCCTTGATTTATGGCTTCCTTTTGTTCTGTAACTGGTGACAGCTCATATAATTATGTAATTATCAGTCCGAATGCATATCCCACATCACAGTCATCATATCTGGCTCAAGAATAAACTCTCTATTCTCTTTGAAGCGAGAGCTGTGTTTTGCATTTACACCTCTCAATATTAAATCAGTAGGGTTTTTTTTTCCCCTAAAGAATAACCCATTCCACTCAGATTATGATGAACTGTGGCATTTACGAGAAACATAAATTGAAACCTTTTCACTTGTAGAAACTTCTCAAAGTAAGACATCAACTTAGTGGAGAGAGAGTATAAGAATGCTCGTTAGCATTCTGAGATCGAGTAATAAACTTACGGAACTCAGCGGAGTTAGAAAGAGGTCTGCACTCCTCGGAAATCTAAACAGTTTCTGGGAATGCACAGGAGGGCGTGCTGACTGCATTTAATTAAAACAACCTGCTGCACATTGCTGGGTCTGCAGGAGAACGGTGTTGGGTCCCGTGGGCCAGCGAAAGAATTAAATGGTCATGTCTATAGGGTGCTTGGAAATTCATGGGGAAGGTGGCCAAAGGGACACATGGCATTAACTGGTCACTAAGGGCACACATAACATATCATAATGTGTTCACAGGAAAGGGGGTGCATGCCCCCAGCTTTCCCTCCCCAGTGATTTTCCTCTTAACGCCAATCTCTTCCACATGGGTGGTCAAGTCCAAGAGGAGGGCTGGGTCAGACTCCTCATTTCCTTGGCTCACATGGATTTTTAAAAGATTTATTTTAAATGGTGTTCGTGCCTCTGTGTGTGTGTGCGCTCCTCATGGTGTGGTGACCCCCAACCATACAATTATTTTCCTCACTACTTTATAACTGTAATTTTGCTACCGTGATGAATCATAATGTAAATATCTGATAGGCAGGCTATCTGATATGTGACCCCTGTGAAAGGGTCGTTTGGCTCCTGCTGGGGTCCAGACCCACAGGTTGAGAACCACTGCTTTAAGGCCAAGCTAGAAATCGGGAGGCAACGTGGTCCAAGTGGTGGGAGTGGAACTGGACTCTTCAGCCTCCGGTTAGGCTGTGCGGACAGGTGAGGACAGTCAGGGCCACCTACAGCTCCTGAGAAGGGAGGACACTCCCATGGTGGTACCGCCGTGACTCTGAGCTGGTGCTTCTTCGGTCAGGTGGATTTGACCCGAGGGATGCTGAGGATCAGAGCCCCTCACAGAAGCGAGGCTGTGAGACAGTAGAGCAGGGGAGTGGCAGTGGGGGTGTGTGGCCATTTTAAAGATGTACGGAGAACTGCAAAGGGGAATAGGGAGGAGACGGGCTGCGGGGCCGGGGGGTGCTGTGATATGGAAACTAAGTGGCTTCATTAGTAGAAGGAAGAAGTCAAATGGACAGATCTCCAGGGAGGCAGACAAACGTGCATGTGACAAATGTCGACCTTGAGCCCCAGCCACCAAACGCTTGTTAGGTGCTTTGTCAGTTCCAGAGATCAATCAGCCAGGCGGGGCGGTGCACAGAGGCAGGTGGATCTCTGTACGTTTGAAGCCATCCTGGTCTACATAGTGACTTCTAGAATAGCCAGAGCTACATAGTGAGACCCTGTCTCCCCCACTCCACCCCCCAAAAAAACGAAAGAAAGAAAAGAAAAAAAGATAAATCATACGCATAGCCCATACCCTCTACCCATGTGGAAACTCCTGGTCTTATGAGAAAATTAGGACAGTCTTAAGGAGCTGCAATCCAGGGCAGAAAATGGAAGCTGGGGTAATGAGCGGGTAGTGATAAAGTGTTCCAAAAGTGCGGAGCCGGGCTAAGTCCCCATCAGCCACAGGGATTAGGGAGGCTGCATGGAGCAATTGAGTTGGATCCTGAAAAATAGGAAGGATTTGGACAGACCAACAGGAGGGTACTCCCGGGGCTCCACTGGCAGATCTCATTGGCTTATTTTTAGGAAAGTTCATATGAAGGGAAGTAACAGGAGATGATGCTGGATCAGGCCGGGGCAGGATGAAGAAACCAACAACATAACTCACAGCCATAGAAGGCTCTTGAACCAGAGGATGGGGGATGGGCAGGTCAGAAGGAGACAGAGTCCAGTGGGTTGATTTCATGTGGCAGGAGAGAATGGGGTAGGAGCTGAAGCGGGGAGGTTAAGGAAAGGGGGTGCTCACAAGATGAGTCAACAAGCCAAGGACAGCCGCACGAGCCACACATCCCTCTGCCGATCCCACAGTGAACCTCTGCAGCGCGAGAAAAGGTTCAGCTTTCCTTTCCAAGGCAAAGTCAACGGTGCTGACTGATCATGAGTATGTCATTTAGGTTAATTAGCTTGGGTTTCCTCGCTGTCCCAAGTGTTCTTCCCATGCTGGGAAGGGAACTCAGGGCCACATGCTAAGCACGGTCACTGAGCCCCTTTGCTGAGTCCAAGCTTTCCTTTTGTCTCCTGTGGAAGCATATGCTAAGGGTACATGGGTGGGGGTGGGGTGGGGGAGGGGGGTGGGGGGGTGGGGGAGGGGGATGGGAGGGGGGGTCAGAGAGAGTGAGGCCCAGAAGCCAGACTTGCCTTGTAATAGCCATCGTAAGTAACCAGTTCAGCCTTGAGAGACCTAACCCATGCCTTCAGGACTCACATTGGTCCCCTCCAAGGGTGACACTCCTAATGACCTAATTACCTCTCACTAGGACCCACTTCTTAAAGGTCCCATCACCCCTTAATACCAACAAACACGGGACCCAGCTTCTAGTACACAAACCTTTAGGTCACAAGCCATATCCAAGCCATAACCAGGAGTAAAGGCCGAGTACCCACGTAAGACTTGCAGCGTGACGCTCAAGCTACTGTATTTAGCAGCAGCCCTTCTGGGAGAGAATGTTTGGGAAGGAATTGGTGAAGAGAAACTGTGTCTGGGGTGGGAGCCAGGTGACCTCGGTCAGGCAGTTTGTCCTCTCTCTGGGCCTCAGCTTCCTCACGTATGGATGGAGAATATTGGCTTGCAGCTTACAGATCTCCGTATCTTGTGCATCCCACCTTCATTATCACGAGTTGGGTTATCACCAAACTGACCCCCTGAAGATATACACTGTGTCTTCATCCTTAGCACTGAGTGCTGGGTTGGCTTGCCGCAAAGAGCATGGCTTCTCTCTCCTTTCTGTTGGCACACCCATCCCATGGTCCCTAAGGTCCATTATGTCATCCAAGGTCAGTCATGGCTCTAGAAAACTGACTTGCTATTTGCCTACCAACCATGTTAGTATTCAACTCATCTCAACCGGGTCCCATTTGACTAAAAAGTTATGGAGCTAGAACTTTGGGTATTTGGTGGCTGCAGAATCTTTTACAACTAAAAAGGCTTTCTAGGCTCCCCAAGGACCCCCTGGAAGAGGCTGTCTCTCTGTATTGATGTAGATGGTGTGCCCCAAAGGGTCATTGGCCTGCTTCCAGAAAAGAAATGAACTTTGCTTCCTAACTACTATCTTAATTTAAAAACACTATCAATGGTCTTGAAGCCTGGGCCTGCCTTCTGCTTTCCAACAACCCCACTTACACACTCAAGGTCTGGAGGGATGAAGCCAAGTCCATCGCAGGGGCGGGGGGGGGGGGGGTAAACCAAACATTATTTCTAGTGTCCAGTGTTTCACCTGTGCATATGTGTGGCCCTTCCTCACAGACCCAGAATCCACAGGCAGAACTGAAAGAACAAGAGACCAGAGGACAAACATTTGTACTGTGAACGGCCGTGATTTCAGTGAGGCTGGTTCCCCGGGGCAAACTCACACTGCCATTTGGCAGTGACTGGGCTCTAGTGAACAGTACACACAGGACAGCGGCAGGACCAGCAGCCTGGTCTTCGGGATCTTGACCTTTTGTTCTTTCTGGGGCCAAAACCTACTTCAAAACACAAAGCTGTTCAAACCAACATTTATCTTCCAAATGAAGACCTGGCCAATGATCTCGGACCACTGACAGAACTCTCCTCCCCAGTTCCTACCCCAAACACCGAATTTATATACATTGAGTCACTGACAGGGTGCCGGTACCTTCTGTCAACTATAAATGCTCCCACAGGCTTCTCACCCATGACTGCTCCAGGGTGCCATCACCATGATCCAGTTAAGGGCCATTGAGATGCCGACTCTTGTGCGTCCCCTCTTCCTGCTTCCCCACCCCGCCCTCCTCTTCATTTCACGTAGGAAACAGGAATTCTGATCATTAGGCGCAGCCATGAATGGGACCCTAACATTTGCTACTACATAATTCATGCAGATGGCAAGGTCACCAGAGCTTGGAGAGTTTATTTTGGGAGAGTGGCTCTCTGCAATGCAAATGCAGGAGTAAATGTCAACTCTGATAAAGTAAAAATTCTTACAGCAGCGATTGTTTCTAACCACAAACCAGGCGGAGGGGTGGGCTGGCTTCTCCGAGATCACTGCGTTTCACTTCCTGTATAACGGAGGGCTCAGTTCCTTCATAAAAGCAAACACACACTGAGATGAAGGACAGGCAGGTAAGCAAGCAGGGCGACAGGACAGTGTCTCTCTCAGTAAAACAAGTGGGTTTCGGGTTTGTCTTGTAACAAAAGCTAGTAATACTGAGGGCCACATGACCACAGCATGTTGGTCAGGGGTTACATGAGGCATTCCACTGTTCTGGCACTCTGTGAGGCTGGCCCAGAGAGTCGTTGTATAGAGGCAGTCCTGGGAAGATTAAAGTATGCTGTAGTTTTGTGATGACATCTGAAATTCTATGTAGCACAGGGCAAGCTTTTATTTTCCCCTCCATCAGTCTCTCTCTGTCTTCCTTGCCATTTTGGCTTCATCATCCTCTCTTCCATGATTGAGCTGGCTAAACCCAGGCCCCCTAGGTTTGCTCTGTGGCCTGACGCCAGATCACTGGAAGAAGGTCCAGGGAACGAGGCGTTTAGTACTAGTCTTCACATTCACAGTCAACCGAGTACGCCACAGCAGCTCGGCTCCAAGTCTCTCCTGCTGGAAATACCACAGCGCACACAGAAGAGATCAGTCACAGTGTGTTCATCCAGCGGACTCCTCTGCACTAACGAGAGGGAGTCATGGCTTCCGTAGTCAGTGTGACGAGCATTGCATGGATGATACTGAACCAAAGCAGCTGGACCCAAAGAGAATGTGCCGTGCTGGTCCATTTATACACACAGAATTGGAAGCCACACCACTGATTCCCCTTGTTAGAAATGAGGGCTCTGTAGGTTAGCAGTGGCAAAGAGGGATTGTGAGGGGAGAATCCTGGGTGCTAGGAACATTTTATTCCTGGATTTGGGTGCTAATTACAGTTTGTAGAAGTCCATTGAGCTGTTTACTGTGGTGTGTGTATGTGCAAGCATTGTATGTTCGCATGTTCATGTGTGTGGACACACATAAACAGGTGCATGTGTTTGACAACGTTGACGTCAGGTATCTTCCTTGATTGCTCTTAATCTGTTGGGGCAGGGTGCTTCACTGAACTGAGCTTGCCAGTTTTGGCTGGTGGCGCTAACCAACTTGTCCCGGGCATCCCCTGTCTCTGTTTCTGGGATTATTACCACATCTGTTGTCTGTCACAGTTTCTGGGCACCTCAAACCCAGTCCTCAGGGCTGTGTTGTCAGTGCTTTGGTCACTGAGCCACCTCTCCAGCTCATGATAGTATTACCATTAGTAATTACTTTTGTATTACCATTAGTAATTACTTTTATTGATTCTACATCTTATGTAGCACAAGCAGGCCTCAAACTCACTGTGTATCTGCAGCTGGCCTCAGCTCCTGATCCCCCTGCCTCTACCTACAAACCCTGAGCTTTAATGCATGTGATATGAAGCCTGGCTCTTAAAATTAGTTAATTTTAGAGGGTGCTGGGGATGGAATCCAGGGCCTTCTGTACACGAAGTGCATGCTCCACCACTGAGCCATAGCCTCAGTCACTTTGGTATTCTTTTCCATATTTTAAGCAAAAATCCAAAACTCCTTGAAATTCTTTTAAACAATAACTTTTATAACTGGGCTTAATAAATTATAACCTGTGTATATCTGGAGCCCCACGAGGTTCAGTCAGGTGCAGATACAGTTCAACAGCAAACAACCAAGTAAGGAAGCCGTAATTCTCCTAATGCCCCTCCCCCACTCCAGCTCTTCTCTAGAGCTCCCAGCTGGCTCAGTCTTGGCCTCCTTATCCCTCTGCAGCTCAGCCTGGAACTTAATTAAGGCCTTGCCCCTGGACCAGCTCCTACCTCTCTCCAGTCCCACCTCTCTCCAGTCCTACCCTTTCGACTTCCTGTTTGATATTCCTGCCGCTGTGCAATGCTGTCTTTTTATTAAAAGAGAATAAGGTGTCCTGAAGTCAGTGCACCAGGCTGCTGGAAAGACACGCCCTGAAGGTTGAAGTTGGGAAGCAGAGACAACAGAAAGACTCCAGTCATTGTGGGAAGTGCCACTGAGGGTTTAAAGGCCTCTTGTGTGTGTGTGTGTGTGTGTGTGTGTGTGTGTGTGTGTGTGTGTGTGTGTGTACAGAGTCTGCATCATGTGACCTTGGGTGGAGGATGGTTACCAGGAGTACAGCAGGCACTCGGAAAGCAACCAAGGAAGAGAGAGAAGAATAGCATCAGGATGGAGTCAGCCACAAGGAAGGAAGGGGAAACCCAGTTCAGCACCGTGAAGGTGAGGTAAGATGACGGGAAGACATTTGTGCCTGGGTGAGAACAGCTGCTGGCTGGCTCGTCACTGCCACCACATCAAGTCTGGCTTGTGATGTGTGTACTCACCCCCAACAACCAAGCCATGGCAATCCACAACAGAAATGTGATCTCGGCGCTCCTCCCCAGTGGGCTCTGCGGACTGAGTTACCAACCCGGCACGGGTCATTCCACCCTCTTTGTGGGCTTGGCCCTCTGCCACTCTTCTCCAGGTTGGTGCTTACTGCCTTGCAGCCCAGGACTTTGTTTCCTCTGGGAAACAAATGCCATCCTTCTCCCCACAGACCCAGTGGTGACTATAAGCTTTAGTATTCACGTAACCAACCGCTGGCCACAGTTGACATGTTCACACTTGACCAATGAAGGGCCAGTAGTCCGTTTCCTGAATCACACCTCCCACTGTGAGGCTGGCCTTTCACACCACCTACTGTGTGATGGGAGAAAGGGGGGACTAGGCCAAAGGAAGTGAATGGCCGGCTGCCAGACATGGACCTAGAAGCCGGAAGTGAGTCTTCTTCAGGAGCTGGAGCTGCCATAGTTACGACGTAAGGCCCTTAGCAGCCATGTTTTCCAGATAACTGACACAGAGAGAGAACAAGGAGGTTGGGGGAGAGAACAAAACAAAAAGAGACACAAACAGAAAGCTAGCGTAGAGTCAGAGACATGGGCCAGAAGAAGGTGGAACTGGAAGCCAGAAGTCTGGACAGTGTCTAGGTTCTTGGCTGCATCTCTTCCCGCAGGCCTGCTTCATCCTTGGGGTCACCAGGAGAGCCCAGCACCCCCAGCACAAAGTCCTGTTACTAGTGACCAAGAGCCCATTTCCTTTGAAATCAAGCTAATTTTGGTGCTTCACATACAAAGTCCAGCGCTATGCAGGTCAACTGATGCTCCATTAAGTTTAAAACCCAATTTGTAGCATTGGCCACTTTCTGTAGCATAAATCCTCCTAAAATAGCCCAATCTCAAGCTACCAAAGATTTAAGAACTAGAAATCCCCAATGCACAGCGATCACTGTAGCCAGCAGGGGCATACCACTGCCCTGCCCCCAGGACTCTCAAACCCTGGCCCTGTCTTAGCTCATTCAGGTCTCTCTTCTAGGGCCTGCTATATTTACATTGTGAACGTCCCCCAAAGGCCTGTGTTTCAAGAGTTTGTTCCCTAGCCTGCGGCACTATTATGTCTTAGGAGTTATTATGTGGTACTATTATGTCTTCGTCGGGGTTATGATGATGATGATGAACCACCAAGAGAAAAAGCAACCTGGGGAGGAAAGGGTTTACTTGGCTTACATATCCTGGATCACAGTCCACTGAGGGAAGCTGAGGCAGGAACTCAAACTGTAAAGGAACCTGGAGGCAGGAGCTGATGGAGAGGCCATAGAGGGGTACTGTTTACTGGCTTGCTCAGCCTGCTTTCCTATAGAACCCAGGACCACCAGTCCAGGGGTAGCACTACCTTCTCACATCAATTACTAACTAAGAAAATGACCTGTGGTGGTGGTGGTGGTTCATGCCTTTAATCCCAGAATTCAGGAGGCAGAAGCAGGAGGATCTCTGTGAGTTCGAGGTCAGCCTGGTCTACAGAGCGAGATCCGGAGATCCAGGACAGCCAGGGCTGTTATACAGAGAAAGCTTGTCTCAAAAAAATACAAATAGAAAACTAGAAAGAAAAGAAAGAAAGACAGAGAAAGGGAGAGGGAGAGGGAGAGAGAGAGAGAAAAAAAAAGAGAGAGAGAGAAGAGAGAAGAGAGAGAACATGCCCAACAGGCTTGCCTACAAGCAGATCTAATGGAAGCATTTTCCCAGTCAGGGCTCCCTCCTTCCTGATGTGTATCCTCCTTATATGTCAAGCTGACATAAAATCCAGCCAGCACAGGAGCATGGGACCTCTAAGAGATGGAGTCTAATGGGAAGAGTTACGGTCACCAGGGATGTGTCTGTGAAGGAGATATTGGGACCCAGTCCCTTCCTACCTTCCTTTGCTTCCCACCATGGGATGATCAGATCTGTGCCACATGCTTTTACCATGATGCACTGCCGTGACGTGCTGTACCGTGATGTGATGTGCCACCGGAGGTCCAAAGACACAGGACCAAGGACCATGGTCTGAAACATCTGAAACTGAGCCAAAGGGAAACTTTTCCTCCTTTTAGACGGAAGACCCCAGCTTTCTCCCCTTGGTCTGCTTTTCAAGGTTCATTCCCAACATTACTTCATCCCCCAAACTGTGTCCAACCGCCCCACCTTCCCTTGGGTCCTCTTGTCTGCTCCCGTTATCACATTCACGGCACTAAGCTGGGCTTGTGTGAAGGCTGGGTGCCCCTCAGGACCTTGAGGTCTATCTTAGTCATCCCCAAGAAAACCCACACAAGTCTGCCCAGAGCTGAATGAGAAGATGGGGGTGACTCTGGGTGCTGTTTGGTAGTGAGTCTGAGTGGCCTTGGGAGATGGCCAGGCAGGACAAAGGCTCAGTTAGCCGTAGTCCCGTGCCACACTTGGGTTCCAGGCAGCTTTGCTGACGGAGCACTGAAGAGGCCAGGAGACGTTGGCAGAGCGAGTGTGGTTCCTGGGAACTGGCCAGGATCACAATTCTAGCAGTACCGGTCTGTTGAGGAGGTCAGATTCCAGACGAAGGCGACATTTAGGACTAAATATGAGAAAAGGAAGAAGCAATGTGTGCCAGCTCCTAGACCCGCCCACAGGGGTGCCCATCACTGCATCTGGCCTGTGAGCCAAGCCAGCCTCTCCCACAGCTCTACCTCCTACAACCTTAGGGCTTCTCATCTACAGCATCTAATTGCTAATCAATCATTCGCTGATTATTACTATTTAGGTAACTTAGCTTGTTTGTGCATAGATAATAATTCTTTAAGAAACATAATTTCATCTTAGGAAATCCTTTTAAATGCAGATCCCTTATTGGTGCTGATTCTTTTTGGAGATGGGGATGAATGCTGGGTGCATTCCTCGAGGTCCTGCCTGAGACGACACAAGAGGGCTGGTTCTTCACGTGGGGAGAACGGCTGGGGGCCTGGCTGCCACACAGCTAAAAACCATCCAGGCTCATTTGTACGTCAGTGTGGCTAAAGTCTTTGAAGTATGTGTTGGTTCTTCCTTCATATCTGAGCCGAATATTGTAAGAGAGCCCTACGCTGTGCACACTGTTAGACGGATCATTACTTCTCCATGAGAGGGCAATTCCCTTTTGGCTTTGTACCAAGGCCACATTACGAGAAAGTAGCTTAACCTCGCGCTTCCAGCTCTGAAGGGTGGCTCAGGAGGAAGGGCATGGGGCTCTCCTGTCACGACGGTGATGAAAAGGTATCTTGGTGCAGGTGGCGTGGGTAGATGAGGACCTGAAAAGGGAGGATGAGTAGGATGGTGTCGTCACCATGGGGGGGGGGCGCTACTGAGGCTCTCCGTATATTAAAAATGGATCTACCTTGTGAGTCAGCAATCCTGCTACTGAGATTGTAGGTTAAAGAAGGGACATGGGTTTGCTGGAGAGGCCTTGCACTCCACGCTGCAGCTCCGCTCAAGAGCCAAGCTTTAGAATCAACCTAAGTGTCTGTCCACCTCCAGGTGACCGGCTCGAGGAAATGCACTTGGTGTGCGCAGTGGAGAACTACCCACTCTTAAGATGGAGAGTCTGTCATGTATGACAACATGGATGGATCTGGCGACATTTATGCCCAGACTTTAGCTAGACTCGGACAGTTACATGCTATAAGGTCTCACTGGTATGTAGACTCTAAAATGACGTGGTTTCAAGAACAGTAAAAGGGCATTTGCTGGTGGCTTGGGACGTAGTGGCTGGAGAGACAAACTTTCCATCAGCAGGAGAAAGGTCAGGGCACCTGCTGTACGCCCTGGTGACAACAGCGACCACCAAAGGGTTTCATCTTTCAAAGTTGTTAAGAGCAGATTTTTAAGTGTTACCACCTCCTCCCCCAAAAGTATGTGGGGTAACAGGTTAAACACCCCGGCTTCAGGTACGGCACAAGGTATGCATCTGCCAGCACATCATGATACCACACTGTTTTTGTCAGTTAGGAAACAAATCCGGCTGGAGAGAAGGCTCTGAGGTTAAGAACACTGGCTGTTCTTCCAAAGGACCTGGGTTCAATTCACAACACCCACACAACAGCTCACAATGGCCTGTAACTCCAGTCCCAGGGGATCCAATACACGTTCAGTCAAAACACCAATGCACATGAAATAAAAAAATAAAATCTTTTTTTTTTTTTTTTTTTTAAAAAAAAAAAAAAGGAAAGGAAACAAATCAGTAGGACTCATGGTCACTACCTGAAGAAATTTTCTGCGCTTGCTTTCTTCAGTGAGTGACAGCATGGGAGTACCCAGGTCAGCTCAAGAAACCAGTGCCTTGTCAATGTGGTGTGAGGTGGAAGGGGAGTCCCGATGTGTTTATCTGGTCTCGGTCTCTCTCTCTCTCTCTCTCTCTCTCTCTCTCTCTCTCTCTCTCTCTCTCTCTCTCCCTCCCTCCCTCCCTCCCTCCCTTCCTCCCTCCCTCTCTCCTTCCCTTTTTCCTTCCTTCTTTCTCTTCTTTTCCTTTTTTTTTTGTGGAGGGGGGCAGAAATGACAAACTTAATAAATTTTTCATGACATAAGAGTCTCCAGATTTAATGCCAGGCGGCGGCGGTGGCAACCCTGGCCCACGCCTTTAATCCCAGCACTAGGGAAGCAGAGGCAGGTGATCTCTGAGTTTGAGACCAGCCTGGTTTGCAGAGGGAGTTCCAGGACAGCCAGGGCTACAGAGAAACCGTCTTGACACCCTCCCCCAAAGAGTCTTCAGATTTAAAGCTCAAATAGCTATAGTAAACCAAATTTTACCGTTAGTTTTGGTGAAGTATGGGCAACTATGTAGACACAAGGTTGAAGGAAAAGAACGCAATCTAACAGTAATAGACTGAGGTGAGGGAAGAACATGGAGGCTGTCTGTCGAGGTCATTTGTGACTTCTTTAGACAGTCTTCCTTTCTTCGGAGCGGGAGGCAGGGCTATTCTGGAATGGGAGGTCTTGGGACCTACAACCAAGCACAGTGTGTCAGAATTGTATTACAATGACCCAGACAGCCAGAGGTAATGAGGGTAATATCCGGTGTTTAATTTTTCACACCCATTTGTATACTCCTGTGTGTGTGTGTGTGTGTGTGTGTGTGTGTGTGTGTGTGTGTGTGTGTGTGTGTCTAAGTAAGTGTACTGGAATTAGTCAGTTCTCTCCTTTAACCATGCAGGTTCCAGGGACTGAACTCTGGTGGCCAGGCCAGGCAGCAAGCACCTTTGACCTAGTGGGACTTCCCACCCAATATTTTTAGTTTTATGGTTGGCTTTGAAGAAAAAGGGTTTTGTTTCTGCTCCCTGAGGTGGGGGTCGGTGGGCCTTTCTGAGGATCACCTTCCCAGAGTTTGTGCATGGCAACTGAAGGTGTGGCCTAGCTGCCTTGAGAAGCATAGATTTGTCAGGGTAGAGTCCCTGGCTCCTGGGACACATGTGCCTTCCAGTTCCTGAGAGACCCATGCACTCCCTCAGATGTGATGCATTCAGGTCTCCTTGTGTTTCTGTATATCCCCTTAGTAGAAGAGTGATCTTGGCCATCACTTGGGCTCCAACAAAAGAAGAGTAGCCGGGAGGCAGCAAGATGCTGGGGTTATCTCTACCACGACGGCTTCATGGGTTCTCTCAGCGTAGGTACAGAAAGGCTTCTCTCCCCTGCTGCACCAGGAACTCAGAGAACATCACAACAGTTGCCCTTGTTTGCATGTTGGGGAGATACACACTCGAGGAAAGGTCCACAAGTTGACGCATCTGCCACTGTTTCCTGCGTTGTGCTCAGAGGACAGACCTATGGCTGGGGGGTGCCAAGTGGCAGAATCCTTCTTGTTCTGGGCTGTCTTGATGGGAAAGTTCAGCTGGACACAAGGGTCAGGGAGCAGGGGAGATCCCCAAATTCAGCTAGGTACTTACAAGAGGGAAGCTGAGTCCTCTTGGGAGCCCAGGACCCCCCAAGTCAGCCTTCAGGAGTGGTCCTGGTTATATAGCACAGTGGATGGACAGTGAACCGGGAACAGACCTGCCTTGGTCTCCTCAGATTCCCAATGCCAATAATGTACTGTTTCTTACTCTAAGTCTCTGTTTGCTAATCTGAAGCCCAGAAAATGAGAAAACAGGCCTTTCCTAAGGCTTGCGGGAGTTTTGAATTCGAAGTGTCATGTACACATAGTAGGCACTGTTTGCTGATGTTGGCCCTATGGTCACATCTACACCCTTCCTACAAACATGGGCCAATTTGGTCAGCTCAGAGTGTTCATTCTGCCCCATCATTACCTAGAGTCTTTTTTTTTTTAACACTTTAAGTTTTGCTTATCTGTTTATTATTTTTGACTCACAACTAATTAAAATATTGATTGTGTACAACACAATGTTTTGGTGTATGTCTACATTATGAAATGACCAGGTCTAGCCAATTTATATATCTACCCCATACTCATTTTCCTGGTGAGAGTCCCTAAACGTCTGTTCTCCCAGCAATTTGCAAGTAACAGTGTACCATTATTGATCTTGGTCATTGTGTTGTGGGATAGACCTATTGTCTTAAGAGGTAATTATACCATAGGTATCAGAGAGTGCAATAAAATGATTCCAAGGCATAAATAGTTTCGACATAAATAGTTTCAACACATCACTCCGCATCCTTGGATTTTGGTTTCTCCCTGGGAAATTGGACAGTGACAGGATTGCTCTATGCGGGAAATCAAATGTAAACAGTCAAATACAGGTAACTCTCCACTAACACGGACCTCATCTGCTTACTTGGTTTTGTATTAACAGGCCTTCCTGCTGCTGGGCTTGTTAGCCTGGTTTATCAATTGGTTTCTTCATCTGGGCATTAGTTTCTCCTAGGAACGCATTAGCGATTCATCTTCCCATTGCAATATCGCCACCTAGTGTCCATAAGTAACAACTGCAAGGCCATGAACCCCGTTCTCACGACCAGGTGTGGGGAGACTACTGAAGAAGGGGATGGAGTTCAAAGTTTGAGGTGTAAGTTGGGTCTTGATGAGAGGTAGCAAACACTGAAGGAGAGTGACTGGGTGAGAGGTGTCCCCTCGTTCCGCAGACTCTGCCCTGAGGAGTCACGGTTGGCACCGGGGCCAAGAAGCAGTTTGGGGGGAGGGGCAGGTCCCTACCCGGAAGTTGTTGAGTAGCTCACCTTAGGGCCCTGGAATGGTAGCAGAAGAGTTTGAAATCAGCAAGGTGTTTTCTAGGATGTCAAGTAGCTCTGACATAAGACACAGGCAGAAGTTCGCAGTTACTTTCCTAAAGGCACCATGGACACCCCCTTGTCTGTAGGCTACAGAGCCAGGGGTTCCCATCTGTAGCCCTCCTGGGCAGTCTTTCATCTCTCTCAGTCTGTGTTATGGGTCCCCCCACAGGCTGGCAACCCCACAAGCCATCCTGAGTTCTTGCGGATGATTAAGATCACTTTCCTGTTGTGTAAAAAGATGGGGTGCCCAGTATTAGCAAAGAGGCCACACTCCTCCAGAGGGCCCGTGGGAGCATTAGATGATTCACCTGGCAGACATCATGGCCGTCACTGTCTCTCCTTTCCCTCAAAGGCCACGTTGTCTCCCTCTCTTCTGGACTTGTGCATTGCTTGTCCTAAGAAGGGTCTCCTTTGTGTCACGTGAGGTGACTGGGGTGCTGACTTGTCCCATATCCTCAGGCTTTCACAGAATCGCTAGGGTTCAAGAACGGCTGGCACAGTTCTGAACATCAGGGGCAGGAAGCGGCTATGACTTTGGCACACCAGCCACTTACTTACCTGCTACTAAGAAAAGGCCAGTCTGAGGTGCTAAGGTGCAGTGCAGGGTACCTTGTGTACTTGGCATGCATGGGGCCCCAGGTTTGAGCTCCAGTACTGCCACATGAAGAAGGAAATGGAAAGCTACACTGGGATGCTGGGCATCACATCTGCCCAACCCATAGACAGCATGGTGGTAAAAGGGGCTCTCCTTCCCCAGGGTGGAGGGAGGGGGAAAAAGAGAGAAGACATTGCCTACACGATGAGCTTGAAACAGGGCCCCTGTGGCAGGAAGAGGCTGGGACGGCAGTGAGTAGGGTGGGAGGCAAGGCATCAGTACACAGTCAGTTGGGGACTCATTGTACCCAGAAAAGATTTGAGAAGTTCATAAAAGCAGCCACACCCCAGGGGCTTTCTCTGTCCTTTGCCTCTACTCCAGATCCCATAACTACCCTGGAAAATCTATGGTAGGGTAGAGTGTAACACCTGCCATTACTTACCTGGCCAAGGTCACCTGATATGGCCATGAGGAATGCAATCATGCATGGTTTGGAGAAGCCACAGCAAGAATGAGGCTGTGACAATTTTATTGAGAGCAACCAGACTTCTTATACCTTGATCAGAAACAGAATAGAATGGCAATTGCCAGGATCAATACAGTTGTAGTTACCAGGAAACAATGATTTGCAAGCTATACAGGATACACAAGATTAATGTCTAAGACCAATTGTCCTGTCAAGCCTCCATGCTTCCTTGACTACTAAGGGAACAAACATGGACACAAAGAGGCCTGAATGCTTCACTGCCTGAGGGAGTGCATGGGTCTCTCAGGAACTGGAAGGCACATGTGACCAAGGAGCCATGGACTCTGTGGTCGTTTGAATGTAATTGGCCCCCATAATCTCTTAAGGAGTGGCACTATTAGGAGGTGTGGCTTTGTTGGAGTGGGTATGGCTTTATTGGAGGAAGTGTGCCACTGTGGAGGTGGGCGTTGAGGTTTCCTGTTGTCAGGATACCACCCAGTGTCTCAGTTGACTTTCTATTACCTGAAAGATATAGCACTCTCAGATCTAGCACCACATCTGCTGCACACCTCCTTGCTCCCTGTCATGATGATAATGGATTGAACCTCTGAAACTGTAAGCAAACTCCAATTAAAAGTTTTCTTAATGAAAGTTGCTGTGGTCATGGTGTCTCTTTACAGCAATAAAAACCCTAAGATAGACTCTAGCCTGAAAAACCTATGACATACCTCTCAAGGCAGCTGGGCCTGGCCAACTCCATGTACCTTGCAGTAGAGAATTAGCAAACAGAAATCTACTACTGAGGGAGACCCGGAATAGAGAAACTGGAGGTGGGAGTCTAGAGTGTTGATGCTAGATTGGGCATTTCATTCCCAGAAAGGTATCTGAGTCTGAATCAGCTAGTAAGATATCATCAGTATAATGGTAAATTATAAAATGAGGAAACTTTCCAAATTATTTCCAACAGCTGTTGTATAAAATATTGACACAAGGTGGAGTTGTTTAGCATCCCTTGTGGAATAACTTTCCATTGATACCTTTTAATAGGCTGGAAATTATTATAAGTAGGTACTGTGAAGGCAAACTTTCTCTATCCTGTTCTTGTAAAGGTATAGTTAAAAAAACAGTCTTTTAAATTGATCACTATAATAGACCATCCTTTAGGTAATAGAGAAGGCAAGGGAATTCCAGGGTGTAAAGAGCCCATTGGCTGAATCACCTTATTTATGGCTCTGAAATCTGTTAATAGTCTCCATTTTCTAGATTTTTTTCTAATGACAAATATAGAATTCCAAGGACTGGTCAATTCTTCAATATGTTGAGCATTTAGCTGCTCCTATACCATCTGTTCTAGTGCCTGTAATTTTTCTGATGTCAAAGGCCATTGTTCCACACACACACAGGTTTGTCAGTTAACCATTTTAAAGTAGGGCAGTTGGTACCTTTGAAAGATCAGCAGTTGTTGTGCCCTGCTTATATACAACCTGAATGTATATAATGGTTGGTGACTGTTTTTGATAATACCTTTTAGTATTTTTTTGGAAGCATGCCATAGTTTATGGTTTGTTTCTAAGATTGGAATGATGTTCATCTGTGTTTTCCATTCCTGTAACAAAGCACATCCCTATAAATTCATTGCTATGTTAGCCATATATGGCTTTAATTTTCCTATCTGTTCTTTTGGGCACTATACATTTGACCCATCTTGTACTTTGTTTTACCTGGAATAAAGTTGCAACCCTTAGAAGCTGAATATTTACCTCCTGAATAGGCCAATCTGGATGCCAAGATTTTGGTGACATTATTGTTACATCCATGCCTATGTCTAGTAAACCTTCAATCACAATGCCATTTATTCGTATTTTTAGCTTTGGTCTTTGATCATTTATAGAAGTTTGTCAAAATATGTGTTTTATGATCTCTCCTGAAAATTTCATTTCATCTATTGAGCTATTTTGTCATCAAGAGCAGTATGGTTTTTAAATAGTTTTTTCCTTGCTCTGTGCAAGAGTTTCCCTAATGCTGACAGAGAGTGATAGAACCAAATTTGACATTGGGGCCTGTGAGAGGCCCCCTAAGGTGTTTTCTGGTAGCAAAGGGTTACCTTGCCTGTCCCTTGTTGATCTGCATTCATTAGTCCAATGCTGGCCTTTGCCACACCTTCTGCATATTCCAGAAGGCTGAGGCCTTCTGTTTGGATTATCTCTAGAAAAAAAACATTGTTTCTGGAAACCTCTTGCCACAATCCCTTTTCAGATAACCTTGTTTACCACAATAAAAACATCTGACTTTTTTATTTTTCTTAAAATTTTTAGAAGTCACTTCTATCCAAGTATCATCATAAGTGTGAGATCCAATATCAGCTGTATTTTGATTCCATTCATCTATGGGTGCTGGTCTTGCCTTTAAAGGCCTAATCACCCTTTTGCATTCTGAATTAGCATTTTCAAAAGCCAAAGATTCAGTTAATATTTGGCTAATTTCTGGATCTGATATCATTCTATTTACAGCTGAAGTCAGTCTTTGTAAAAAAAAATCAGCCTTGTATAATTTTAGTCAGTGATTCAGTCCTCTTCCCTGATTCTTTGACCCTATCCCAAGCGTTCAAAACTGCAGCATGGCATAGGGCCAAGGTGTGATCATCAAATCTAAACTGTCTTTGCAAATCAGCATATTGGCCTTCACTGGGAGCTGATCTTAGGAAATTTCCATATCTCTAGCCCTACCACATTGTTCTATGTCCCCAGCTTCCTCTCTCCACCATGTTTTCCATTGTAACTGAGGACCAGCTTCCAATATTGCTGTAGCTAAATCTTTCCAGTCTTGTGGAATAATTTTGTTCCAAGTTACTCATCAATTTAACATCTGCCTCACAAAAGGCAAATGCATACCATATGAAACTACTGTTTCCTTAAATCTCTTCAAATATAACATTTATACAGAATCCCG
The DNA here is from genome assembly GCF_049852395.1 of Peromyscus maniculatus bairdii. NCBI lineage: Eukaryota > Metazoa > Chordata > Mammalia > Rodentia > Cricetidae > Peromyscus > Peromyscus maniculatus. The sequence goes on from NC_134862.1 coordinate 90,283,834, forward strand.
GTATAATAGCCTTGGGGTTGTCTGTAATCTGGTGGTCATTCTTGTATGGTAACTGGATAAATTAAGGTTGGTTTTCTAATAACCTTAGACCATTCCTCTTCAGCTTCATAATGGTGTAGTAGGTTCTGTCCTAAATTCCTTTGTCTCTGTGAATATTTTTCTTAGTTTTATTAGTAGGTCTTTTAAAGGCTTATATCTTATCAGCCAATTTTTCACATTGGGCACAGATAACAAACCACTTTTTAAAGGATAAAGCATGAAATACTAAACTGATAGTAACTATAATCGACATTATGTCAATCTAGCTAAGTTGTTTCATTTAATTTTTCCATTTTCAAACCATCCATTGTGGAACCATACAGAGTCCTAACTCCTTGCATCATAATATTGTTTTCCATTCTTAGTATGGGAAAGACACTTAAAAAAAAAAAAACTAATTCCCCCTTTAAGAATTCCCAGGTGTTGGCAGGGCGGTGGTGGTGCACGCCTTTAATCCCAGCACTTGGGAGGCAGAGCCAGGCGGATCGCTGTGAGTTCGAGGCCAGTCTGGGCTACCAAGTGAGCTCCAGGAAAGGCGCAAAGCTACGCAGAGAAACCCTGTCTCGAAAAACCAAAAAAAAAAGAATTCCCAGGTGTCTCCCCATATCTGCTGACAATGAGATTGAAGGAGGAGCTGTGTGAGGGTGGCCAGCTGCAGCAGTGGTGCTCTGCTGTGGGGTTGGGGGTGGGTCCAGGGCTGAGACTGGCTGTTGCTGTGCCTCATGGCTGGGTATAGAACACAGGTAGTGCACAGCCAGGCCCAGGGCAGCTGCAGCTGCTTTGGTGTAGCCGGGGCCGAGGGTGTGCAGCAGTGGCGGCAGCTGCGGGCTGAGGGTGTGCAGCAGTGGCGGCAGCTGCGGGCTGAGGGTGTGCAGCAGTGGCGGCAACAGTAAGAGCCACCTGAGAAGCAGGCACCGGAGAACACGCAGGAGACACCCGAGAGGTGGGAAGGAGGGCGTCAGCCACCTGAATGACAGAGCTGGCTGCAAGTGGCAACTCAGGCGTCTGCAAAGCCACCAGCAAGCAGCTGCCTCGTGATCTCAGGCCCCGAGTTGGATACCAGAAGAAGCAATTACTTATATTGCTCTTTTATTAAGTAAAACTTGAGAGTCAGATACTGGGATTAAAAACCTAATTGATCAGAGAAGTCACGAAGAAGTAGCCAGTAACCTCCTCTCTCTCTCTCTCTCTGTTTCCTCCATCCAAAAGGGCTGCAAATCCTTCTAAGCCCCTCCTACTATTTCCTGTATCTCTATGTCCTGGGTTCTCCAAAACCCCTGTGGCTACTTCTGGTCAGCTTAGCTAACTCCATTCCAGGTAAACTTTATTGACAGTCTCCGGAGTTTTGGAATGTGATCAAACTATCCCACAACAGCCTCCGCAGCTGTTGCACATGTTGCACACTTGACTCCCAGGATGACACTAATGGGGAGTGGGGGGATCATTAAGAGGGGGTGCTAGAGGGAGGAAGCTAGGTGCTATGTCATGGCCATGGCCCCTGACTGAGAAAGGGACCTCTCCCCCTCTTCCCTTGCTTCCAGGCACTGTGAGGTGAACGTCTTCCTCTGCCAGGCGCTCTCACCATGATGCGCTGCCTCGCCACAGCCCAAAGGCAGCACACAAGCTGACCAAAACTGTGAACCCAAATGAACGTCTCCCTCTCTTTCACAGTTGACTGTTTCAGACATTTTGTGACAGTGACAGAAGAGCTGACCAGCAGAGCTAGTGACAGATGTACAGTCCATGGCCATGAGTTTTGCCCTGAGGCTAGCAGTTGCTTTTATTTTTTGGAGAAGCGTGTTAGCATGACTCTATTACAGAAGAAGCCTTTCTGTATCAAGGCCGTGCACATGACCCTGCTTGAAAACACCAAGATTAAATACACACTTATTCATTGACGTTTGCTGTGAACTTGCACTCTGGCAAGGCTATTAGTGCTAAGAAGGGATTAGGCTGCAGAGAGCTCAACTCAAACCCGGCCTGTCCTTCCCACTCTGTGTCCTTATGTGCGTGACACTTAGCGTCCCTTGATTTCCTTACCCATGTGGAGGCTGTTATCAATGGTCTACCTTGAGAGTTGAGAAAATGCAGGAAAATGCTGGATTTGAGATAAGCACCAACGGTACTGCAGTGGCTGAGCAGTAAGTTATTGGCACCCTGTAAGAGCTGTTCCTACACAGGGCAATGGTCAGCTCAGAGGACAGTGATTTCATCCCTGGATTAGAGGAACCTGTGTTCTGGGGTGGGGGAGAGTTACATGTAGACATGTGACTCACTGTGGGTTTTTTGAGGAGGATTATATGTTTTGATAGGCAAGGTAGATAATTGGGATTATTATCTTTTTAGGCAGGTTGTTTCATTATGTAGACCAGGATAACCTCAAATACACAGAGCCCACAGAAATCCACCTGCCTCTGACTCTCTAGTGCTGGGCTTAAAGGCATGTTCCACCTATATGTCAGTATTCATTTTTTCTTTTTGTTTTTTTTGAGACAGGGTTTCTCTGTGAAACAGTCCTAGCTGTCCTGGGACTCACTCTGTAGACCAGGCTGGCCTCAAACTCACAAAGATCTGTCTGGCTCTGCCTCCTGAGTGGTGGGATTAAAGGTGTGTGCCACCACTCCTGGCATCAGTATTCTTAGTGGACTTCTAGATGAATAAAATAGTAACCCCAAGGAATCCTTATGTAGGTGTGATACAAGAGGCAGATTAGATGGCTAACTTCTATTTTCAACTTGACATAGTCAAAAATCACCAGAGAAGAGAGTCTCAATGGGGCTTGTCTACATTGGTTTGGCCTGTAAGAAAGTCTGTGGGGGATTGTCTTAGATTCATTGATGTAGGAAGACTCAGACCAGTGTTTGTGACACTATTCCCTAGGCAGGAGATCCTGACCGATTTAATAGTGGAGAAACTGAGCTAAACACAAGCAAGCAAGTGACCATGCATACATTCATTTCTTTATGCTCTAGACTGTGGGTGTGAGGCAATAAGCTGTTCTGAAGTCCCTGCCATGATTTTCCCACAGTAATGGACTGTAGAATTATAAGCTGAAATAAAAACTCCTTTCTCCCCCAACTTGCTTTTCTCCAGGGTGGATGTTTTATCACAGCAATAAAAGTGTAACTAGGACAACAGACTCAGTGAAAATGACCCCAGGAATCCACCCCCTTCCAGGTTATCTGGACAACACACTAGCTGCGGTTGGGAGACCCCTTTGCTCAGTAGTATATATCCATGGCATCCCTCCTGGAGTAGCTGTGTGACTTTGCATGTAAGAGCCATGCTGTATAAGAAGGATCAGGAGCATGCAAAGGGCTCCCATGTGTAATAATAGGCTACTGCTTGGTGTATTCATTGGCTGTTTCCTCTAGGCAGTGTTAAGTGCTTGACAAATGAAATGAAGCCGTGGCTCACCTCATCTGCTTTAGAGTAGTGAGAGTGCCAGAGAGGACTACGGAATTAAAGGGACTCTAGGGTTGATGACTTTCATGTGGATGAAATAGGGTCCTGGGCACTGTACAAAGAGTGGCCCTGGGTGAGTAGGGTCTCTACTGCCCTGGGTGAGTAGGGTCTCTACTGCCCTGGATGAGTAGGGTCTCTACTGCCCTGGGTGAGGAGGGTCTCTACTGCCCTGGGTGAGTAGGGTCTCTACTGCCCTGGGTGAGTAGGGTCTCTACTGCCCTAGGTGAGCAGGGTTTCTACTTTCCTAGGTGAGTAGGGTTTCTACTGCCCTGGGTGAGCAGGGTCTCTACTGCATTGAGTGAGTAGGGTTTTACTTTACTACTGCAGTTGTGGTTTTGGTTGTTTGGACTGGAACATTGGTATTTAAAGACGGTATGATATTTCCCAATGTTCGTCACAGAGCCATTAGGCTGAGACTCAGATCAAGTGTGTCTGACTGAATCTGCTTTCCTAACCACCCCCTCACCTTGTCTGAGGGCAAGAGGTAAGAGATAGACAAGAGGAGAACCAGGGGAAAGAATATGCTATAAAAGAGACAGGAGGAGGTGAAAAATGAGGAGGGAGAACCTCCAGCTTTCCAGGGAGTTGAGGATTGGCAGGTGAGAGGATGTGGACAGTGGCCATCAGTGACCTTCAGGGTGCAAACTTTCAGCTTACACAAGTCACTTAAACATGTGTCTTTCCTTTCTCTTTCTTGCAGGTTTACCAAATCCTTCATTTTCATATGTATATCATTGAGATTTATGTTAAAAATAACTCCCGGCAGCTGTTCGGTGGTATAATTATCCCCATGACATCAGTAGTACATCCAGTCCCACCTCCTTTTGTTGTCACTCACCAAATGCCACCAAGAATCACACACTGTTCAGCGATGACAGCTGCTTTGTGGGCATTTGAGTATAGAACCGTGGTCTTCACAGACAGCTCCCTCAGTCCACACCCATGGCCCGAACGTTGTCACATGCAGCTGACAGGTAACAAATAACATCGTCAGAGACACCCAGAGAGGTGCATGGTCACATGTTATTTTATAGGGGGTAAGGTGGATTTTATGTTTCTAAAACAACAATAACAACAAAAATGTTTTCACTCTCCCGAATTTGTTATTATAGCTCAGAGGGAAACTGCTCTTCTGATTATCGAGGATCTGATAAACAGCCCCAGAAACCAAAGTTTTGAAAGGTAGTTTTGCAAATGGCTGCCGTTTGGAAGCTGAGGTGGAAGTGAACACAAGGCGTATCAGAGAATTCCCTGTGGCTTTTCCCTTAACCTGTTGTTTCAGTCCATTTTCTAGTGCTGTAAGGGATTACCTGAGACTGAGGGATTTATAAAGAACGGGGGTTTGTTTTGATATAAAGACATCCAGGAGGTCAGGATGTCTAAGCACATAGCACTGACAAGGGTCTCATGCTCTTTCAACATGGTGGACGGTAGGAAGGCCAGTCAGCACCTGTGAGGCAAGTCAGATATGAAGCATCATCCCCTTTCATGCTCACAGGAGCAAATCCACTCCTAAGAGAAGAACATTTCTATTGTTTATATCTTAAATGTCTCAGTGACTCATGTGTTAAGCTTTGGTCATCAGCTGTGATGCTATTGAAGACAGAAGATGCTTGAGGGGGTGGAGCCTAATGGGAGGAAGTTAGGTCATCAGGGCCATGTCTTTGAAGGGGACTTAGAGACCACAGTCCTGCCTCTTCTGTTTTTACTTCCTGGCTGTCATGGGGTGAACAGTTCAACACAGGACATGTTCCCAGCATGGTGTGTTATCTCACCCCAGACCCCAAAATAATGGAGTCAAGTGATCACGGACTAGGAGTCCAAACAGACCTTTGCTGCTTAAGAATCAGTGGCTCCTCTCAAGCACTTGTTGCAGTAACAGGAAGCCGACCACCACAGGCATTAATCCCTCTTATTACTCTCCTGGGCTGGAGCGCCACCTCCCCAGTGCCACCCTGATGGCTAGCATATCTCAGCAGGGCACTTAGAGAAAACAAACCACAGCCAAGCCTTAGGTCTCCCCACTGCCTCACCTCTGCATGGCCACCCTGTCCGGCAACTCTGCTTTTGCCTTTGGGAAGGGGAGCTCTTTATTACAGCAGGAGTAAACACATGCGGTTCTTCTTTGAAGACAAAAGCCAAAGTAGCCGTGGATCCGATTGCAGTGGATAACCACAGAAGCCCCTTGCTTTCTCCCAATGACTAATGAAGGAGCGGAGTCTCTCTGTGGTGGGAGGATGAACCCAGTGCTGATGAAGGCTCTCCACACCTGACACACTGCTTTCTCTCTAAAGCTGACATTTACCTTCTCCTTCCTTAGAAGAGTGACCTCAGCTGCCAGGCTCGGGATGTCCTTATGGTCACTGCTGTTGGAGGTGAATCAAAAGGCTAAATCGAGCTTGCTTTTCTCCTGGACCACTGTACCGCCATAGGAGAACAGGGGTAAGTAACAGTCAAGGCCTTCCAGGTGACATTCAAGGCCAGAAACCTTAGTCATTTTACTTATGCATCAGAAACCTTCCCCGTCCATCCCAGCTCTGCAGCAGCTCTGAGGATGAACGTGGGAATTCAGTTCCCAGAAGGCATTGCTTTTCCATATATCCGAGGGACAGAAACGGGACAGCTGGATCAGAGAGACTGTGTAAGGAGCGGCAGCCTAGTCAGCTGCCAGAGCAGCAACGAGGGGACAGTCGGAGAACCGGGCTGACAAACGAGGGGACCCCAGACTTCGGCAGATGGCAGATCAGCCACCCCAGCTTCTTTTTCTCGGGGCTTCCTGGTCCATTTGCCAACCATGTCTCATTTACCCTTAGAACGTGGCGGGAGGCTCATTTCCAGAGAGTGACTTCAAGGTTTCTCATTTGTACTTCTGTTGTCCTTGAGAGCTGCCTCCAGTTGAGTGACCCTGGGACATTTGTGGCCACAGTGATGGCCCTGGCAGAGCAGTCTCCTGAACAAATGTCATCATCCCCACATAAGCAAATCAACTCTGGCTTTGTTATAACTTCTTGTGTGCTGTGACTTAGGGTTGAGGGACCCCTTGGTAATGTCCCTCAAATAGTTCCTTGATCCCGTCGTAACCATTTACCCCTTTTATGCCCTTAGTCGTCTGGGAGGATCCAGCTGATGAATCCCGAGTGTGTCGTTTCTTGCTCTCTATGAGTACTTGGTTGTACACTGCAGGGAACCTCAGCTGTCAAAGCCTATGTAGAAAATGGGTTCTCAGCCCCAGAGGTGCATGGTTTAAGGATGCCTGGCTCTTGGGCCTCTGCATCCCTGAATGGATGGCTTGACACTGCAGTAGCTTTGGGAACTGGGAAAGTCCAGGACTCCCTTCAGAAGGATGACGTCCACTAACTACTGATGTGAAAGTCAAGTTTAAAAAGGAAAGGGAAAGGAGAATGCAGCTAGAGACTGGCTGTCTGTGACCCGGCAAGGCCATCTTTCTTGGGCTAAATCTCTAATATCTGCTCACCTGTGAGGCACTCTGGGGTCCCAAAGAGGTAGCATCAAAAGGGGTTCATTTATTTCTGCCCAAGGGACTTTGCATGTTGCCTGAAGTGTCTTTTAAAGATGACATTGTAAGCTAGGCATGGTAGCCTGTGCCTATAATCCTAGCATTCAGAAAGCTGAGGCAGGAAGATAAACAATTCTAGGCTAGGATGGGCTATACAGTGAGACTATTTCAAAACAAAACAAAACAAAAATACCCTGAGAAGCTGACTTAGTCTCTTTCCTCTCTCTATTTTCCTCCCTTCCTCCCTTTCTTCCCCTACCCCCTCTTGTTTTTTCCTCCCCATTTATAGGTTATTGAAATGTTACAGTAGCCAATAAAACAAGCGACTTGATTTCTTTACTTAACAGTATAGTTTTGAGTTGAGACCTGTGGTAGCCCAGTTAGATGAACATGAATGAAGCCCATTCCCTTTATAGCTACTGATCATAGTTCATTGTATGGTTCTACCATATTATGTTTACCCACTTCACCTGCTGAACACTTAGATTTGTTTCTAGATTTTTCTTCTAGTACCATATAGTAATCCATATCCCTCCATTGGTTCTTGAGGATGCTTGCATTATTGTTTGGTTGGCAGTTACTGACTCCCTGATTTCTTGCTGAACTACATGCTGAATGCCAGTAGATTGTTTTTTGTTTGTTTGTTGTTTGTTTTTGATGTTTTGTTTTGTTTTGTTTTTTGAGACAGGGTTTCTCTGTGTAGCTTTGTGCCTTTCCTGGAACTCACTCTGTAGCCCAGGTTGGCCTCAAACTCACAGAGATCCACCTGGCTCTGCCTCCCAAGTGCTGGGATTAAAGGTGTGCACCACCAACGCCTGGCTGAATGCCAGTAGATTGTCTACTGCACTTGAGCAATAGATTCTCATGTATTTGAATGGTTCTTCTGTTGAGGTTTTGTTCAACATTAGGGCAATTCCATGTCTCAGACAGTGGCTGCTTCTTTGCCCTAGGAGATGGATGAAAAGATACACAGAGCCAAACCAAGTCCAGGTTAGCCCAACCAATCAGCTGATAGCCAATCAGCAGAGCCCAGCAAAGGGCAGCTACAGCCAATCTATTGACCATGGGTTACATGGGAAAGAGAAGTGTCTGAGGTTGAAATCCACTGGAATTTGAGGATGGTCAGTTACCACAGCTAAAGCTAATTAATAGGCCCCAAAGAGTAAAATGCTGTCATAATTAAATCTAAACTATGTGGACTTGGCCTTAGGAGACTGCCAACATGGCCATCAAGGTTATGTAGTTCACTTGGTAAAATTGTCAATGTTTTTTAAAATGTATACAATAGCCAGACATGGTTGACATGCCTGTAATCCCAGCACTCAAGAGGCACAGGCAGGAGGACCATGAGTTTGAGGCTGGCCTGGGTCATGTAGCAAGACCCTTTGTAGCTAGAGTTTTCCTGCCTTGCCCACAGTCAGGACAAATCTTTGTCACCTGCCAGTCCCACAGCCGCTCAGACCCAACCAAGTAAACACAGAGACTTATATTGCTTACAAACTGTATGGCAGTGGCAGGTTTCTTGCTAACTGTTCTTATAGCTTAAATTAATCCATTTCCATTTATCTATACCTTGCCACGTGGCTCATGGCTTACCGGCATCTTCACATGCTGCTTGTCATGGTGGCGGCTGGCAGTGACTCCTTTCACCTTCCTGTTCTTTTTTTCTCCTCTCTGATAGTTCCGCCTATACTTCCTGCCTAGCCACTGGCCAATCAGTGTTTTATTTATTGACCAATCAGAGCAATTTGACATACAGACCATCCCACAACAACCCTTCCTCAAAATAAATAGAAGAACAAAATCCCTAGGAAAAAGAAAAATCCAAGAAATGATGGGATTTTCCCCCATGAATAATACTTTTATCCCTTTGGTTCATAACTAAAATTCTGAATTAAAGTTAACACCTTGCCTGTGAACTCCTGTGGACCTCAGAAAAGGTCTCTGCCTGTGTTCCACAATGCTTGGCAGTGCTGGAGCCACATCAGCCACACTGCCAGGGCACACAGATGCCCTTGTTCCAAACCACCCAGGGAGGCCAATACCCAAGTGTTACTCAGCACATGACCGACACACAAAAAGACCTCCAAAAATACCATTGAGTTCATTTTGTGTTGGCCATCTACTGCTGGACACGGGGCCTATCCTTAAGAGTGGTTTGTATACCCAGTAAGACTGTTGGAGAAAATTAATTTTTCCTTTTCAAGCAGTTGTCAATTGGAGATAGCTCCTGGGGCAGGGATGGGGCCTTGTGTCCACTTTCCTCCTCTGTACTAGGACCTCATCTGGCTTAGACCTGTGTGGGCCCCGTACATGCTGCCACAGCCCCTGTGAGTTCATGTGTGCGTCAGTCCAACCATCCTGCTGTATCTAGAAGGCTTGTTTCTGGATGTCTTTATTGGCTCTTAGATTCTTTTCACTTCCTCTTCTGAGGGGTTCCCTGAGTTCCAAAAGGAAAGATTTGATGAAGACAACCCATTTCGGATTGAGTGTTCCAAATTTCTTAATGGCTGAATAATATTCCATTGTGTAAATATATCACATTTTCATTATTCATCTATCAGTTGATGAACATCTAGACTATTTACATGTCCTATCTATTATGAATAGAGCAGTTATGAACATAGGTGAGCAGGTGTCTCTAGCAGGAAGTAGTCTTTTGGGTATATAACCAGAGTAGTGTGGCTGGTTCATATGGGAGATCTAGTTCTAGTTTTTTTTCACAGCTGCCACGTTGATTTCCATAGTGGTGGATTGTGGAGCTTGGGTCCCATCCCCAGTGTTGAATACACTGTGTACATGTATAAAAGTTTCCACAAGTAAATTTTGTCAAGATTCAGCTTAGCACATTCTTTGTAAATGATGTATATTGCAATATACACAGTAAAAGTAATATACATCAAATAAAAAACCATTCAAATGTATCTTATTTAAAAATAAATGTTCTTTTATTATAGGAAAAAAAAAAGTATTGCTTTAAAATGACATGTATGGCTGTCATTTGGAGGATTTGAGGGTGTTTTGTTTTGTTTTGTTTGGTTTGGTTTGGTTTTTTCAAAATAAGGTTTCTCTGTATAATAGCCTGGCTGTCCTGGAACTTGCTTTGTAGACCAGACTGGCCTTAAACTCACTGAGATCCGCCTGCCTCTGCCTCCTGAGTGCTGGGATTAAAGGAGTGTGCCACCACAACTCACCTGGATTTGAGGTTTTTAACACAACAATATTCAGCAAAATTTAAAGTACAAATTGAGTAACTGGGGGCAATTTCCACACTGTTTAGTTTATATCAGAAATGATACAATGAGCAAGACAGACAATACACTTACTGGATTGTCTTCCAGCTGCTTGGGAGACAGTCAGGAGAATGGCTGGAGTCTAAGTCAAGGCCAGCAACATAGATAGCCCCTCATCTGAACACAACAACAAACAAACAAAATGATCCAAATGACCAGTGAGTGATCTGGGTGTTGCCGTATGTGTACAGTGATGTATTTACCAACACTAAATATAAATAGTGAACCAAGTCATAGTTAGTGCTTATTTTTCCTTTTGTAGTGATTTTCCTTTCACAGTGAGTAGCAAACAGCCCCTTCTGTTAGTATTCTGAACCACCCCTTAGGGACCCACCCCTTAGGGACCTGCCTGGCATCCTGATGTCATCTTATGTAAAGTCCCCTTTAAGAAAAAACTCCTCCCCCTTTGCTCTCTCCTCCCACCCAGAGATTGCGCGCACACACACACACACACACACACACACACACACACACACACACACACACACACCCTTCCTGTCTCCCTCCCTCCTTCTCTCTGTAGCATTAACACCTTCCCCAGGCTGAATAAATGGGAGTTAAATAACTGGGAATAAGCTGGATAAATGGATGGTTGTCTTCCTGCTGCCTTGCCTGGGTTGCTAGATTACATGTCTAACTGTAACCCCTTGCCTGGGCTGCTGTAACCCCTTGGAAGGCAGACAACGACTGCAGTCCAGGCTCTGGTCATCTAAAGGTGCCCGTTCATTGCAGAGACAGCTTGTGGTCTAAGATTCCCCGCCCGTTCCTGGGAGACATCAGCTTTCTGGGTGGGTCAGTCTGGTTTCTAGTATAGGCTAGTAAAACAGATCTAAACAGAGTCCACAGCAAGAGTAGAGACTTGGGCAGATAGAACAAGACAATGGGACCCCGTCCATTGGCCGTTTACAAAGGAACAAGCTGGAAGCATTTGTTCTGAGTCTATGAAAATGTTAATTACTTTGGCAAATGGTTCATTTTATGCCCCATAAAGGCAGCTGTAAATGGGTTATGAATAAATGATGGCTCATAATTCATTAAAAGCAGATGGGAACATTTCTAAGGAAACTTGAGTTTTAAGAAAATCCTTCACAATTCTAAATGTGTCATAGAGGACCAAATGTCTTAAGTTCCTGGACTTTGCAGGAATTGACTTTTAAAAAAATCTACTGTAAGCAAGGGAAGGGTATAATGGAGTCATGTATTCAAGGTTCCGGGCCAATCTTTCTAAGGAGGTTTTATGTTTCAATAATTCCTTAAAACTATCCTTTAAAATATTCCACCTGGCACTTTGGAGGCAGAGTCGGGAGGATGGCGAGTGCAGGCCCCCCTAGGCTGTGTGACCAGAACCTGTCTCAACAAAAAAAGTAAATCAATGAATTTCATTAAAAGCCTTGGTTATATATCCAGCATTCTAGCTGTGCCCTTTTATAGAGAACGAGTTTTTATGGATGACATGCAAGTAATTATATTGCCATGATATGAAAACCTTCTGTAAATCTCAGCAGCTGCCTGGAGAAGGGAGACAGAGAAGAGAGAAAGCCATGTCGTGGAGGTCAGAGGCAGGGTGGACAGGCAGCCACGTGGTGTGAGGAGCGCTTTGGAGAAAGAGCGAAGCTCCAAGCTTGTGGTTGGCTGCCACGGGCAGCGGCCATGTGGACGGATAAGAGTGCTGGATGTATCGGAGACGGAAGAGTCACGAGCCATGGTTACCTTTCTAGAGCTTTATTGAGAGAGAAAAGGGGGCGGGGGAGAGAGATAGGCTGGGACGCCATCGCAGGCTGGTGACATAATTAAGGACAGAATCCTTACAGAAAGCATGCTTAGAAAAGAGTCACAAAGGAGAAAAGAAAAAAACCCACACTTTTCTGAGTAATTCAGAAAAGCAGGCTTAGGAAGCTGTGTGGCTGCAACTCTGTGTACCACTGCACCAGAGAGGGTAGGAATTCCGGGAAGGGAAAGTGCATTATCTCATTAAAGGGATAATTATTCCTCCCATCTCTTTAGCATGGCTTCATAAAACCACCCTCCTGAGGGGTGATTCCCTGGTCAGTCCTGTGTTGGGGTATGGGAGGATTCCTGGAGAGTTGTTGGTCATTTGGATGAGGACTCAGAGGCTTCCAGTCTGGGGAAACAGGATCAGCTGAGAAGTTGGCCAGGTGAGGTTGGCTGTGGCTTGTTCTGCTTCTCTGATCAACCAACATTCACCCCAATAATTGGCCTCAGGTTTGATTTTATTAATAAGACCTGTTAAGATTCAGGCTGCAGGACCAAGCCTGTAAAGGCAATTTCCCAAGTCAGAAATCTCACCTGGAAGTCTACTAGCTAGAGATCCACAGTGTTCGATATGGTGCCTGTCAGCATCCGTGAACAGCAGGGGGGGGGGGCGGACATGATGATGTATTGTGAGCAGCAGTCTGGTGTGGATTCTAATAATAACCAGGAACAAGCAGTAGGGAATTAGTCACATGGTGTTTCAGTAGCCTTGATGGGAGCTCTGTGGAGATCCATTAAAGAAAGCTCTTTCTCTGGCCAGGGGAGAGACCTAACATTCCAAACTATCCGAAACATGAGTCAATCTAGTTGTATGAGGATCTCTGCAAATACCAAAGCCAGCAGAGTAACAGTCCTCCTGAGATAAGAAGGAAGTATGCAGTTCAACAAGCCTCAGTAGCCTGTGTTGGTTCAAACTTCTAGAATCTGACACGGGCAGTTTATTTTTAGGCTCATTTAAGTTCAGTACAATTTGGAAAAAAAAAAAGTTTCCCAGTGTAACATCATCCTTTGTGCACAGTAAAGCATAATTACGTGGAAACTCTTCTGAAAGTCCCTGTCACTTCTTCCATGAAGATGGGTTCTAGAGATAGGCTGCATGTGTATCTTAAGGGCCTAAGGGACGATCTGGTGGGGCCATACAGATAGCGTAGAGGTCACCTAGGCTATCAACCATCTCTGTTTCTAGCCTTCTGGGTGGAATACAGGTTATACAGCCCTGAAGAGACAGCTCTGCATGTTCAGCATTCCTGGTTTCTCTAGTGCCTATCTGTGAGTGCAAGGACCTCTGTGCTCCCAACATAAGTGGGCCAGTGTCTGGTGTCAAGAACTGGGCACAGTGATTGTTGGACTACCTGGACCGTAGCCTATAAACAATTCCAATAAATCCCATACATATATTTGTGATACATATATGTACACACACACACACACACACACACACACACACACACACACACACACACACACACTTACACACTTTCTGTTCCTTTTAGAACCTGACTAATACAGGCATTATCAAAGGGCTACTGATGGTAATACACACACCCCTTCCCTGCCACCTGGGGAATCAGAGAGCCCAGCTGTAGGCTCTAGCTGAGAAACTTTCCCCTTTTCTCAAAGGGACCTTGTCTTTGCCACGTTGGCTTGATACCTCTTCAGAGGCCCCACCATGCTCTCTGGTACTGAGGTCTGAATTCTCCTAAGAAGCCTTGCCATGATGTTGGTCGTCGGTCTGTCTGCCTGCCTGCCTGCCTACTTGTCTGTCTGTCCATGGCATTAATAACTCTTCTAGCAATTTCTTACCCTGCAGCAACCCACCTCAGTGTCTCTCTTGAGCCCCACATCTGAGACCTGTCAGTCAGCAGGTTACAAACCTATCTAAGTCTTCATCAGACTTTCCTGATTTCTCACACAGTCCAGCAGCGTGATCTTCATTCATCACCACCCTGTCCTGTTAGAGTCCCCCTTCTGAATGCCTTTGAGTCTGAGAACACCGGAAAGATAACTTTCCTGACAAAGCTCTTCTAAAAACATCCCAGTAAAGCAGTAGCTGTCGTTGGATGCAAAGATTTTAAATGATCACAATTAAACATCTGATGGCAATGTTCACACAATTGCACACTCTGAAAATGGAGACTGTATCAGATGTCTAGGAGCTTCATATGATTTTTAGGACACAGCATGGTAATAGATACGTGCAAGTGTATTACAATTGTTAATACATTTCCTGCTTGACAGTGCTTCCCACATATAATTTTAGCACACTGAGACCAATTAGTTTAACGTCCCTCTTTTGCAGATCTGTTTGGATGTTTCAGGGACTTTCTGGAATATCCTAAAGTTAGTTTTAAGTCCAAAAGACACAATTCAGACTCTGATTTGGGAAAGTTTATTTAAAAACGTCAAAAGGCATAGCACTCAGGAGAGCACATGTCATTATAAAACAAGGCAAATACAGAAAAGTTTATACCATTGTAAAAAAAAAAACCAAAAACAGAACACTTTAACAATAAGGCTTAGTTTTCTGAAGCAATCCAATGACCTACAAGAGACATTATAAAGCACAGGAAATTATCTTACAAATTACCTTTTCTTTATTTTCTTTGTTCTTTTCCTCTCTCTCTAGACAAGTCTCTTAGAGGGTAATAAATAGCCTGCCTGCCGTCAGTGCTGCAAGGGAAATTTGGGGCATCATCTTGAAATAGGTACTTACAATGTAGCCCAGGCTAGCCTTGATCTTTCTGTCTCTTCCCTCAAAGTGCTGGGATCAAAGGGGTGTACCACTATGTCTGTCTGGCTCAATATTTCTTCCTATTGTAGCAGGAGCCCAGGGAGCTGGGGTCTTCGCAAGAAATACCATGCTAGACATGGAAATGGCATGATCCAGGAGAAAGACCATCATCTCCCAGCTAGGGTGCAGGACACAGCTAACCTCACACATGCATGGTTCCTGCGTTGGCTTCATCTTTCTGTGTGTTGTTAGCATTGCTGCAGGCGAGACTGAGACAGGCTGACGATGCCTCTTTCCTGGTTTGGATCAAACCTGTAAATACATTCATTTTTTAATTTATATAGTATGTCACTTTTACGTAATGTAGGCAAGCATTTGGACCCAGAGCTAGGCTTTATGACCTGGGGTTTGGTGACAATACATGCTTTGTTTTCCTTTCCCTCTTTAAAGTAATTGGTATGAGCAGCTAGATTTAATTCAACTAATTAAATGGTTGTGCTTCTTGGGAATCATTTCAGGTTTTGCAAGTGCTATGCAGTTTTCAAAAACCATGGAGATAAAATTTCCAGCTGTCTCTAGATTTATAGTCTTCACGGTTTAGAGCTTTGCTGCTGGCATTTTTACTGAGCTGGCACACTCTCTAGAGAATGTCATTTTGTCTTCTGAAAACAAAGATGATTATAACTGTTACTATTGTGAATTCTTAGACATGGTGGGCCCATGAACATGGATGCTGGGCGTACAGATCTGGGCTCCAGGGCTCCATTTGCCTAATCTACACTGAGCCTCACATCTGAGAAATCTACCTCAAAGGAGCTCTGTGCTTGGCCAGCAGATCTCCTGCTAGAAACCCTTACAAGATAATTTTCT
Organism: Peromyscus maniculatus bairdii; assembly: GCF_049852395.1. Lineage (NCBI taxonomy): Eukaryota > Metazoa > Chordata > Mammalia > Rodentia > Cricetidae > Peromyscus > Peromyscus maniculatus. The sequence continues at coordinate 90,299,522 of NC_134862.1, forward strand.
GTTTTCACAGAGAGGTTCCCAATTTTATAGCTGTGCTTGAACCCTTCTGTTGTTCTGGTGGAAGCCCCACCTCTCTGCCCAGACCCTGCCCCTCAGAAAGTCTGGCCAAACATTGCTCCTCCCCAAGAGATGCTCAAGACCACTCCCATAGGGTATTTAAACTGCACCCCAGAAAACAGGCACGTGGTTTTTCTATCTCTCATCCTGTCTCCTCTCTGGGGGACCAGAGAATCACCCAGGAACGCTTTACCCATTAAACCAGGGCTTTTGCTAATTCGATCTGATTTGGTCTGATTTGGATTGCTGCGTCGTCGGTGAAGAGGCTTATCAGGGTGCAAAAACTTTTCATTTGTATTTTAGAATCACCCAGAAAGTTCTGAAAAAAATCCTGGTGCCTCAGCTGTACTTGAGAGAGGAATTCCAGAGGTGAGACCAGGCATTTTCTAAAGCCGATGTTAGAGAAACAAGCTGTAAACATCAGCAGCTGCTCAGAGGAAGAGAATGGAATTGAGAAGGGGAAAGCCACACCATTCAAGCCAGCATGGCAGGCAAGCATCTATGTGGCAGGAGAGGGAGAGCTTGAGAGAGTGTAAGGAAACCTAGGGTATCGGAGAAAGCAGGTTTAAGTTCTGGCTAGCATCTGAAAAAAGAGACAGAAAAAGAAAATGAAAGAAAAAATTGTTTCAATTAACATGATGATCTCCTGTTCCATCCATTTTCCTAAAAATGACACAATTTCATTCCTTTTCAAAAACTGAATGTCCTGTATTATGGTACAACATTGCAGACTCTCCTCACCTGCTTCTGTAGAGTCTTAGCAAAGGGTTGCCAGACAAATCGAGACATTCTTAGTGGTGGTCCCTACGTGCCTGCTGTGGGCTTTTCTTTCTGTTTTGGCCCAGTCTCAAAATTCAGTATCTTCTAGCAAGCCAGTACTGTACGACGTGATCCAACAAGAGTCCAAGCATATGCCAGCTCTTGGACATCTAGAGCCATCATTTAAAGTTTTTAACGTAATTATATTGTGTGTATGGGTGTTTTGTCTGCATGTATGTCTGCGTATCATGCATGCCTGGTGCCCGTGGAGGCCAAAAGTATTGAATGGACTCCAGCCAGCCCAAGCATGGCAGACATGGTTCTGGCAGGCCTTGCCCTTCTCCCCGATTCCCTCTGCCTGCTAAAAACCATTAGCTTACATTCCTAAAGCTAGATACCAAGGTCTATTCCCTTATTTGGCCTCTTCTTCCTGAGGCTGACCACTAAGGTCCAGCTATCAAAGTATTGAAGTCCAGCAATCAAAAGCTCCTTTGGGCTACCTTAATTAACATTCCCAATTAAAATAAACACCTCATCCTAACATGGAGATTCCCCTTGTACCTTTATAAACTGCCATTTTCCTATGTGCCATGTCTGTCTCCTCTCTATCCAGAGGCAGCCCTCTGTTCCTCTGAGACAAATGCTCCTTTCCCCTCTCCCTATCCCCTTCCCCTTCTCCCTCATCCTCTGTCTCCTGTCTTTGTCTCTTATCCACTGCCCTTTGTCCCTCCAGGGCAAATAAATCTCCTTTTGCTGAGAATTTGGTTCTGGGATGTCCTGAACTGATACCAATCCTTTCAAGAATATATTGTTTGTTTGTTTGTGGGGGGTGGGGGGAAGGCATCCTCAAATTGTGATGCAAGGGTACAAAATCTTATTTAGCAATTTCATGAGAGCGAGAAGAGCTGTTTTGGTTTTGTTGAGCCAGTATTTCCTGTAGCGAAGGCCACCTCAAACTTAAGGCCGGCCTTGAACTCCTGACCCTCCTGCCTCCACCTCCCAAGTGCTGGGATTGGAGGTGTGTGTCACGGCGACCATCAAGAAAAGACATTTCCCTCACCTGTCTTCCGCTGGTTTAGTGTCTGCTGTTCAATGTGTAGAAAACACCTCCGGAGAGCACCCCTAACCCTGCAGAGGAGCTGCGGGGGGGCCTCCCTACTTCTTAGTCCTAATATCAAGTTAGGAAAATCACAGCCTTGTACTTATGTGCAGCTCCAGGACCGCCATTTACCTCAGATGCATTAATCATCCTGTCTTTCCCCTTCTCTCACCTCAAGGTTACATTGACATAAAAATAGCCAAGGGTAGGGCAGCGCTTTGTAGTCAAAGCGGCTCCTGCCCTTCCTGTTAAAACCACAAACCCCATAATGGAGAAAGGTGAATCCAAGGGCTCCTGGTGGCCCTGGGTGGTGGCTTCCTGGTGCTGCCATGACTCATCTTTACTGTGTGGCTGTCAGATCCTAGCTGATCGCTCTGCTGGTGCGGCGCCTGCTGTGCAAGCCTTAGGGCTGGAGTTGAACTACCTCCCCCAGAACCTACACAGTAAGAGTTGAGCTTGGTGGCACATGCTTGTGAGCCCCGATGCAGGGAGGAGACGGGTGGATCCCTGGGGTCTGCTGGGCCAAAGTAGCCCAGTTGGTGAGCCTCAGACCCAGTCCATTTCTCTACCAGCAAGGCAGACGGTGCTGAAGATGCCAGTCACCATCTTGGCCTCCACATCTGCACATGTGCCTCCACATCTGCATCCACAGGAACACACAAACACACAGGATCCTAATTCCACAGTCTCGGCATATCACCAGCCTCCAGAGTTTGTACAAACCTTTGTGTCTTTACCAGATGGAAATGTGGAAATGTGATAAGAATCACCTGAGGCGTTCTCTCTCCCCTTCATCTTCCAGATCTCTCTCTCTCTCTCTCTCTCTCTCTCTCTCTCTCTCTCTCTCTCTCTCTCTCTCTCTCTCCCTCTCTCTCTCTCTCTCATACTTTCATTTTAGACAGGATATTTGTATATAACTCAAGTGGATCCCAAATTGCTATGAGGTCCAGCGTGGTCTGGAGTCTGTCCATCCCTCTGCCTCAGACTTGAGTGCTGGGATTACAGACATGCACCCCACTCCCAGCTTTCTTGGTTGCTTCACATGGGAACCAGGGTTATACAGCAATACCTTATTCAACACCCTGCTCTACAGTGATGTGCAAACTATGCACGATCTTCACCAATGGAAGGGATTCATGATGATACAAACCACAAGCAGGTCCTCCTCCTCTTCCTCCTCCTCCCCTTAACCTTCCCCCATCCTTCCCTCTCCTCCCTCTCCTTTTCCATAGTCCCATCTTTCTCCTCTCTCCCTCCTCTTCTTGTTTTTATTCTTTTTTCCCTCAGTGGGATTCACACTGTAGGAAAACTGCCTCTTCCTTCTCTAGGCCGTTTGGAGTGTAACTCTGCTCTATTCCCCTGCTTTATGACCAGGGCCTAACAAATGAGGAATGAAGACATCCTCCCCTTAGTGAGAATGACAACCGACGTTTTGCACATTTGTGTGTGAGTTTACAGTTGCCTCAGTGTTGGTCTCCAGAACTCAGATCCTGAGATGGAGGTGGGGTTGGGGTAGTGGGGAAAGACTGAGAGGCACAAAAGACAGAGTGGGATGTGTCGCTGAGTCGGTCACCTGTGTGGGTGGCTGGGCTCAGTCTCCCCAAGCCTTTAAGGAACGATGTATATGCACAAGTTCCTGTCTTAGGACCATGACGTTTGCACCTGAGTGTTATCTGTGTTTCTGTCAAAGGCCTTGATGTTATGGAAGTGACCCGGCCAAGGATGACTGACTTAGGATGTAGCCACCAAGAAAGAACAGACAGGGGTAGCTGAGATGGGGACATTTCCTTTTGTCACAGCCACGAAATGTGTCTAAGCAGGTGACTTTGGAAGGTGTTCAGGTATTGAACTGCGTGCTCTTTCGTCCAGCCTTTCTCTCCTATATTACAAAGAGTCCTTCTTCCAGCTCTCTTCCCTGCCCGCTTTTGAGAATCCTAATTATTGTGTATTTCTACTGGTTATAGTCATCTTAAATGCTTAGGGACTATTGGTTTGGGCATCTGGGTTAATTGCTGGAATTGTCTTCTGTCATCTTGAATCAGTTTCTTCTCTGTGAAAAAATACTGTATGAATCACCATTTTGGATTACAGTTTAAAATGGCAAGTTACAGACAAAGCGTTTCCACTGTGATATAGAATGGAAAGAAATCATTGAAAAGGCTAAAAAGGCTAAAAAAGGCTCAGCATTTATTATCTTTTTTTAATATATCGATATCAAAACAAATAGCAATAACAAATGAATTATGTGTCTGCTCACCTCTGCCCTTCCTGTCTGTGTGGAGCCCATTGTCCCTCAGGTAAATATCTGGGTAAATTTAGATTATCAGCCTATATTTTATTTTAGATGAGATGTGGATGATAAATATTTCCTCAGTGCCTGCAATTGCCAGGCGCTAGAAGAAACATAAAGGAAATAAACTCTTTTTTGTCTTTAAATACTGAGAGCCATGTGGAGAAGAAAGACTGAAGTCAGGGGGCATTTTCCAGAGGTTTCCGTCTATGTTCCAATTCTGGTCACCCTTTAAGATGAGAAGCCACTTCAGGTGGATATGAAAGTGGAGGCTCAGAGGTTGACTTCTGAAGTCACATGACGGCGAACAAAAGGCTGTGTGTCTGAAACAGGACCTTGGCACTACAAGCAGTTCCAGCACTCTTAGCAGGACCGCAGACAGAGCAGGACCGCAGACAGAGCAGGACCGCAGACAGAGCAGACAGAGCAGGACCGCAGACAGAGCAGGACCGCAGACAGAGCAGGACCGCAGACAGAGCAGACAGAGCAGGACCGCAGACAGAGCAGGACCGCAGACAGAGCAGGACCGCAGACAGAGCAGGACCGCAGACAGAGCAGGGCCGCAGACAGAGCAGGACCGCAGACAGAGCAGGACCGCAGACGACAGAGCAGGACCGCAGATGACAGAGCAGGACAGTTGCCACAATGCAAAGAAAGTGCAAAGGGATTTGAAGGAAGTCACATGATCGCTTGGAAAAAAAAAAAGTGCCCCTATGTGATATATGGGTCTCAGTTCCTTGAAATAGACCCTGCCGAGTGCCAGCACTTCATCCTGCCACATTGTTCTCTAGGAGCAGAAATAGGTTTGCCTTCTCTACCTTGACCAGCCTTCTATCTCATTCCTTCTCATTCTCACCTTTTCCTCTCGGGGACTGCTTGCTTAGACCACCACACCACCCACCCATTTGGTCCTGTAGTATAATTTTGATCTTTGGTGCCTCTTGTGTGGATTAAAGTTCTAAAATATTATACTTGATTTCTTTTAATTTTTTTTTATTTTGCTAGCTTTAGATTCTGCTTACATCTTAATCTATTCTCTCTCCTTCCTCTCTCCCTCTCTCCCTCTTTCTCTCTCCCTCTATCTCTCTCTTCTCTCCTCATCCCCCAGACCCCGCCCCCCCATAGGAGCCCCTCAGACACTGTGCATGCTTGGTTAGACAGCTGCTGGTCACCCCCAAATGACAGTGGCACTGGGGGTGTCCTGGCTGGTCATCGTGACTCGCAGGCCTTACACCCGGGTAGGGCTGCTGATGGCTTCCCTCCTTGGCAGCTCATGCAGCGCCTGAGTATCTTATGAGTGCTACTTCCAGCTCAGTCTCTTCAAGTCCTGTGTCTGAAATGTTTGCTGTCTCACCTTCAAGTTCTGGGAGGCAACCAAGGACACCGGCAATAGCCTGTATTGTCGGGGGTCACTTAGACACCCCTGACCAACGACCCAAGGGAAAGTGTTCCATGCCCCGCACTGGAGGTTTTGTTAGTCCATGGCTCTTGCAGGGGGGCGTCGTCACCCAGTGCAGATATTCTCCCTCCTCAGATAAAGCATCTGCCCCTTCTCCATGTCCTCCTTCACAGGGCCTGTGTCCTCGTAGCCCCCTCAATAAAGCTTCTTCTCTTTTTCTCCACCTGCAGTCTCTTTCCACATTCCTGGCTTTTATAGTTACTTCACATCCAAAAATTCAGAACTCACTCAGTGTAATGCTTTCTAGTTCCATCCATTTGCCTGCAGATTTCATTTTTCTTTATAACTGAATAGAATTTCATTGTATAGCTTTTCACAGTCTAAGCTCCACTGTACGGAATAGAAACCACTGCTCAATACATCCAGATCCCAGGGCCTACTCTTTCCTGACCCTGCCCACTGTACTTCTAAGATGGGACATTGCCGTGTGTCCTAGTCTGTCTGAGCTGCTGCAGGCTCCTTGCTGTCACAGCAGGGGCAGTCTCTGAGTGGATCTGTGGGGACAGGGAAAGAGGTCTTCAATGTGCCTGAAGCACAAAGTGATTGTGGCCCAGAATGTGAATAATTGCACGGCTTTCTAGTCCGTCTGTGCTGCACAGAGAGCCCCTTCCTGACTTTGGGGCATCGTGCTTCCTCTTCGCTTTTAGAAGGTGGGATGCTGTGGTGCTCAGGGATGTGTATTTCAGCCAAAAATTCACATTCCATCGTCAGTAGAGGGGTGCATTATTATTATTATTATTATTATTATTATTATTATATAACATATATTATTATATATAATAAATATATATATTATATATATATAATATGTAATCATCTTAAATGTTATACTGAAAAAATTGAGAACTAAAAATAAGTTTTCAAAAAAGTCACTGGCCCTTATACTCTGTGAGACCAAAGGCAGAGAGGACAGAGCCAGGGTCACCCAGAGTGAAGATATTGAGGTCCTTCTGACCAAGTGGAGTCAGAAGTAGAGTGGTTATGAAGTGGTCATGAAAAAAAAGTGATTTCTTCTAAGCTAGAGTGTACCTGGCTTATGTTAGGGTTATATTAAAGGCTTCAAGCATATTATTCCACATGGCTTTGTTTGTCTCTAGCATGCTGGGAAACTGGCCAGGGTCACTCAGGGAGAATCATGGCACAAGATGGCTGCAACAGATAAAGCTAAATCCACACACCAAATTCAAACCATAACGATTGGAGAGCCCTAAATGGATTCGTGTTCTCTTGAGAGAGAGGAGAGAAATTCAACAGACAGAAAGGTGGGGTGTGATGTGACCATAGAGAAAGAGACTGGAGAGATGTAACCACAAGCCAAGGGATGTCAGCAGACATCAGACGCAGCAAGAGACAGAGGAAGGCTATAACTTTTGGGTACCTTGATTTCCACTCAGGGAGATTCAGCTTCCTAAGGCTGGCATCCACCATTATGTCCATAAGAATTCAGTGAGAGCCCTATCCAGTGTCTCCTTCGAACTTGAAGCAATGCTGTGCCAATGACATTCTTCTTATCTTTTTACAAAGTTATACTCAGAAGTGCTATCAGATTTCTTCCATATCAAGCTGCTTTTAAAAGTTTGAGTTTCTTAAACTACTTATTCAAGATACTCTGTAGACTAGTGAGCCTGTCAAAAGAAAGGAAGGAGGAAAAAAAGGAAACAAGAATCAAATGCCCAAATGCTCACTTTTTGTCACATAATTAAAATATTCAGTAGTCTTCTGGAAATCATCGAACTTTTGCTTTGGGTAATACTTTTCAGTTGAGAGATATTGATGACTATGAGGGGCTGTGCTAAGGATGATAGAAGGCAGTTCCCATGAGCCTGAAATAGGCTGGAAGCTGGCTGCCTGAGCACAGCGTTATATTAATTTGAGATGCCAGACTTGAGGGCAATGCGCTCCTACGCACTCAGACCCATTGCTCATGAATACTGTCAGTGAACCCATTCCAAATTTGCATTTAAGCAATTAAGATTTAAAAACATATTCCAAGTTCAGCCATCACTCACATTTTTGAAATTCAAATTAGAATTAACCACGAATGGATTAGTCAATTAGAAGTGTCTGGGTACCTGTCAGGGTTTTGGCCATGTGTGCACTGAGATAACCTAAAATACCTACATTTTAGTTCATAATTCCGTTTTCAAGTGGCAAGGAGCCCGCAGCTAAGGTGCAAAGGAGCAGAACAATGGCTTTAACTTTTGAGCTCCTGTTTTGAAGATTATTTCCTTAAGAGAAATTATTCCCTTATGTATTTATGCATCCCTTTCCTCCTCCCTCCCTCCCTTCCCCCACCTTTCTATCTGTGGTGCTCACACTGGGTACATGCTAGGTGAGTCCCACCCCATTGAGCACGATACCCCCAGCCCTGGAGAAATAATTTTTAATGGTGATTAGGCTTACTTTAGGACACTATAATTATTGTTGGTGGAGGGTAGGAATTATGTCTGCAACAATGCAAACAGGCTAAAACCAGGAGGAGGAACCACTTGATTTTTCAGATTGTGTTCAGTGATTAAAAACACGGAGTGAAAGTATTGGAGCAGATGGCTAAAGTTGCAAAGAGTGTAACCTGGGGCTTTTCCACTTGAGCATTTGAGAGCACTTCTATTTTGTGGGTTGATCAGAGTGCTGACTGGAAGAGAGGTACTCATCTTAACAGATCTAAGACACACACACACACACACACACACACACACACACACACACACACACACAGTACCATTTAGCTATAAAGAAAAATAAAATCAAGACCGAACATGGTGCAACACACCTATAATCTCAGTGTTTAGCATACCAAAACAGGAGGGTCATGAGTTCAAGATTAGCCTGGGCTGCATATTAATTTTCCGACAAACTTCGGACTGAAACACTGCTTTAAAAACCCAAGCAAACAACAACTCCCCAAACACAAGCAGACAGACAAAAGGAATCATAACATTTGTAGGGAAGTGGATGGAAGAAAGATGCCATGCTGGGCAAAATAAGCCAGACTCCGAAAGACACTTGTCATACGTCTTTTCCTTATTTGGGATAAAAAGATGGCTTGAAAGTAGAATTATTAGCGGAGCGGAAAGTGACGGGGTGGAGAAGGAAATGGAAGGTTTGCTGGTGACTTTTCCTCTGCATCCACCCTGCCCCTCCTTCTGTTTGCTCCACTCAGTCCTAGGATGCTTGCTTTACATGAAATGTCAATAACATCATATGCCTCCTTGCCTCACAGACCCATGACAGGTGACTTAGTTAGCTTTTCCACTGCTATGAAGAGACCCCATGACCATGACAATTCTTATAAAGGAAAACATTCAATTGGTGCCAGCTTATAGTTCAGAGGTTTAGTCCATTATCATCATGGTGGGTGGCATACAGACAGACATGGTGCTGGAGAAGGTGCTTGAGAGTTCTACATCTTGACTTGAAGGCAACAGGAAGTGAATTGTGTTTACAATGAACATAGCTTGAGCATAGGAGACCTCAAAGCCCACACACACAGTGACACACTTCCGCCAACAAGGCCACACCTACCCCAAAAAAGCCACACCTCCTAATAGTGCCACTCCCAATGAGCTTATGGGGGCCAATTACATCCAAGCTACCACATTCTACTCTTTGCATCCCCATAGGCTTTTAGCCAAATCATAATGCAAAAATGCATTCAGTCCAACTTCAAAAGTTCCCATAGTCTATAACGGTCTTAAACTTAAAAGTCTAAAGCTCAAAGTCTCTTTTGAGATTCATATAATTTCTTAACTGTAATCCCCTATAAAATCAAAATAAAAAAGCAGACTACATATTTCCAATATATAATGACACAGGATATACATCACCATTCCAAAATGGAGGAAAGGGAATAGTGAGAAAATACTGGATCAAAGCAAGATGGAAAACCAGCTGGGCAAACTCCAAACTCTGCATCTCCATGGCTGATGTCAAAATGTTCTTCAGGTCTCCAACTCCTTTCACCTTTGTTGACCACAACACACTTCTTTTTCTTGGTCTGATTCTACTCCCTATTAGCAGCTTTCCTCAGCAGGTATCCCAGAGCTCTGGCAACTCGAATATTTTGGGGTTTGCAAGTCAATCCAGGCTTCACCTTTACAGCTTCATGCAATGGCCTCTCTAGGCCTCCATTCTGGAACTCTTCTGACACATGTCTGGCCTCAGTGATTTTCCTTAGTTGCAGAGGAAGATCTCATAACCCCTTTCTTCTATGCTTGATTCTAAAGCCAGAACCACATGGCTGAAGCTGTCAAATTCTGCTGCTTGCTGGGGCTGGACCATGACCCCTTTGTTTAATTACATCTTCATCAGCTTTCTGTTTTCAATATTTTCCTTCACTGCCTAAACTTGGATGTCCTGGAACTTGCTCTGTACACTAGGCTGGCTTTGAACTCGGAGATCTTTCAATTACATTTTCACCAGCTTTCTGTTTTCGATATTTTCCTTTACTGCCTAAGCTTGGCTGTCCTGGAACTTGCTCTGCAGACCAGGCTGGCCTCAAACACAGAGATCTGCCAGACTCTGCCTTCCAAGTGCTAGGGTTGAAGGTATGCCCCACCACACCTGGCTCTAAGCTTTCCTTTAAATTCTTTTCACATGTTGGAAACTTAGCTGGGTGGGATCTTGCCCTGAGATCATCACTGCCTTTATTCCATTTCTTAATCTGCTTATCTCCTTGAATACAGGATTTAGCTCCATTCCACTTCCTGGTGCTCCTTTTCTCCTCAAATATTTTTCCTTGCTCAGCTTGCTCCTTCTCATTATCAATCTTCATTAGAGTCAACACTAATAACCACATGACAGAGCCTATACTAGGCTGTTTTGAGATTTCCTCTGCCAATGGAATTAATCCAAATCTCTTTACTTTAGCATCAGGCAGACTTTTTGGACAAGAGCAAAAAGCAGCCACAGTGTTCACAAAAATTTCACAAGAATGATCTCTAGGCAACATACTAGCATTCTCCTCCTGAAACCTCTTGATCCAGGCCCCCACAGTTCAAATCACACTCAGCACCAATGTCTTCCATGTTCCTACTAGGCTGGCCCATTAATCCCCACTTAAAGCATTCAACTGCTTTTCTAATCCACAGTCCCTAAGTCCATATTCCTCTAAACAAAAATATGGTCCAGCCTATCACAGCAATACCCCAGTCCCTGGTACCAACTTCTAACTTAGTTAGCAGTTCTACTGCTGTGAAGAGATACCATGACAACTCTTATAAATGAAAAAAATTAATTGGGGCTGGCTTATAGCTCAGAGGTTTAGTCCATTATCATCATGGTGGTTGGCATGTAGACCGACATGGTGTTGGAGAAGGAGCTGAGAGTTCTACATCTTGATCCACAGGCAGCAAAAGCAATCTGTGGACCATACTAAATTTAGCTTGAGGATAGGAGACCTCAAAGTCTACCTCCACAGTGACACACTTCTTTCTTTTTTTTTTTGGTTTTTCGAGGCAGGGTTTCTCTGTGTAGCTTTGGAGCTTGCCCTGGAACTCCCTCTGTAGACCAGGCTGGGCTGGAACTCACAGAGATCCACCTGCCTCTGCCTCCCGAGTGCTGGGATTACAGGCGTGCGCCACCACTGCCCGGCCGCCATTTTCTTTCAAACCACAACATGCTATATGAAAACAACATTTTGTTCTGTTACTGTGTATTAGTGATTAAAAACAATTTAAGAAGATTATCGTTTCCAATGGGGGAAGGGGGAGGAAACCTCCCACAAAAATGTGCAAAAGAGCTAACACTGATAAGCCGGCTCAGTGTGAGCAGGAACAGCTAAGGAGATGAGATTGTTGGGCCCCAGGTGTTCAAGGCCAGCCAGGGTAGGGCAGGGGACCCACCTCCCTTTTTAAAAAAGGCATTTGCTGAAACTCTGCCCCCTAACATCATGGCATCAGGGACTGGGGACCTTAGGGGGCGATTGGGGTTTAATGACAACGAGGGTGGAGATCCCATGGGATCAGCGGCCGTGTAAGAAGAGAAAGAGAAGGGCTGGGGACATGGCTCAGCTGGTGGAGGGCTTGCCTGGACCCTGCAAAGCCTTGTGTTGAGTCCCAAGCATTGCATTAAAAAGCAGACAGCCAGCACCACGCTGGGAGAGAGGTGGGGCAGGAGGGTCTGAGGTTCAAGGTCATCTGTGGCTAGATGAGTTCAAGATAAGCTTTTCCTATCAAAACTGCAGCAACAGACGAAACAGGGAGGGGGGAGCGCAGAGCTTTCTTTTTGTGCTCTGGGAAGAAAGGCCATCTCAACTCCAATTACAAAGGCAGGCGACCATCCACAGGCAGGGAGGTGGGCCTGGCCAGGCACAAAATTTGCTAGCGCCTTGATCTCGAACTTCCGAGCCTCCAGAGCTGTGAGAAAGAAATGCCTATTGTTTAACCCACCTGCTATGTGGCATTCTATTACAACAGCCTAAGCAGCGGAGACACCATGTGAGAAGTTTATAAAGTGGGGGGTGGGGGTCAGGTTGTGGGGTGTGGGTGGGGGTAGGTGTGGGTTGGGTGGGGGCTGGCATGGGATGACTCAGGAGACCACACTGGGCTCAAGCCATCACTAAGACCATGGGTCTCAGCTAAGACACTTCCATACAATACAGGCATGTGATGCTATTGACATTTCATATGAAGTGAGCATCCTAGGGTCATAGGTGAGGCCAACAGAAGGGGGGCCAGGGCAGATGTAGAAGAGCAAATGACAATTATATGAAGACAGCGCAGAAGCCTGAGAAATAAAAGAACCAACAATTTTCCAACTTTCTTAAGTATTTACTGATTTATCCCTTAATGTACCTTTTAAAATATTGTTTATTATTATTTTAAGTATGATTCTATGTGTATGTTTTGCCTGAGTGTATTTAAGCACATTGTGTATGCATAAGCCACAAGAGGGCATCTGATCCCCTAGAACAGGAGTCACAGACAGTTGTGAGCTACCATGTGGGTGGTGGAAACTGAATCCGAGGACTTTGCAAGAACACTCAGTGCTTTTAGCCACTGAGCCATCTTTTCTACCCCTGGAGTACAATTTTTAGTTAATGCTTACTGCTTTTGCACCCTAAAAGTTAGCTCAAACACTGTGAGTTGGAGATTGCTATTAAACTCATTTAAAAGATAGAAATCTGAACACCATATAATGTACTATTACTACTATACTATTAATTTTAAAATTTGGGAAATAAGCCCTTCTTAAACAGTAGGAAGCTTATATATTATTTATTTTCTCTCAACTCAATACCATGTTCCTGAGAGTTTCATCTTAATTTATTGTATTATCACGTTTTTTATTGGTTGACCTAGTATGTGTCTCTGCAACCAGAGCATGTATGTATAAATTACCCAAAATATGGAAATCTAACACAACTTGAGTTGTCATCACACTTATTATTAGTATATAGTGGATCAAAATGACACAAATATAATAGAGTTTTTATAAATATTAGTAAATAAAACAATATTGATTTGCTATGTAAATAGTGTGTTTTGTCAAGTAGTTCTTGTCTCTATGGATGAATGTGATGAACGTGACTTTTCTGAATTACTGATAGAGTAAGAAAGCGTTCAGCAACAATTCTATTTTCCATTTTATAGATAAAAGAGATGAAAACTACACTCGTAAAAATATAACAGGTAAAAATAAAAAGGTTTGTTGTACTGATTCTTTGAGCCTCTGAGCCATGTGAAAAGCCCAAATCATATTTTATCACAAAATATTTTGATAATCTACCACCTGGTAATTCTGCTAGGTCTTCCTGCAATGTTTTAAGAATGGAGGATTGGGAAAGGTTGAAACAACCCTTCAGGTCCTAATATTTTCAGAGAAGAAAGGAAACTCAATCCCACATGTTTGACTCTGTAGACAGTCGGTTCTTGCTGTTCATGTACATGAGTACTCTGTAAGGCCACAGCACACACTGAATTAGGATATACATGATTAGGTTCCCAGGGGCTTTGGTCAACACATTTGAATGAGCTGATCAATGCATGCTTGTTTTATGTGTGTTTCTGTTTAAATACACTTACTTGTATATTTGCTGTATTAACTTTGAACTCACTGCCAGCAGTGCTATCACACATGCTTTAGCAAAGCTTACCCAATACCATATTTCCCCCTAAGCACATCATAGCGTTCTTACATTTAGGAACACGTTAGAGTACATTTGTGCTATGATTCTGAGCCATTGGAGACAGTGAAATTGCTCCCCCCTCCCCCAAGGCTATAAATGTAAGGAAAATAGCTCTAACTTTGCCACAAGCAGGGAATTAGTCACTGTCATTATATAAGAGCTGAAACAAGAGGCCAGAGCTCTGTTTGTCTTGTTTGCATTTAGCTGGGACCATGTGTGATGAGCAACTGAAAAATTTCACCAGTTTGTGTCCTGGTTAGTTTTTACTGACCTACTTGCCTAGGGATAATGCCACCCACAGTGGACTGGGCCCTCCCATATCAACCTTTGATCAAACCAATCTCTCCCAGACATTGTCACAGATCAATCCGATGGGGGCAGTTCTTCTTGAGCTCCTATCTTCTCAGTTGACTTTTGGTTGTGTCAAGTTGACAGTCACTAAGACACAGTTTGTGTAGATTTTTAGCACTTGTGCACAACTCTGGGATAGTGGTCTAAATGACTGAGGGCTTGTCTTTCTCTTGGAAAGCAGATAAAGGGAGATATAGCAAGGAGGGTTAGCAACAGTAACCCTTCATGCTGTTCGTCAAGGGTACAGAGGAAGATCTAAATCCACGATAGGAATCTTTCAAAGCATCACTACTCTTACAGTTCTGAAATTCTGCACCTCATACCCAGAAGTCCTGGATCTAATTTCAAAACCCATTGCTTTGCCTGCAAGCAGAGTGAAGACAGAGAAAAGTAGGGCAGACTAAACACAGCTTTGCAAAGAATCCACAGGGTTGTGACAGTTGAAACGGGCATGGGAGGTGAGGGAGAGGCAAATGTTGAGGTTGAATCTCACGATTCTGGCTTAAACAAATTGAAGTATGGTTTGCTGAGACAATGATAATTGGAGGAAAACCTGGCCCCAGGGAAACTCTTCATGGCCTGTCTCTTGTTTATTTATCTTGTCTTGCTAAGATATACTCTGTTGACTCGTGTTTTACTAAAATGTGACTCAGTTTTCTGGCTAGCTCTATTAAATAGATATGATTGTTGACATACAATATTTTAAAAATAATTTTCCCTTTGAAAATGATGTTCCCCCACCTCCAACTCCTAGACCCTGTTACCAAATAGCTTCCCAAAGATTCAAAACTCACAATCAAATGTGACATTGGAATGATCATATCCTCAGTCATATGAGTATTAAAAATTGGAAGCTATTTCCCCCCATTAGTCGTCTTTTTTTTTTGGTTTTTTTTTTTTTTTTTTTGGTTTTTTCGAGACAGGGTTTCTCTGTGTAGCTTTGTGCCTTTCCTGGAACTCACTTGGTAGCCCAGGCTGAGCCAAACACATCCCTATGTGGTTTCTCTGTCGTTGTCCTACTAATAAATATGAAGGGACCTGTGTGTTTTGAGGGCCTACATCCATGCCTGGACATAGTAAGTCCTCAATAAATAGTTGGGTGAGTGAAATATAGAACAATCAGTAAAATTGTGTAAGACATGTAAATGAGTATTCCCATGTATATGTAATCTTTTTTATCCTGGAATTCCTATGCCTCTTGGATCCACTCCATTGCGTGTACATTGCCTTTTATTAATCTCTTGAGGCTGTTTTGTTTGAGATAGGGTCTCACTGATGTCACCCCAGGCTGGTGCTCACATTTGTGATCCTCTCTCCTTAGCCTCGTACGATTTAACACCAGGCTTGGCAAATAACAGGGTTTTAAAACACTGAATCATGTCACAGGCTGTGAAAATCAAAAATGGAAGTTCCCCTTTCAAACTCTCAGATTCTACTATTCACAGCCATGGGTATCTCCCCCAACTGGGCTCTGCTATGGGCTGCCAGAGGTCTAATCTGAAATGAGAGGGGTCCACTGCCCCCCCCCCCACGCTTGGGCACTTCCGGTACCCACTCGGTCCCACGTTTGCCCCAGCTCCCGCCCCTAGCAACCACTGCGTGAGTGGCCTGCAGGCCTGCGGCTCTTTAGGTCTTGGCTCCCTGAGGCACGAGGCACTTGACCGTTAGCGAGATGGGGCTGGAGCTGTAGGCGCTGACCCCTGGCCCTGGGTGCTCCTGGGGTGTGCAGTGCTGAGGCAGGAGGAGAAAGAGGAAGAAGAGGAGGAGGAGGAGGAGGCCTTCACTGCCACAGCCCACGAGGTAAACGGGCATCTGACCTGGGCCTCTTTGTGCCCGGGCTCCTTGGGAATTATCCTCACAGGCGTCCCGTCGTCTTCTTCAGAGCAGGAGTTTCCTAGTTGCTTCTGATCAACTGGGCGGTAGTGAACCATCCCCGGACTGAGATTTTAAAGTTTGTTTTTCCCAGTCATACATAAATGATGCCTGTGCTCTCAGAGAAGCCTTACCGCGGTCTGACATCATCATGCACCCGCTGGTTTGTGCTAGCTCGCGTCTCTGATACTGTGGTACAACATCTCCCAAAAGTAACCTGGGGAAGGAAAGGGTTTTTTTGGCTTACATATATATCATGGCGAGACACCAAGGCAGGAGCCTGCAGGCGGGAACTGAAGCGGAGACCATGGAGGAGCCCTGGCTTGTCCCTCAAGACTTGTTCCTCTTCCTCTCTTCTGCAGCCCAGGCCCTCCTGCCTAGGGATGGCTCTGCTCACAGTGGTCCCCAGCCTTTTAGGGATGTCCTGCAGCAGTTGGCAGTCAAGAAAATGCCCCCACATAGATCCCCAGGACAGTCCAATGGGAGAAGTTCCTCTTCTGAGATTCCCCCTCCCCCGGGTGTCGAGTTCACAACGGGAGTTAACTGTGACAGGGTTTATGTGCACAGATATCACATGGTTTCTGTACTATTTACCTCAGACACTATAAATTCTGGCTCAGTACCCTGGGACACAGTAGTTGTGTGGTGATAAAGGCAACAAATGAAATAATCCTCTGCGCATGCCCAGCAAAGACAGCCATTGTAGACAGGCTGCTCAGTGTTTGGCCTGTGGAAAACTCAAGCTTTGCTTTTGGGAACGTTCTGGAATTTTTTTGCCTAGTTCTCAAGGGCTAGAACTGCAGGTTTGTAGCATAGCACAGCTACACCCCCACCCCACCCCACCCCAGTCTTCCTCCTCCCCCTCTTCCTCCTCCTCTTCTCTTCCTATATAGACTCTTTTCACAGGCTAGATAAACACCCTTACTACTGAGCTATATCTACAGCCCTCAATTTCTTGATTTTCCAGATAATATTTCCAGATAATGCAAAGATCTTTAAAACACCTTAGTCTGGATCATTTCCTTCCTGACCTCTATGATGTTATTATTTTGTACGTTAATTACATATTTCTCCCTCCTCCTCCCGCCCCTTCTCTCCCCTCCCCGGTTCTTATTACATCACCAAGGTTGGGCTTTAATTCCCAGTCTTCCCGCCTCACCCTCGTGGGTGCTAGAATTACAAGTACGCACCATTGTGCCCAACTACATCTCACTTGTGTGTGTATGTTATCCTGTTTGTGGAGCAGGGTGGAGGGGTGGGGGCAGTACACGTGTGTGTACATCCATGTGGAGGTCAGGGGACTAACTGCTTGTTCCCCATTCTAGCTCTTGTTTAAGACAAGTCTTCTCATTGGCTCGGAAGCTTACCAAGAAGGCAGGGCACACTGTCCAATGAGCTCCAGGGACCCACCTGCTTAGTTCAGTTTTACTTCATGCATTACTTCAATTTGTTACATGCCAACCTTTATTTCGTGATCTATGCATCTGAGATTGCATCAATTAACTCCTCACTAGAAAATTGTATATAATTTATGCGTTTACATTTTATCTGATGCTCCCTCCTTCCAAGTTTCCATTGTTCATATTATCATTTTGGTTCTGTGGGTGGATTCCATAATACCTTACATAGGGACAATTTTGTGTGTAGTCTGGGAATTGAAGCCAGGACCTTGAGCATCCTACTCTACTATTAAACAGTATACCTAGCCTCTTAATGTATTTAAACTTATTGTTCTATTTATGAGCCTTTGATGGTGTTTATTGGCCTTTACATATGAAAGATAATATTATGTGTCACTTATCCGTCTCCCATTCCCTCTACCTCCCTTTCTCCCTTTCTTGATTATTTTATTAGTGTTTATACTATACTTTCTATACTAGTATTTAGATTTTTGCTATTGAAATAAAGGCATAGAAATAAGGTTCAGCTCTACAGTCTAAGGCTCAGAGTTGTTTGACTCAGTTCTATATTTAATATACCTAATAATCTATTACTTTCTTCATTCCCAAGTTTTCCCCCTTCTGATCTGCATTGATGGGAATTATTATCATTCATATATGTATATATATATATATATATATATATATATATATATATATATCATATTACATATATTTTACAAGAAAGGCTTGTGGGTGATATCTTTCCTGAGTTTTACTTGATTGAAAATGTTACAATATTGCTTAAATGAAAATTTGGTTTTGTATAAAATTCTTAAGTTGTTTTTCCCTGAAGAAATGTTCTGACATTTAAATGTTGCCATGGAGATGCACGAGGTTTCCTTGATAAGTTTCATACTTGTCTGATCAAAAGCTGGGGGAAAATACCACTTTTACACTTTAATTAATACCAAGATTAAGCAACATGTTTCTTTTGCTTATTAAATATTTAGTGATTTTGATGAGAGCGTAAAGAGATGTCACTCCAAAGTCACAGCAGTTGGAGTAGCACACTGCTCTTCTGAAGGGGCTGGCAAACGGCTGCCCACAGGCAGGCTCTGGCCTGCACCTGCGTTGATGTGGCTCTCTGCAAAGTGACAGTGAATATTCTGAAGCCCATTTGGTGACTCGTGTCACTAATTTTTAATGCCAGTTAAGTGAAATGCTATCTGCCTTATAGTAGCAGGAGTATATAAAAATATGTAAAACAGAAGAAGAAGCGGGGGCCGGGGTGGCTCATGTCATTAACCGCAGCATGCAGGAAGCAGGGGCAAGTGGGTTTCTGTGACTTCAAGGCCAGCCAGGACTACATAGTGAGACCTTGGCTCAAAAAAAAAAAAAAAAAGTCTGTGCTCAATTAGTAGAATTTGTTACATTTTTATCAATAAGACATTTACAGAAACTTCTTTTTTCTTATACTTAAATATATATTTAAATAATATGCCCAATTTTGTCTCTTTGTCCACAAAGCTAAAAATACTTACTTTGGTCTGTTTCTGGAAAACTTACCAATTCCTGCTCTGTCACAGGTGCAGAAAGACCTTGGTTGGAGGATGGTTCTAACCCAGCCCCCGCCTCACCCCGCCCCTGGCTCACCCAGCCCCCGCCTCTCGGGGTCTATTTCTTTATCTATTTTGAGATCCCTCAGGTCAGTCTCTTTATCTTATTTTAAGATGTGGCCCTGACATCAAATCCTTCAGTTCTCAGCTGTGGAGGATGGCCCTTCTGTGGTGAATTTTGGTACTTTTTAGGTCTCAACTCAACGTTTTGTATACCCATGTCTAGTCATGGCATAGACTGTCCTGTATTGACACTGTAGATGTCAACTTCATACTCATTAACATTAGCATTTCTAGCATTTCTGTCTCAGTGAGGACTATTCTTGTCTTACTTGATTTACCTGAAGGACAGCTTGTTAGCTAAGACCCTTTCTATCTTACATTGGTTTCTAGGCTTAAATTCTTGACTTTAGTTACAGAATACTTCCCTACATTATCACCTTCTGGGTCTTGCTAGACTTTCCTTAGTAATCAAAAAGACGTACCCTGTTTCCTCTCTCTGCTCCTCCTTTTCACCGAGTGTGTGTGTGTGTGTGTGTGTGTGTGTGTGTGTGTTCTACAAGCTAAGCACATATTCTTCTACTGAGTTACTTGCACATTCAGCACAAGATTCCCTTTTCCATATTTCACCCCCTCCCTTTTGTTCTTTTACTATCTGCAGCCGAATGGTAGTATCTGGAAGTGACCTTTTGGTCTTTAGTAAATTCTGAAGTTATTTCAGTAGCTCGAGTCACTGCTGTGTTGACCTTCATCAGGTCTTTTTGGTCCTAAGACGTACAATTGTCAGCAGGGATGTAATGAAAACCAAAGTCGGGATGTAAATAAACCCACCAGCATGAGTAAGGAGAAGTGGTCTTGGAGAGGGATTTGGGGGACCTGGAGATTTATCACAAGAGGTAACTAGCTTAGTGCACATCTGGACGCGATGCTGTGTTCAAGAAATGCTTGCAGTTTGGAATATTATGCTAAGCCTTCGGAGAAGTTGACAACTCTGTCTGCAGGTTTGGATATCAATACGAATAGTTCTCAACTTGTCTTATATTAAAAATCCAACGTGGTTTTGTTTTTCAGAGTCAGTTATTTCAGAGTTTCACTTAGAAAACTAGATGGAGACATATATACCCATTGACCTGACAGTTCGAAAACCAGATGCAGATAAGAAGGAACACAAGCCACGACAAAGGTAAAAATGAGCTATAGTAAAAAGAGGTTTGGTTGCTTGTTTTTCTAGAGGAAAATTTCAATACTGTAGAGCTCCTGGGAAGCCATGGTGGGGCTGTAGCTCAGTTGATAGAGTGCTTGCTTATCTACCCTGTGTGAAACCCAGGCTCAATGCCCAGCATTACCTGGCTGTGGTAGCACTTGACCAATACGCTGGAGGTAAAGGCAAAAGGGTCAGAACTTCCAGATTATTTTTGGTTGCATATTGAGTTTAAGTCCAGTCTAGGCTGCATGAGACTTCACCTCAACAAACAAACAACCTTAAAATGTCATGAGTGGAGGGGGACAGTGGGGGGAAGTGAGAACAAGTTATAGTGACACATATGTATGAAAAACACCGTGATGAAATCTATTAGCTTGTCCTCTCACCTAAAAGTTAATTTCAAACTGTCATGTAAAGATTTATTGAGGGTTCTGGATTTCAGAAAACCTTGGAGTGACCCAGGTAATACCTTCTTGGGTTGATCTTACCCCGATCTCACCTTATGTCTTCTCGGGTAGCCCCAGTCCACTGCTGAATAATTACATTATTAAAGATAATCAGTGCATGACCATGAGGAAGGTTTCATAATATGAGGGAAATTAAAAAAAAATCAAAGAAGCATGGAAGAAACAGACTATGTGGATGTAGAAGTTCAGCAACAATCTCAAAGCTCTCATAAGACAACCAGAGAAATGAGAAATAGTCAACTTTTACAAGTTAAAAATACCTAACATTTGTAGAAAAAGAAATAGCTCTTGGAAATTAAAAATATAGTGTCAAGTCAGGCATGGTGGAGGCGCACCTTTAATCCCAGCACTCAGGAGTCTGAGGCAGAAGGATCTAAATAAATAAATAAATAAATAAATAAATAAATAAATAAATAAATAAATACCATAATATCAGAAATAGAGTTGAGTTAGGAAGTAGGAGAGGAAGGAAATACATAGTTAACAAAATAAAATGGTCTCAATAAATCTAAAGTATGTTTCTAATAACAATAAACAAAAAAGTTCTAAGTAAAAGGCAAAAGATATGTACAATTTGAAGGGAAACTAGTTAAAAGTAGTTTAAAATAATTTTGAAAATGTCAAATTAGATATAGCTAAAATGCATGTTACGGAAACATCCTGGAAAGTATAAGAACATACCAACAGATGAAAAAGAAAAGGATGAGAAAACATGTAAAGACATTATTGTAGTATCAAAAGAAAATATTATCTGCTAGACAAGAAGTCTCTAAAGTAAAAGTGAAGATGAATAAACTATAACTTTATGATTTAAACATTGACTTCAAAGCCAGGCACAGTGGCGTGTGCTTATCATCCCAGAGCTTGGGAGGCAGAGGCAGGAGGATTGTCCCGAAACAGAGGCCAGCCTGATCTGCATAGTGAGACTCTGTCTCAACACACACACACACACACACACACACACACCAATTATGTGGGCAACAGCTGTTGCAAACGCAAATAGGTCTATTTGAAGCAAAAACTGACAAAATAAAGGAAAAATTGGCAAATTTACCATTTTATTAAGTTATTCTCTTTAGCTGACAGACCAGGCATCAAAGCTAATGATAATATAGAAGACAGAAACAACCAAGTTAGCATCCTTATTTTAAAGTAGACAGCGACACAGGATTAGTTGTTGCCCACCCCCCACCCCCCATAACTGCAGGATACAAATGCTCTACCACATTATGTGGAACAATTACAAAGTGAGCATAGAAAGTCATGATCATTTTAACAAAGTTTCAAAAGTTTAATACATGTGATACACTAATTATGTCAGTAACAAATTGTAGCTAGAGTTTTCCTGCCTTGCCCACAGTCAGGACAAATCTCTGTCACCCGCCAGTCCCACAGCCGCTCAGACCCAACCAAGTAAACACAGAGACTTATATTGCTTACAAACTGTATGGCTTCTTGCTAACTGTTCTTTTATCTTAAATTAACCATTTCCATAAATTTATACCTTGCCACGTGGCTGGTGGCTTACTGGCGTCTTTACATGCTGCTGGTCATGGCGGCGGCTGCAGCGTCTCTCCCTGCCTTCCTGTTCTTTTATTTCTCCTCTCTGTTAGTCCCGCCTATACTTCCTGCCTAGCCACGACCAATCAGGTTTTATTTATTGACCAATCAGAGCAACTTGACATACAGACCATCCCCCAGTACAGCCAAGTGCAGACCATCTCAAACACCTGCACTCAGGCCCATGGTCCTAATCATCCTCTATGCAAACCTGCTGGGTAACGCCACAAGGAACCCAAGAAGGGCTCCCACAGGACATACATTAACATCCCACAGCACTTCCCCTTTTCTTTTTTTTAAAAAGGAAGGTTTTAACTTTTACACATCTCCAAAGCCAGCTTGGTATATTTGGGAATTTGGGCGTAGCTTCTCTTACTATTCCTGCTGGAGGGGAGCGCTGTATCTTATGGGGACACAAAGAATATTTAAGGATCATGGAGTAGTCCGTGAGGCTGTATCGTCTGAGCCAGTTGCCTTGAAACAATTCTGGATGTTGAATCATCTGGGCCATGGTGTCATCAGAGACCTTTCAGGTGGTCTTGGCTGGTCAAACCTGATGTATCTTAATCTGGAACAAATCCATAGCCTCTGGCTTTCTGTAGAAACAAAAGCAGAGTCTCCTTTCCAAAGCAAAACATCCTTAGACATAAATTTCAAAATTGAAATACCTTTAAAATATACACATTGATTTAACTGAGCAGTCTTTACAATCAAATGTCTTTCTGCAGTTAAAAATCCCAAAGACAATATAATCCAGACTCTCTGTGTGATATCCATCTTTACATGGCTTATTTTTTATATTACTTTTACTTTCTCTTTAAAGACTTTATTATTTTAAAACTTTCTATTTCTTTATATAACTGTCTATGTTCCTTTTCCTCTCTCTTCCAAGCCTATGTACATTTTTACACACATTGTAAAGCATTTAAAGTCTTGTTCCATCTGAATCTGTCTTATTGTGAATCTATTGCTTTAAACTGCAGCATTTGTAAGATGGAAACAGCGCTATGGCTGCTGGCTCCGCCCACCTCAGCTTCCCAACATGGCGGTGGTACGTTTACCGCCAGCTCTGGGAGCTATCATGAGTCTATGCTTTTATCCAAGCAGCGTGTAGCCCAGAAACCTTTTTTGTTTTGTAACTAGCAAAGGCTAAATCCACCACGCAGCTTAATGTGCCACTTGCAGAGGCCTCATTTCCGCCTTACTGCAGGTTAAGCGCACACGCCAGGAACCCGCCAGTAACTCAAACCGGCAGCTGCCGCTCATTTGAGAGAGATAATTAGGAACTGTTTTTAGCTCCGTTTTAGAATCTTTTTTCTCAGGTTTTAGGTGGAAACTCTTGCCCCACGTTGGGTGCCAACAAATTAACTAGGAAAAACCCCAAACAATTAGAAATTATCCATTAAAAAAAAGCACTCTCCTGAAAATAAAATCCAAAAGCCATCTTGTGAGGATGGAGTGGAGGTGTTAACTAATGGCCCTCTGACAGTTACATGTTCATAAGAAGGTGGGTAGATGGGATCAGAGCCTGCCCCTCATATCCTATTCTTCTTTCATGAATTAAGACATGAATAATGCTAATATACTAAGGCATGAATTAAAAGATTGTGAAAAGCAAAACTTTAACATGTTTTTCTAATGCTTTTAGAGTTTTGTAATCACCTTGAGTAAGGATGGATTTCCTAAAAATGCAAAACAAACCATAATGGCCAAGATAGGTCAGTTCCATCGAAGCTAAGACTTTGTTTATTACAGTATCTTAAAAAATGTGGAAGTCAAAGTCTACTATAAAAAGTGACCAAGGATTACTGTCCAAAGTTCATAAATAATAGACAAAAGATTACAGGTAGATGTTTCAATGAAGAGGCAACTTTTAAAGACGTTTATAACAAAATGGGGACTTAGAAAGTGCTCAGAAGGGAAGGCTATAAATATAAAAACACCTAATAACATGCCACCAATCCGTTCACAGGAGCTGTGCCTGTGTGCTCTTGACCTCTGCTTTCTTTCTCGTGTTATTAATTGTTTAATGCGGCAGTAGGCCTGTTTCTCCCGACCTGAGAAATATGTTCAAGGCTTTACAGGACCCCAGATTTCCTGTGTCTTCTAAGTTTGTCTACTGTATAAGTCAGTTGTACTCACTGAGTTTTGGATTCTATTATGAAGTCTTTGCCAACTTTTATAGTCAATATGGATGGGCTGTTTGTTGTACTTTCCCTGGAGGAAGGCAATGAAGGAGGGGTACGGCATTTCAGATCATTGTCTCTGCCACTAGCCTAATGGGTGACATTCCTTCAGCTTCAAAAATTAAGTCAAGTTTTAAACTTTCAGTAATAATGTATAATATTATTTTATGCTAAAACCTGTTAGACCCATTTAGCATTAATTATTTTATGTAAATGTTTAGTTTTGCTTTTCAAATATCTAACAGAACACTGCTGGAAAGGATAGATTGATGTCGTTATAAAGCACAGAGCAAACGCTAATCTTGAATTACAGTGTCGGCCATGTCGTGTGTTAAACCAAAGACTCTGTTAGTTAGAGCTGTGGGTTTGAGACCGTGTGCAGCCTTTCTTCTTCTTCTCACTATTCTTTTGTCGTCTTAGACGTTTAAGACCTAGAGACCAAAGGTGCAAAGATGACACGTCATCAGAGAGCCAACCGGCCAAGGTCCCGGCGAAGAGAATGTCCTCCGAGTCCGTGAAAACAGAGGGAGCAGAGGGCATCTACGAAGATTACTATCCAGGCATGGCCTTTACATGTTCTTCAGCTGTAGCCCTTCCTTAACTAGGAGCTTTGGTGTCCACCTAGTTCCATGAGGTACAGCAGGTGGAAAGGCCTCCAAATGTGAAACCGCTTCTTAAAAGCATCATACTCTAAATACTGATACAGATAATGATAAAAATGACAGGAATGCCCCCGGCACCACCAAGGATGCCTGATGTCTCTAATCTTTTCATAGTGTGATCACCATGAACTGTAAGACCTTAAAATGCAACAGTATTTTCTTAAGTCTTCACTGCTTCCTGAGTGTTGTCTCTCTCTGTCTCTCTGTCTCTGTCTCTGTCTCTGTCTCTCTCTCCCTCCCCCTCCCCAACTCATAACTACTAGTATCCTGATTGCTCTGCATGCCCCCCTTTTTCAGCTCTCTGTCTCTCTCTCTTTCCCTCCCTCCCTCCCTCCCTCCCCCCCCCCCCCGACTCATAACTACTAGTATCCTGATTGCTCTGCATACCCCCCTTTTTCAGTCCTCCTTTGTCTTTGTTCAAATTCTACCATACCCAGTGTGTCAGTTTTTGACCACTCTGTTCTCTGTGTAGCTCTTCATGTCCCCAGTTTATAAACTCGGGCCTGTCTGCAGTACTGGCCTCCAGAGAGCTTCGCTGTAGAGTGCCTCCCTGCTGTGTCCTCTAGAACTAGTCGGTCCTCAGGTATCTTCTCCCAGGACTTCCTTCCCACTGGCAGCCCACTGAGCACGTGGAGGTGCTGTGTGAACAGCCTTCTCTAAAAACAAATCCACATGCAGAAGCCTCTTGAGCGGTCACCACTACAGACAGCGAGTTCCAGGACAGGCTCCAAAGCTACACAGAGAAACATTCTCTCTCTCTCTCTCTCTCTCTCTCTCTCTCTCTCTCTCTCTCTCTCTCTCTCTCATGACCTAGATAAGATGGAACTACAATCAATTTGAACAATATCAAGCAAGAAACACATACTAAAATCCAGAGAAGTCTAGAGCGTAGGTAAATGGTATGTTACAAAGATCATCTCAAAAGGTATCCTATCCTAAAGAACCTAAATCTAATAATTAATATGTTCTATCTAAGATATTATATATATACTAAGTTGTAACTATAACTGCTAGTCTTCAATCCCATCAAAGACCTGAGAAGGAATATAATGGTACCTGAGAAATGGTAGATGGATGCAAGCAACTTTCGGGAATCTTGCAAGAGTAGACAGAGACAGCTGGCAGCCTGGACAGTCACCTAATGTTTCTTAACATTGTTGGTGCATTCAAATTGGCTACAGGCCTAGAGTATTTGACAGATTATTTTCAGAAGCAGGAATTCTGAAAGACCATCTTACCCTGTCTTGGCAGAGTACAGTGGTAGCTTTCCTTGTGTTCCGCTTGTCCTGAAAGGACAGCATTCGTACTGTCAGCAGTCGAGGCAAGGGCAGTTCTTTGCCCAGTAAGCCATTTTGTGCCACATTCTCCAGCTACATAGGTTGTTTCCAGGTTTTGGATATTATGAATAGTGCTGCTATGAACATAGATGAGCATGTATCTTTGTGGTTTAATTGAGCCTTGCTTGGGTATATGCCCAAGAGTGGTGTGGCTGGGTCTTGAGGTAGATTGATTCCCAATTTTCTGAGAAACCGCCATACTGAACCACAATGGATGTATAAGTTTGCACTCCCACCAGTAGTGGAGGAGTGTTCCCTTTGCTCCACATCCTCTCCAACATTGACTGTCATTGGTGTTTTTGATCATAGCTATTCTGATAGGTGTAAGTTGGTATCTCAGAGTCGTTTTGATTTGCATTTCTCTGATGACTAAGGATGCTGAGCATTTCCTTAAATGACTTTCAGCCATTTGAGATTCTTCTTTTGCGAATTCTCTGTTTAGCTCCTTAGCCCATTTTTTAACTGGATTTTTCAGTATTTTGATGTCTACTTTCTTGAGTTCTTTATATACTTTGGAGATCAGTCCTCTGTCAGATGTGGGGTTGGTGAAGGTCTTTTCCCATTCTGTAGGCTGTCTTTTTGTCTTATTGACCATGTCTTTTGCCCTACAAAAGTTTCTCAGTTTCAAGAGGTCCCATTTATTAATTGTTGCTCTCAGTGTCTGTGCTGCTGGTGTTATATTTAGGAAGTGGTCTCCTGTGCCAATGCGTTCAAGAGTACTTCCTACTTTCTCTTCTATCAAGTTCAGTGTAACTGGATTTATGTTGAGGTCTTTGATTCACTTGGACTTGAGTTTTGTGCATGGTGACAGATATGGATCTATTTGTAATCTTTTACATGCTGACATACAGTTATGCCAGCACCATTTGTTGAAGATACTTTCTTTTTTCCATTGTATAGTTTTGACTTCTTTGTCAAAAATCAGGTGTTCATGTGTGTGGATTAATGTCAGGGTCTTCAATTCGATTCCATTGGTCTGTATGTCAGTTAAAAAATACTTTTTAAGACTGTGTCATAGATATTTTCTATAGTTGCTTAAATGTTAGTGGTTTAGATGTAGAAATTTGAGGAGATCTGGGATGTAACAGAAGGGCATAGCATCAAGCAAGTGTCAGTTTAGGAATATTGAAATGGAGAAGGCGATCTCTGTAGAGCCAAAGTTACAAGTTAACTGAGTGACCAAGCAATTGGATTCTAGTGAAATGCTGGAGTGTATGATGTAGCAAAAAGCCAAGAACTTGAAAAGAGTAGGATTTTATTTTTATTTTTAAAGGGCACAAATTGTTTTGGAAGTGGTGAGTAGGGAGTGATAAGGAAAACAAACCCACTTTCCAATCTGGGCTCCATGGAGCATGAGACTATAAACAGCTGCCGTTTGAGAGTCCTTAGGGAAGGACTACAGCGTACAACTCTGTCTCCTTTAGCCAGTCCAGGGAAGCCGACATCCTCTCATTGTCCATCACCTGAGCAATGCTTTGCTGTCCTGTGGTTTCTTCTGCCTTAACTTCTCATCCTCCTCCAAAATTCAAAGCCTCGCCATCTCTCGCCATCTGATTGCGTCTCTCAGCATCTGGAACGGATGAGCTCAGGCATCTCCTCTGAGCAGACAAGTCCCTAAGGGGGACTAAAGGCGACAGTGGCACTTGATGAGATGCAATGGTCTCATCTACACTCACTTGCTTTGTTTGTAGTTAGGGTGTTTTGTCACTGACTCGGTTCTAGCTCAGTGCCTTTGCTGCAGAGGTAGTTGTTAAACGTGAAAGAACAAATAAAATGGCTTCTAAAGAGTCCTCTTGCCACCAGTTCCCTCGGTCTTCATATGTAGCCCACCATAAGTAAGTCCTAGAAATACGAGCAATACCCTTCTTACCCTTCTGCATTCGTATTTAAATATATTCTGTATGGGTCCCAAGTTAAAGTTAATCAAAAGATGTCTTTCCTGCGAGTGTTCACTCATACTCTAAAGTTGTGCTCTATTGATAAAATGGTCACACAGAGCAGTCAACATCCACCTTAGCAAGGACTGTAATGGTATTGACTAACGTCATCCTTACAAGTGCCTACCGGTCTTACTGTATGTAGCCAGGGGTGGAGTGTGGAAGAGAAGAATGAGGTCATTATGAAAAGTTGTCACTGTCATTAGCCTCTATTCCAAGAGGCTCCCACACCTCCCTGGCCCACATGGCGGCCTCATTGTTAAGAACACCCTCTAGACAAGGGCAGGGGCTGTTTGTATCCCTCCCACACTTTACCTCCTCCTTTCAAAGGGAGGGAAGGGAAGGCAGGCATGCTACTTGCAAAGGAAAACAGCTACAAGAGTAGCGCGTTCTCCTGTGAACCCAGGCGCCTTGGCTCAGCATGTGCCCCTAGTACCTCATGTAATAACTGAGTATATTGCTTGGTATGTGAAATTACTATGGTGTTATTAGAGCTCATAGTAGATACTCAGTTCATAATGCTTTTCCTCGCAGGTTACCTTGAAGAAAAGTTCGGTCAACAATGTTTATTGGCTTCAAAATCAGTTGTCCCCGAGAGAAGGAAATCAAAAGAAAAAGAGGAACAAAGTTTTACTCATACAAAAGCGAAGAAAGCCCGCTTTAAATTGTATGACAGGGCAGGTATGCTGCAGGCCTGCCCCATACTATGGGAAGCAATGCATGCTTGCAAGCTTTCCATGCTTTCCATGCCCGTGTTGGACACTGACCTCATGGAAAAGGAAAAGTGTGGCTGAGCCTTGCATGTTTGGTGCCTTAAAGAACTGCTCATTCTTCTCTTATTTTTGAAACTTGCAATAGCATTAAAATTGACAAGGTATTCAGTGATTATGTCCTTACTGAAGATACTCTGGTTATAGTTTTAGAACTCCATGCAGGATAAAGTATAGCTTTGTTTTATGCTTCTAGTAAAAATTGTATGCGTGTGTGTGCGTGTGCATGCACGTGTGAGTGTGCGCGTGTGTGTGTGGGGGGGGGGGTTATAACAGGGTCTTGCACATGCTAGGCAAGCATTCCACCGCCTAGCTTGATTGTCAGCCTCTGGTTTTCTTAACAAAGACTCACTATGTAGTTCAAGCTGGCCTTGAAATTGAGATCCTCCTGCCTCAAACTCTGGAATTACAGGTCTGCACTACCTGGTAGATTTGAGATTTATATCTTTATCTGATACAAAGATTAAATGCCCAAATAGTTAAACACATTTTCCCATGAACATTTTGACACTTTCTTTATATTTGAAATTGCTATTCTAATATCATAAATCTTGTAAAGGAAACTTTCCTGTTTCTTACTAGAACACCATGACCCAGAGAGGAGTTTATCATCAGAACCCCTTATTCACCCAGGACCATCCAGATTTCTCAGTATCTCAGCAGAAACCCCTGCATCTGTGCAGATTCGGCCTCCCTTGAGTGCTGGGGGTCCTGCGACTTCTTCTAATCAGTGGAATGATTGACTGTCTTCTCCTGGGGGGAGAGTGCATTGTGTCAGGGTCTGTCTTGCTAGCAGATTTAGTCTAGTCTCTTTTGCTGGCTTTGAGGAAACAGTGAAGAGTTTTTATCTTAGTTTTGGTGCTGTTTTATAAAATGGCACAAGTTCCATTTGATTGTTAGCAAAGGAATTGTTTTCTTCAGATGCCATGCATGACGTCTGGTAGGCCTGAAATATAGAATTCCGTTTTGGAATTGCTGGCGCTGCTGGCACACCCTGTGTGCTTTTTCAAAGCTCCTGTGATTGGTTCTGTTGTTTAATAAGGAACTTCCACACAGCAGAGTAAATAGTCACTAGAGAGAAGAAAGAGCTCACAGAATGGGAGAAAACATTTTCAAACTGTTCACTGGACACGAGGACATTTCCAGAATATACAAGGAACAAAAAACAAAACAAAACAAAACAAAACAAAAAAACCCTCAGGAGCCACCTGCCAGTGAGCCAGTGGGCAGCTATCTGAATAGTCACAACAAAAACACAACAAAAGGTATAAATGCAAACAAGTGTGTGGAAACTGTTACACACCACTAATCATCAGGGAAATTTAAATAAGAAACACAACGAGAGACCATTGCACACCAATCAGAACAGTGAAAGAAATTACAAGAACTAGCAAGGACGTGGAGAATAGGAGAGAGGTCCACTGCCAATGGGCGTGTAAGTTCCTACAGTCGTGGTGAAGGACAAGGAAGAGGGAGACGAAGAGAGCGTGAGTCACAAAGACCGACATTTTCTGAAGCTCCGCAGAGGAGTTTGACGATTCCCAACACAGGGAACTGTTTAAGGAGAGGGAACTGGTAATGACTGGTCTGGTCATGGTAATGACATGACTGTCACATATATGTATTGAATTATCACATTGTGCCCCTACAAATGTGTACACTGTGAAACTTAATTTCAAAACTGAAAAAAAGTATACAATGAAGTTTAAGGGGTAGTCTTCATAACATGGGGAATAGAAACAAAAACAAAACACAAAGATTATGTCAAGGAGCAGGAAATTATTATCTACCAGCAAAGAGATCAAGAAATAGGGCTTGGGCCGGACGGTGGTGGTGCACGCCTTTAATCCTAGCACTCGGGAGGCAGAGCCAGGCGGATCTCTGTGAATTCGAGGCCAGCCTGGGCTACCAAGTGAGTCCCAGGAAAGGCACAAAGCTACACAGAGAAACCCTGTCTCGAAAAACCAAAAAAAAAAAAAAAAAAAAAGAAAAGAAAGAAAGAAATAGGGCTTGGAAGGAGTTTGGGAAGTGACTGTCCTTGGGAAGAATGCCTCCAACCCACAGATCCTACCGCTCTGGTCCTCTTAGGCCTTAATCAAGAAAGGCTTTAACTGACCCTGATCTAGTATTTCCTGTGGCTTTTGATCTATGATCATGTAATTAAACCCTTTGTGACATCTGTATGTCTGTCTGCCTTTCTTTCTTAACACTGCTCATAGTTTACTTCATATTTTCTTATCCACAAATCCATTTCAGTTTTGGAATACATTTCAAGCAAAGTAAGAGATCAGTAAGTGTGGACACTGTATACATCATCCCTAAAGGTCCAGTGGACAGGCCACTAGCAGGAGTTTCATGTTCGTATGTAGTTATCTCCACCTTCCTTGTTGTGTGTTTGTGGTGTGTGTGTACGTGTTTATGTGGATGTGTGCATGTATGCAAACAGGCACATGTGCACATTATATGCAAATTGTGCTATCTTTCTTGAGTAGACAAATAATGGGTTTCCTTTTGAGCGCCTGTTAAAGCTTAGTTTAAAGCTATTCTTTCTTTAATTGCATAGTATCTGTTAACTTCTACAACTTACCATTTAAATTTTCTATTTATAGAAAAATTTGTAATAGTGTATATTACTACTAAATGATAATGCCTATACTTGTACTTGTATTGAACTTTAAAAAACTTTCTCCACCAGAACCAGAAGAGCATGATGCCATAAAACATATTATTAGGCTAAGAGAAAAGCTTGAATGGAAAACTCCAGTACTTCCACGTAATTTGAAATATCTTCCTAAGGTCCTTCCGAAGCGCAGTCTAAAGGTGCAATTCTACCTTATGCAATTTTAACTATTAAAAATTAAAATTTGAAACTATCTTTTATTAATCTATTGTAACTATCACATCAAAGCTCACTGATGACACATTACAGTAATTGTTGGCAAATATAAAAGAATCAACATAATTTATTTCACCTACTTAAAGAATAAAGATAAAGCAGGACAGTTTTGTCTATAATACATCTCTTGTCTGTCCCCCCAACTCTTCCTCTTACCCATTGGGTTCACAGGAAAGTGCCCCATCTCCCTTAAATTGGAATCTACTTTTGGGTGTCTGTTACTTTGTGATTTTAAAAAAGAAATAAAAGGAACTTGTTTAAGAACTTACCAGAAATTCATGTTCTCATCTGCACACTAGGCCAACTGAATAAGAAACGGTGAAAGTGAGGCCAGTTGTTTGTTTTCTTGATAAACTGCTACGTGATTAAGAACCACTGCTCCAAACCCTGGGTTAGGTTTTTTCCTTTAAAGGGCCATATAACAAGTATTTTAGTCTTCATAGGTCATGTGAGCTCTGCTGCAAGGAAGCACTCATTCTGTCACTGTGCACAAGACTGTTGGTATACAGTACACAACAAATGGATATGTCTGTATGTCAATAAAACTTTATTTATAAAAACAGATACCTGACCCCGGCATAGTTTGCCAATCCCCGCTCTAGATGGTTACTCTAAGGACAAAAGGTCTTTTGATCGTTGTTCATAGTCAACATAAGGTGACTAGAAGTTCATTCATAAATTAGATTCATGTAGTTTTGTTTGTTTCGGTTTTTGTTTTTTGAGACAGGGTTTCTCTGTGTAGTTTTGGTGCCTGTCCTGGATCTCGCTCTGTAGCCTAGGCTGACCTCGAACTCACAGAGATCCGTCTGCCTCTGCCTCCTGAGTGCGGGATTAAAGGTGTGCGCCACCACTTCCTGGCTTGTAGTTTTGAATCTCTGTCTTGAGCAATCTATTTTGTCTTGAGCGAGTTTCTACCCTCTCTGAGCTTTATAGTTTCTTTGACCCTGAAACTGAGATAATGGGAATTATTCTAGAGAGCTGTGAAGATTAAATGGAAAAAGAATGTGCTGTAGTATCAGGTAGATTGTGGACATAGCGTGTTTGAAAGTGCAAAACAAAACTCTAGCTGTGCATAGGTGCTTTGGATCTTTGAGTAAATTATACTTAATTTGTATGCAAAAAAGACTTGATAATTCTATCTACACCAAGTTTCTAATAACCTTAGAAAACAGAATTAAAACAAAAATGGTTTAATTGGTCAAAAAGCTACAATAAAGCTAATCGTTTGGCTAGACACTAGGCTATCTCATTTCCTCTTTTTTTTTTTTTTTTTTTTGGTTTTTCAAGACAGGGTTTCTCTGTGTTGTTTTGGTTCTTGTCCTGGATCTCGCTCTGTATACCAGGCTGGCCTCAAACTCACAGAGATTCTCCTGGCTCTGCCTCCTGAGTGCTGGGATTAAAGATGTACGCCACTACCACTCAGCCTCATTTTCTCTGATTTTCAGGATTTAAGTTTATTTTTGAAGGTTTCTTAATACAAGTTATAATCGGAGCCAAAATAAGAAAGCAAATAGCTACCACAATGGAAACACTTTTCAAAAAAGAAAATAATGTAAAAACTGTAAAACTGAATCCAAAGTCTAAAACCACAGTAATTGGAAATAGTTTCGGTGTACTTGATTCAGTAGTTTTTGAGAGTATCACCAAATTACTAAATTACACTTTTAATAAAATGACTGAAATTATTAAATTCAATTTTCATATGATTTAAAAAATTTTATTGATAAAAGTGCACATTTCAAAGCTAAAAGAAAATAGCTTTAGAATTTACACTTTACATTTTCTCAGTGGACGCTAGCCAATTTCTCACTACTTCCAAGTAAATGAGACAGGAACTTTAGCACTTACTCTAGAAGCTTCGGGTGTGAGTTTAAAGTCACACTTGGATTCCAGTTCCTACTTTGTTATTTCGTGAGTCTATGACCTTTCTCAAGTTAGAGGATCCACAAAAATATTAATTCCTACATGTGCTTAATTCTTGGTCTCTTTAAAGTTGTCAGAGGCATCATCGTCCAGATAACATGTGTAAAGGGCTCACTGCTTATTGTGTGTGACCTACTTAGAATGCTGCCACAGCTATTAGAATATGGACCCCCATACATTAGGTGCAAATAATAAGCTTGGTATCCAGAATGGAATATGGCACACTTGTTAACGGTCTATCATAGAGTTCATAGCAAGTACATGGATGAATATTTCCAAACATCTTATCACTGTATTATGTTTAAGGATGAAAATAAAATGTCTTAACCCTTTCATAAAATTAGTCTAATTGAACTTGAATTAGGCATGGTTTGAGGTTAATTTTCCTCACTGATACTATCCTATTTTGACTGTCTTAACATTGTTTCCACTGGGTCTGTTTAGTCATTTAATTAATTACTTTAGTCAAAGTTTCTTCTTCTTCTGAGGAACCTTTGAAAGATGATGGTGAATTCATATACTGCCTTCCTCTGGAGAACACCAAAGGCATCTTCAATGAGTATGACCTTCAAGCAGTCTCCGCCTACAAAGCTAAAAACTGCAAAGTATTTTGGATGATTACTGCTTCATTTGTCTCAAAGGTACCGTAAAATATATATGTTCAGCTTTATGAATTACCTCAGAAAATATTACCAATTCAGGCCAATGCACTACACACACTTGTAATCCCAGTAGTGGGGAGACAGAGGCAGGAAGATTGTAACCTGAAGTACGCATAATGAGACCCTACCAAAAAAGCAAGAAGAGAGGAAAATAAAAGGAACCAATTTAGGACTTATTTTTAATGTAGCAATTGTTTTACTTATTTATAATTAAAACGTAATTCTATCATTTCCCCCTTTCGCCCCTCCAACCCTTCCCATGTTCCATCCCTTCAACTCCCCCATGTTTTCCCTTACTTCCCTCTCAAATCCATTGCCCTTTTTTCTTTATTATCCTTTAACTCTCCCTCACTCAGCGGTTGTTCAGTGCCTAGAGGTCGGGCCTGACATATATCCCCATTCCATGTTGGTGGTGTCCTCTTTGAGGCAGCCTATTTTTGCAGAATCATGGCTGCAGCTTCCCTGTGGTTTTTAGGACCCATACTCTCTCAGCAGATTCCTGCTCTTCTGACTCTCGCAGTCTTTCCAGCCCCTCTTCCGCGATGTCCCTGAGCCTTAGGTTAGTCGTGCTGTTGATGTACCTATCCATTGACTCGGGACACCCCACGATCAGTTGGTCTCTGCATTTTGACCGGTTGTGGTTTTCTGTAATGGTCTCTGTTTGTGGCAAAGAGAAGCTTCCTTAATGCTGCATGAGAGCGACATTTGCCTGTGGATATAAGGACAAGCATTTAGAATGCAGGTGGGAATTGTGCCGAGCTAATCAAGTCCCTCTAGTAGCTTCTCTTCTAAGATCCACCCCCTCACTAGCCCTAGATATGTGGCTGGGTTGCCGGTACCAGGTGTATTTTCTCTCCTGTTGAATAGGCCTGAAGTCTAATTAGAGAGCTGTTGTCTGTCACCATGATATGAAGGCCACTGCTTCACCTTTAGGGACATCATGCCATGCTGGTCACTGTTGTGGTTCACAGGCACCACAGCTGAGGAAGACTGTTGATTGCTTGTCTCCTTGAACAGCTTGTATGGCCCCTTCTGGCACTGTGGGAGCTAGTCCTCAGGGAGGAGACCTGAAGGCTGGACGCAGCTTGAATCTTCTGAATCCTGTGTCTTCAGCAATAGGGACATATCACCAACCCTTGGGAGGACACCAAGGACAACTGTGGTAGCCTATGCTGTTTTGAGTCTCTTGGACTCCCCTGACCAACAATTCGAAAGGTGGTTTCTCCTGCCTAATGCTGGGTTTTTTTTAGATGGTCTGTGTCTCCTGGAGGGAGCATCATCAGCCCAAGTGACATAAAATCCATGTCTATATGTATGTATATACATACAGTTGTATGTCTTATATCTAATTTTAGGCACATATGAAACAATATGATTTATTTCTTTGTGCCTTGGAGAAACCAGTCAATTTAAGAAGTTAATATTTAAGAAACAGCTTATGGGGCTGGAGAGATGGTTTCAAAGGTTAAGAGCTTTGACTGTTCTTCTAGAGGACCCAAGTTCAATTCCCAGCACCCACATGGCAGCTCACACCTGTCTGTAACTCCAGTTACAGGGGACCTGACATCCATGGCAAAAACACAAATGCACATAAAAATAAAATATATTTTAAAAAAAAGAAACAGCTTGGGAGAAAATTATTTAATAATAAAATTTTTCTTCTTTTTTGTACATATTTAAGTTTAAGGATTAAGTTGGAAGGAGTTTTTCACCTCTTAAATGCTTCATTAATATTTTATGTAATTTTTAAAGTGAAAACTGGAAAATGGGCATTTGTTGGTGAAATAGGAATGATAAATAATATTTATTTTGAGTGTATGTATATGTGTGTGCTTGGGAGTTCTTCAGGAGCCAGCCACTTTGTCTTTCATGATAGGGGAGACAGGATCTCCCACTGGCCTGGAGCTCACCAAGTGAGTGGGCTGACTAGCCAGCAAGCCCCAGGGAGATCCACCTCTCTCCAGCTCTCCAGCGCTGGGATTGCAAGTCCACACCACCACATGCAGCTTTTTTATACGGGCTCTGGGGTTGAACTCAGGTCCTCATGCTCCTGTGACAGGTACTTTACCTATGGAGCAATTGTTCCAGCTCAGTGAAGAATACTTTTCTTGGTGTATTTGTCAGAAACTTCAGGACCAGACATAGAAATCCTTCCATTATATACCTAGCATGGGATACCACAAGCTATAATTAATCCATTTTGATCATTTGTTTAATAACCATCTGGTTTTTTTTTCTGCTCTCCCAACAATCCAACTAAAATCAACTCAACAGTATGCTCCTGCAGGACCCCCCACCCAGGACTTCCTGTGTGCGAGGCAGGCATCCTAGAGATGAGTCCTATCCTCAGCCATATCATAACAATTTACACAAAATATGAAGAGTGCGGGACAGAAAACTTGTCAAGTTATTTGTAAAAACATCTCTGGATAGAGAGGAAGACTTTCCTATTCATTCTGCAGAGCACAAGAGAGCGGGCAGGAGAAAATGCCAAGTGTGCAGCCGTGTGCAGAGGGCATTCAGATTCAGGGACAGACGGAGCGGGAGAAGAGTGGAGGGTGCAGGGTGAATACAGGCCTTCTCAGCACCTTGAAAACAGAAGTCAAGTCACAGTTTGTGCTTTGTAATTGCAGATCACTAAAACAGGCACCAACATGGAAGAAGTGGAACTCATCCCTACTCTGGACTGGCTTTCGGAGAGACATCGCTTCTACTTACTGCTACAGTTTAAGATATTTTACAACTTCCGGTGAGATGGACGCAAAGGAAATCAACACTTGGTAGTTTGATGGTGTTGTAAGATTGCCCCGTGGCATCTGATTCCACTAGAGTGATGCTGCTCCCGGGGCACTAAGGAGGATGGGCTGATCCACAGTGTGTTTTAGACTAAGGAACTTGAACCATTTAAGGACTTTTTTTTTTTAATTTTAGTCTTTTCTGGATAAATGTTATAAAAACTGATGCTTTATTGTCAAACATGATTGAATATTCTCTATTGATTTACTTTTTCCTCATGCCTTTCATATTAATGAATACCTACCTATTGAGCATCCAAGAAGGGCCAAGAATTATTCTAGATGCTGGGTAACTGTATTAAACAAATCAATTATTTAACAAAAATTAGCCTGCTCTTTAAATTTCTGATTTAAAGTGTGTGAGAAACAATAAACAAACACATGAACATGTAGGATGCCAGGGGACAGAAAACATTATGAAGGAAAATAGAGAAGAGGAAAGGCCCTGGGGCAGGCGACTGAATCAAATGCGTTCTTGAAGTTTTTACCTAGCTGTAAGATACTTTACATTCATCTCACTGCAATAGGAGTTACACTGTTGCTTTTTTTAATTATTATTTTAAATAGATTCATTTATTTTATATCCCAGGAGGAGTTTCCCCTCCTTCCTCTCCTCCCAGTCCCTCCCCCTCTTCCCCCCACATCTACTCCTCCTCCATTTCTGTTCAGAAAAGAGCAGGCCTCCCATGGACATCAATACAACATGGCATATCAAGTTGCAGTAAGACTAAGAACCTCCCCTGTATTAAGGCTGGGTAAGGCAACCCAGTATGAGAAGTAGGATCCCACAAGGCAGTAAAAGAGTCGGAAGCAGCCCCTGCTCCCACTGTTAGGAGTCCCACAAGAGGACCAAGCCACACAACTGTAACATATATGCAGAGTGTCTAGGTCAGGTCCATGCAGGCTCCCTGGTTGTCGGTTCAGTCTCTGTGAGCACCTATGAGCCCAGGTTGGTTGATTCTATGGGTTTTCTTGTGGAGTCCTTGACCCCTCTGGCTCCTAAAACTTTGCTACAATCCACAGACCCAGAGAAACTAGGTAACAAGGAGGGTTCATGAGGGGATGATGTCCAGATTTCCCTGGGAAGGGAAATAGAAGAGATTCTATGAGTGAACTGAGGGCGGGTGGGGATGGGAACAGGAGGGATTGAGTTGGGAGGGAGGAAAATGGAGGGGAGAGTCCTGAAAGAGACTATTGGAAAGGGGGGACATTTTTGAGTGAAGTAAAAACCTGGCACAAGGAATCTCGCGGGAATCTACAAGAATGACCCCAGCTAAGACTCCTAGCATAGCAGATACGTAGCCTGAACTGGTCATCTCCTGTGACCAGATTGGTGCCTAACCCAATTGTCATCAGAGAGGCTTCATCCAGCAACTGATGGAGGCAGATGCAGACCCACAGCCAAACGTTAGGCAGAGCTCGTGGAATCCTGCAGAAGAGGGGAAAGTGTTGTAGAGCCAGGGCGGTCCAGGACACTGCTGCTCTTTGAATGTTTGTGTGACACCCAGTGTATAATCTTTTTTTCTTAATATCTGCTTTTCCTTGTTGCCTGCTGTTTTTTTGTCAAAGACAAAGAAAATATGTAAATTACACATTTTTACATAAGCGTATACGTATGTAATATGTTAAATGCATAAATTAAACATATTTAAATATATGCATCAAACCTAGCACCTCACACATGCTAGGCATATGCTCTTACACAGAGCTCTGTCCCAACCCGAGTTGAATAACACTTCAAACTGTGAAATGTTGTGTGATCAATGGCTTTACTAAGGGCCTGGGGGCTTTTAGACAAGTGTACAAGACTTGGTCGGGAGATGTTGCTCGCTTATTGAGCAACCTTTGCTTCCTACTCTTTACTTGGTATGAACCCAGAAGCAGCACCATGAAAAGATACGCATGTGTCTAATCCACAGAAGTTACATATGAGTGGGGTGAGTAATGGCGAGGGAAAGAGAGCAAGATGATTTCAGACAGCAGGATGAGACAACAGGGCTGATTGAAGGAGGGCTGGCCATGTGGCACTGAGCTGGTCCCTCAGGGACATAAAATGGAGAAGTTGAGGAAACTTGCACCCAGGTATCAGATCTGTTTCACATATCAGAATTATAGATGATGAATAATCACCGGGTAGACTTCCCAGGTCTTCCTTGTATAGTTTTTTTTTTTTTTTGAGATTTTTTTTAAGTTACACATGCATCTGTTTTTCATAACTGTTTTCCTATTTGAGTTAGCACTACACAAAGTTTTTTTAATCAATTTTATTGAAAATTTAATTTTGACTTTTATATTTATTTTATATATTTTAGTTATAATATAATTATGTAGTAGAATATTATTTTAAGGTGTGTTACTTTTATGTTGCATTTGTTTAACTCTGTGAAGCTGTGTTACTGTACCTGTCTAGAACACCTGATGGTCTAATAAAGAACTGAACGGCCAATAGCAA
Organism: Peromyscus maniculatus bairdii; assembly: GCF_049852395.1. Lineage (NCBI taxonomy): Eukaryota > Metazoa > Chordata > Mammalia > Rodentia > Cricetidae > Peromyscus > Peromyscus maniculatus. The sequence goes on from NC_134862.1 coordinate 90,339,386, forward strand.
GGCAGGAGAAAGGGTAGGCGGGGCTGGCAGGCAGAGAGTAAATATAGAAGGAGAAATCTGGAAGGAGAGGGAGAGCTAGGAGCGAGAGAGAAGGAGGAGGATCCAGGGGCCAGCCATGCAGCTACACAGCAAGCCACAGAGTAAGAAACAAAGAAAGGTATACAGGAATACAAAAGCCCAGAGGCAAAAGATAGATAGACTAAGTTAAGCAAAGCTGGCAAGAAACAAGCCAAGCTAAGGCCGGGCATTCATAAGTATAATAAGCTTCTGTGTGTGATTTATTTGGGAGCTGGGTGGCGGGCCCCCCACAGAGAGTCAAAGACCAATAACAACATAATTATATCCCTTCCCCTTCTCTCTCCGCATCACCTCCCAAGTCCCCTTCCTACAACTCCTTCCACATCCTCCTTCTCAAATTGAGCCTCCTCTTCCCTGGCTATGATTGTTACATTATATTGTGCAAGTGCACTTTTGCTGCTTGTGTGCATGTGGTTCAAGGGTAGCCACTTAGTATCAGAGACCCAGTTAGGGGGCTCATCCTTGAGAGGCCAATCTCCATCTCTCAGCAGTCATCAGGTGCCCGGTGGCTCCTTGCCCAGGGGAGTGACCCTGTGAGCATTCTTCTGGATCACCGTGTTTACCAGAATTGCCATTGTTCAAATCTTGCTTATGCAGCCGTTTCCACGGGAAACTGTTTCACAACAGACTTCTAGTATTCCGGCTTTTATAATCTTTCCATCTCCTCGTCCATGACGTTCCCGGGGCCATAGCTGCAGCTAGATGTGTGATGTGAATGTATCCACTGGAGAAAGGCTCCCCACCCTCTGTTGATCTCAGTATTGTGTCCGGTTGTAGTTTTCTGTGATGGTCTCCATTTGCTGCAAAGAAGCCTTTTTGATGAGGAATGAAAACTTCCCTTATCCATGGAAAAGATTTAGAATGCAGCCAGGAATGAATGCTGGTCTAGCAAAGTGACAGCAGCAGAGTCCCTTCTAAGCTCCATGACCTCACTAGCCTCTGGAAGATGGCCAGACTCTAGCACCAGGCATGATTTCCTTCCTGTTGCATGGGCTCTAAGTCCACTGAGAGAGCTGTTGGTTACCACCAACATATGAGGGCCACTTCTACAGATACCTTGCCATGCTGGCCGTTGGTGTGGTTCAGGGGTGTCACAGTTGGCTGGGACTGTTCGTCGATTTTCTCCTGTGGCAGCTCTCCTAGTATTTTCCGGTACTATGGACACTAGACTGTAGGAAGAAGACTTTCAGGTTAGATCCAGCTAGAATAACCAGAGTCCTGTGTCCTAAGTGGGTGGTGTCTTCAGCAGCGGGGCTTTTCTTCACCTCAGAGAGGCAACCAAAAGCGGCAGCCACAGTCCATATTGATTTGGGAATCAGTCTACCCTGAACATTCTAAAGGAGATTTCTTGTGGTTGTTGGTTTGGGGGATTTTGGTAATCTATGGTTCTTGTGGGAAGCATTGCCAGCCATGGTGACATAACCTCCTTTAGTGTGTGTGTGTGTGTGTGTGTGTGTGTGTGTGTGTGTGTGTGTGTGTGTGTGTGTGTGTACACATAGATGTATTGTTATGATTTTAGGTAAATGTAAAATAACAAGATTCCTTGAGGCTTTGTCAAACAACTTAGTGTGATTTCTCCTTCCTTCCTCTCCCTTCCCTGATTGGATCCCCCTCTCCATTTTTTCCATTTCTGTTACATATTGCAAGCTAATTAATGTATAAAATATATTTCATAGTTTTTAATATTTATTGGGATGTTGCAGCCAACATGAATTCTGTATCTATAAAAAATCTAATGGCTTTCACTTACATTTGCTGTTTGCGTTATATTTTGTTGATGGTTTTGGAGAAAATTTGTATGGCTTAGCACTTTATTTTGATCGTGCAAGACAAAACATAGTCTAAGGAATTTTCTAACATTGCTTAGCTCTAAATAAACATGTTCCATATAACTAACTATATGAGTTGTATATATAGAATATAAGAGGTATTTTTTTTCTTTTCAGGATGAATAAAGCCTTTGTTACTTGGAAACTGAATGTTAAAAGAATTAAGACAGAGAAGAGCAGGTAAACCTTAATATACAATCATACCGATTCCAAAAGCAAAATGAGTTCAAAATGTAGTATGAAAGAGATACACTTGAATTTTAATTCAGATTGGGAAGTTACATTATGCTGATGTTTTAAATGCATTTAGCATCTACTTCTCTTCTCTTCTCTTCTCTTTTCTTCTTCTTCTTCTTCTTCTTCTTCTTCTTCTTCTTCTTCTTCTTCTTCTTTCTCTCTCTCTCTCTCTCTCTCTCTCTCTCTCTCTCTCTCTCTCTCTCTCTCTCTCTCTCTCTCTTTCTCTCTGTCTCGGCACTATAGGCAGAATGGTGAGTTCAGTGCATGCTAGGCAAGTGCTCTGCCACTGAGCTGTCTTCCCAGATCTGCAGTTTAACCATCTGTGTTCTGTGGAAGATAGTAAAACGCTTTCAGTATGTCGCAGGATGCTACTCTGTGACCATACCGCTGTGACCACTGTGCTGTGAGTTCCTCTGGTCCCTTCATCTTTTCTTTTTTCCTTCCCCAAATAGGAATGAAGTAGTCACAGATATCAATTGGCCTTATTTTGTGTTATTTCAAGCAGCTGAGTGTTTTTGTTATCTTTAGGAAAGATTATATTTTGCTATAATTGTGAATTGAAATGCATTTGTAAGAAATAAGACAGAGAAATCCTCTGTGCCCTTTACCTACCACCCCGCCCCTGGACTCCACAACTCACAATATTATGGAACGTTATGACTGCCAGAATGTTAACATTAATTAATATGCAGAATATTTCTGTCTATTCTAATAGACCAGAGGGTCTATTATGTTTGCCTTTATAGCTATCATCACTTCCTTGCTCACTGCCTCTCCTTACTCTGTGGTAACTACTGACACATGCTCTAGTTCTGTGGTTTGGGCTTTGAAGGAGCATTCTTATCAGAAACAATAATAAAAGCAAGAGGCAAGTTCACAGACTCATGACATGGACTGTATGATGGTTCACAGATGTGCATGTAGCTCCAGTGGGTCCAATTATATGCATGTATATATGTATATATAGCTATAAATAGGGAGATAGATAGATAGATAGATAGATAGATAGATAGATAGATAGATAGTTAGTAGGTAGACAGACAGACAGACAGAGATATATTCACCTTTTCCCTGTCCATCATACTTCAGTAAAGTATGTTATGTAGAAAGAATACCAAATACTATGTAAAAAGAATCATATAACATGTGAGGTTGACTATTTCACTTAGCATAATGCTCTGGAGACCCATCTCAGTTGCACACACATCAGTAGTTCTGTGGTCAATTCTCAGACACAGGTGTACTGTAGTTTGTTCACGTTTCTCTATTGATGTACACATGTATATTTTCTAGAGGTTTGGGCTATCATAGGAAGCTGCTGTAAACATCTGTGTATGCTTCAGTTTCCATTTCTCTGGGGTAAATGCCCCAGGTTAAAACTCTGAGTCATATATTCTCTGGATGTTTGAGTGGTTTATTTTTTGTTGGTTGGTTGGTTTGACACAGGGACTTACTCTATATTCCAGGCTGACCTAGAATTTACCATCTTCCTGCCTCAGCCTCCTGTGCACTGGGGTTGTAGGCATGCACAAACTGGCCAAGCTGTATTTAGTTTTTGTAGGTGACAAAATAGTTTCCAGAATGCCTGTGCTGTTTGTCATCCCACAGTCAATTCCTTTTCTTCAATATCCTTGATGTTATCCGTGCTGTCGCAGGTTTTGACTTCAGACATCCTGATCCATGTGTAATAACATCTCCGCTGTTTTCATTTGTGTTTTCTTAATGTTATCACTAATTTGCATTCCTCTAATGTTGACCATCTCTTCGTGTGCCTATCGCCATCTGGAGATCCTCTTTAGGGAAGTGTCTCGTGTTGCCACACGAGGAATATGGAAGGCAGAAGGGCCCATTCTCCACAGAAGCAAGCTCTGCTCTGTCAGATCCAGGACCTGAGGAGCCACCTTTCTCCCTCTCTGCCTTGTCTCCTCTTCCATCCTGTCCTTCTTCCCAGCATTGTTGGCTGTGGCTTGTCTTACCTTTGTGATTACGACACATAGAAAGAAAGCGGCAGAAAAAGAGGAAATCCCTTCTCTACTGTAGGTGACAGATAGTTGGTAGTTTGTCAGAATTAGTCTCCAAATTGTCCCTTATTCAAGGAACATTGCCCTTGATACTTGGAAAAAATGATTTAAATTGAATAAATTTAGTGAGTTGACGGTACATATAATTCCTTTTCCATAGCACTGCTTGGAAATCAAATTGGAAATAGCAAAACTCCTTGAACTCAGTGACATAATAGTGCTGGCTTTATTCCTTTGGAAGGAGAGCTAAATCTGTGGGCATGTTTACTTTCCAGAGCATACTTGTATGGCCACCTTTTTTGTGCTGACGAGTTATTTCAAAGGTGTTTGCTTTATGCAAGAGGACTTTTTGAAGATGCACTGAATCTCAAAAATAACAACGAAGACAATCCCTCAGCCATACGCCTGATAAAGGTGGGTGGAAGCATTCCCTGCCAACAGTACAGGTACACAGAAACTGGGAAAACCACTCAGAATTTTGAATAAAGCAACAGCAATTTCTACATCCATCTGTAAATCACTGTGGGCGACTGATGTGATAAAATAGTGGTCAAGAACATGGCAACCAATGGTAGGAGTCAACATTTCTAACAAATTCTGGCTGATATCTTAACAGAAGTGACTTCGAAGCCCTTTGTCTTAGTTAGGGTTTCTATTGTTGTGAAAAGACACCATGACCACAGCAACTCTTATAAAGAAAACACTTAATTAGGGTGGCTTGCTTATAGTTTCAGAGGTTCAGTCCATTATGATAGGAAGGGGAGCACAGCAGTGTACAAGCAGATATGATGCTGGAGCTGCAAGTGCTACGTCTTACAGGCAACAGAAAAATTGACTGACTGTCATACTGAGGGAAGCTTGAGAAGAAGAGTCCTCAAAGCCCATCCCTACAGTGACACACTTCATCCAACAAGGCCACACCTCCTAATAGTGCCACTTCCTTTGGGGACCATTTTCTTTCAAACCACCACACCCTTTATTGCCAAATGTCTCTCTAAAGTGCAGAATTATGTGTAATTAATAATTTCTAATGCACGGTGTTTTTCATGTCAAGAATTCATCACAAGATGGAATTAAGCAATGTTGGCTTAAATGAATGAACTTTCCTGCTTCAGGATTTTAGGAAAGATGAGCTTACTAATGGCCTGACTTAGTTTATAGTAGAGCTTTTTATGAAAAAGACTAAACACATAGAACTATAAGTCTTAAGTGCTTCGTATAGAGTTAAACAGATTATGTATAACTCTGTATAGAGTTAGCAAACTTTACTTTACTATCTCAGTATGTAGGGAGATCCTGAAAGGTAAAGTAGTCATTTAAATTTAGAAAGAGAAATGGTAAAGGAACTTGGACAAGTTTTGAATTTGATAATCTCAAAAATGTTTTTATGTTGAATATACATGACTAATAAGATCAACACCTAACATAATATTTAAATCAACATAAGTTTAAAATCAATGAAATATAGTAATTAACTGTTCGATATTCTTTGAGGTAGTACAAGAATTCAGGTAGATGAATTAATCACTACAGATAACATATTTTGTTTGCTTGTTTTGCTTTGTTGGGGGGGGGGAGCTTGTTAGTTACTTTGTTTTTTGAGACAAGGTTTCTCTGTATGGCTCTGGCTGTCTTGGAACTCAATCTACAGACCAGGCTGGCCTTGAACTTGGAGATCTGCCTGCCTCTGCCTCCTGAGTGCTGGAATTAAAGGCATGCACCACCACCACCCATCTGTATTTTGGATATCTACATTGAGGATATTAGTATTAGTGTTTCTGTCTTTTTTTTCCCCCTCTTTCTTAGGTTTATGAGACAGGATCTCTTTGTGTACATCAGTTGGCCTGGAGCTTGCTGTGGGGACCAGACTGGCCTCCTGTTTATAATCCTCCTGCCTTAGCTTTTCTAATGTTAAGATTATGAGCCTTTACCACCACTCCTGGCTGAATATTAAATTCAGTTTAACCTAGGAGACATCTTTGTATGGTTTTTGTGTAGGAAGAAATGCCTATTTTAGATTGTCTTATGATTAAGTGAATTTTAAAACTTTTAAACCATGAGTATGGGACCAGGCTTGGTAGCACACACCTTTAATCCAAGCACTTGGGAGACAGAAGCAGACAGATCTCTATGAGTTTAAGGCCAGCCAGAGCTACATAGTGAGACCTGCCTCAAAAAACAACAAAGAAGGAGGAGGAGAGGGAGGGGGAGGGAAGGGAAGAGAGGGAGGGAGGGGAGGGAAGGAAAGGAAAAAGGAAAAGGAGGCAAAAGGAAAGGAAACTTAATGACTAGGAAAGCTAAGCAGTCTGGAAAATCTTGACAGATTTTTGTCTGTGCCTAAGACACGAGCGGGTAGCAGGTGCTGTATCAGCGACTAAAGGCTGTCAGGGTTCCCTGGGGCTTTCCTATCAGTTTTCCCTCAGAGCATCACGAACCTTCCAAAACTTCACTTTCAGATGACAGAGCTGAGAGAGATCATGCTCTTTCTGTGTGGACAGAACAAGGCAGAGATTGTGGATTATGTTTCACATTTAAGAGTGGAGTCTGGGTTTTTGAAAGGCATTTTGGATGCTTGGTAAGGAGTTAGATACGCTATCTTGTCTATTGGGGGAGAGTCAAGAGCAGAGCAGGTAGTCCCGCAGTGTCTCGGGACTCTGGTGCCGAGCACATTTGGGGCTGTTCCTAAAGAGAACAATGATTGAGAGTCTCAGTGTGCTAGTTTAGAGGCATTCCTGTTTTGAAAAAAATCATCAGTGCAGAGATAATGAGGTTAACAAATTAATTAGTATGTTATTAATCGATGCAGGTATAAACAATATTAGCAGTGAAACCAGGAATGAGGGAGGATTTTTGAGGCATTTTATTTGAAAAATTAGAATCGGATAATCAGACAAGGGACAAAGAGGAGAAATTGAGTCAATCCAAAATAGTAAGGCTGGACCATAGGCGGCTTTATGTGAAACTGTAGCATCTAGGAGTAGTTGGTTTATTTTACTGTTTGGGAGCCACCCAGCTCCCAAATAAATACATGAAGACTGATTCTTACTTATGAATGCCCAGCCTTAGCTTGGCTTAATTCTAACCAGTTTTTTTAACTTAAATTAACTCGTTTCTCTTTTTCTACATTTTGCCTCTGGACTTTGTACCTTTCTTTATTCCGCGTCTGGTTGTGTGTTTGGGTGGCTGGCCCCTAGCGCCCGCCTCTCCCTCTCCTTTCCTTGACCCTCCCTCTCTCTTCCTTCCCTAGCCTAGATTTCTTCTCCTATTTACTCTCTCTCTGCCAGCCCTGCCTATCCTTTCTCCTGCCTAGCTATTGGCTGGTCAGCTCTTTATTAGACCTATCAGGTGTTTTAGACAGGCAAAGTAACACAGTTTCACAGAATTAAGCAAATGCAACATAAAAGAATTATTGGGGGATTTATTAAAGCAACTCCATGTAGTTAAAAAGGTTTATTTTGGGGTGTAACTTACAGCTAATAAAGGGGTTGGTTATAGGATCCAGGAGAGGTGAGATGCAGTCCAGCTGGGTTCTCTGGAGAACTCCGCTTGGCCTACCATCCAGCATCCAGGATCACCAGGAACCAAGAGAGCCAGCATATCCGTGTTTGGGGTCTTAAGGACTCCCATCTCAGCCCCGCCTCAGGGGCAGGTCATAGGTAGGCATGACAGTTACCGGAAGCCTCACTGGGGGTAGTACTTCCAGGTCAAAGCTGGAACTGCTATCCACTTCAAAGAATGCAGCGTATCTTTGCATCATTAAACAAATGTTTCACAGCATAAAATAATGTAATATGTCTTAAACTAATATTCCACAACATCTAGGGATAAAGAGGTCTGCATATTGATGAAATGTTTTGTGGCAAGAGAATTAACATGCCATAGAAATGTAAGAAAATATTGAGAGAAGGATGATTAATAGCACATGCTTGAATGGATTATACC